>NW_006284614.1:1047915-1056133 GCF_000327345.1 Myotis davidii
GGAAGCAGTCAGCAAGATTTTTATTAGTTTTAGTTCCTAATGCAATAAATACGTATAGTTCGTATAGTATGTATGTATAGTACAGCAAATGGAAGAAGTCATGTGCCTTAAAAAAAACACACAGAGAAATCCAGCTAAAATTGACTAATAGTTACCTGAATTTGTTCACAAGCTGGATGATCAACATTATAGATAAATTAAGATCTGAGTATGTATTTTTTAAACTTCTTTAGAAACAAGATTTGTTTTGTTTCTGTTTCTAGGAAATGACTATACCATGGTGCTTAAAGAGAGCAGAACTTGTGTTTAAGTGTGTCAAAGGTGAGCATAACCTTATATTTAACAATGACCTATATATCTTCCTCCCAAATACTCAAAATAGAGCAACCCAGGAGGGCAATTGTGAACGTTTCTCATCGTCGGATGCCTCAATTAAATGGTTTATTAAGCAAATATTTCATAGCAGACTTTTTTTTACTTATCCTTTCCTAGACACAAATATTCAGCCCTCTTCAAGTACAAGATATTTTGATATTATTTATATTTTGCTCCGATTATAGCTTGTTCTTCATTGTCTTTTAATCTTTAAAAAAATAGAGCCATATGTTTAGCCTTCGATAACTTATTTTGCTTTTATTATATGGAGACAGAAAAGGACTTGAGAAATCATAAGTAAGTGTGTTGACAGAGCGACGTTAAACATGTCTGGCATGGCGAATTCAGGGTGCAGATGTTTATCTGCCCTGTAGGCTGAGCCTCTCTTGCAGTAAATGACTACATAAAAAGTCAAGACATGAAGCCCCACAATGAAAATTTCATATATTTCGATGAAGGGCTAGGTAGGCTTGAAGCAGAACTCATAATTCAGCAAAGTCTATTGTTCTGTTTTAGGTTTCATGATGGAAATGGCTTCATGGGATGGAGGAATTTCTAGGACAGTGCAATTTCTGGTACCACAGGTGTGTTATCTCAATATATCTCACCCCAATTTAATCTCTTTTACAGTATTTTTCACAGATACAGTGAGCACACTGCCCTAAACTCAATATAACACAACAAAATGCTAACAGCTTCCTCTTTTTTAAGTGTTTGGATGCCAAAAAGGCACTTAGTTTATTGTCAGTGATGTTAGCATCTACCATTCCGGGGATCTTTTTATTTAACCCCAAAACCAAACTTGACTTATTTGCCCCTTTTCCCCACATATGTGTTATATAGATTTGGAAGAGCTCATAGATAAGGGCATCAGCAGAGTGGCTCTGTATTCTGTGTGGCCCTTAGCGAATCAGTGGCACTTTTAAAATTGATTATACTAGTGTCATCTAGGGTCTTTCTGGTAATCAGACCTTATTTGATAGGAACAACATATGTTCTCAGAGGATGGAGCGAGGAAAACACTCCAGTCCTTAGCTGTGCAGTTAAATCAGTCATGAAAGATAATTTTTACATACTGCACTCTATGTCTAGAACTAGTTTCATAATTTAAAATATTTTAAATGTTTAAAAAATCAGTTATGATTTAACAAATACAAACTTTTTTTTAACCTCCTACAGAGTATTTCTGAAGAAATGTTTTACCAACTTAGTAACATGCTTCCCCAGATCTTCCGAGTATCATCAACACTTACTCTGACATCCAAGCACTAAACCCTTATATATCACCCTGCTGGCAGAAGAGGATTGTTAACCTTTCCAGGAACTTGAGCTCTGCTGGGATTCTCTCAAGCAAAGATGCCCAGAAAGAGAACTTGCGACCCAAGCCACAAATCAAATCATGATAGATGTCTGTTAAACATTCCAAAGACTCATCTACCGTACAGGCTGATGATCAGCCCCTGATGTATACATTTATTGTTAAAGTCTCTATGAAAAAAAAAAAAGTCTTTTCCTATTGTCGGATCCTATCTGTGAATCTTAGTAGGTTTAAACTTCCTATATCTCGTGCAAGGACACTTGATGTAGGAGAGTGTTCACTGCATTTTCATAAAGACATTTGTCTTTTCCCAAAGGTATGAATCATATCAGGTACAAGACTTAATTAAGCATACAAATAAAATCTTTCCTCTATCTTATTTGCCAAGTGAAAATTAAAAAGCACTGAAATATACATTACACATTTGGACGTCTTGTGAAAATCTTTTTTTGTCGAAACACAAATATATGAGACATAGACTTTTTAAAATTCTTCTATTTCAAAAACTTGTTTTGAATGTACTCTTACTAAGGTTTTATAAGTTCAGAGTCAGAAAAAGATATTGGATTCTTTTCCTCTATCTCATCTTCCTTATGTGACTTGCCCTTGTCTGTTAGTAACATTTCGTGAGCTGGGAAAATAGTGTGCTTATTTGCAAGCCCAGTGGAAAGTTATTCTAAACCAGCACCTGGTAGTATTATAATGCCCATCAATACTGACAGTCAGACAATGAGGATCATTTTTATTTCTCCATCCTGTTGTCTGCATTCTCAGCGTCTTTAACCATTCTTCTACTTGCAGTTTTTTGCTGATATGGTGTCCCTATTTCTATCTTTGCTCTGTTTCCTCTCCTTCTCCATTGTTTTTCTTTGTAGAAATACTTTTTCAAGTGCTGCATATCGCTTATGTATCCTACCTGTAACATTTGCAATGAGCACTCACTACACTGACCAAAGGCATTTACAAAAGCAATCGTTTTGTCAAATTCAAATTGTATGGATGTTGTAAATGGCCAATGGAATGATATGGAGGACCTTTGACATGATAAAATGGTATATTTTGATTCCAAGAGACAAAAAGCACTTGATTAGTATGCCTACATATAATAACTTGGAGAAACTCTTGGCATACAGAATGCTTCGCCACACCATGGAATGTGTCTTGATTTTCTACTCAAGGAAATGACTGTCCAAGTAACCACACTAAGGAGTTTATCCACTCCAGACTGTGTCCATTACAAACTAACACTTTCCAAATCAATCCTTTTTCAAGGAACCTGGTGATCCCACCAGGAAAAGGGTAGGTAGGTATTCTACCCTTAGAGCAAGAAACTCTTCCAGACACTACTGTTACCATTAAGACAGATTCTAATGCAAAGCAAAGTAGAAGTAGAAATTAGGGGTGTGCTCTAGCAGTGTCAGAGACTGTATGAGTTCATAATGTGACAGGTCAGGTTGGAGGCGGGTATAGGAGGGTCAGTCAATAAAAGGCATTCAAAAAGGCATTGAGACTGCACAGAATTTCTGTAAGTGTATAGCCAACATCTTAAAGGGTGCATCCAGGGTCAGGGTGTGGGAGTGAGGGTTCATTCGCAGAAACTTGGTGAATGCAGCTGCCCAACCCTTTCTTTGTCTCATCAGGGCTGTTTTATTAAATTATAAAGTGGTAGCTTTCACTCCAGGGCAACTTGAAGTTTATATTTGGCCTATGAATGAAGATGAATTTAAGTACTCATTATTCATATGGCAAGATTAGAATAATACTTATGTTACATCACTGATATGAAGACACACCAAACACTAAGTTAGCAACATTATATAATATAAGTTTCTATGCACATTTAAATAGTGGGGGTTTTAGTGAAGCAGATGAGGAAGTCTGGAGTTCTGTATTTGGACTAGGAAGGATGAGATTATGGCCTTCTGAGTGTTCTAGAGGGCTGCTTAGAAGAGAGTGGTTCAGGAACTTCATGAATGATGTGAAGAAGGAAATTTAGTAGACTGAGACTAGGCCATTCTAGGTATGAGGAGCAGACATAGAATGAAGGGAGGCAGTGATAAATGGTCAGATGTTGAGAGAAGCTGACCACAGGAGCCTTTTGGGGATGGGGATGGGGTTAGAGGGCCTGGGCCTTAGCACAAATAATGGTGAAGTCTCTCAGCGAGCATGAATTTTTCTATTGTGTAAACAATTAAATATTCTGAAAACAATGACCATCTGCTCCTCAAGGCCTTCAAAATATGTTTGGGGAATCAAGCAGGAGCATTGAGCCTCAGGTCTCATTCTGCTGCTCTTTCCCCCTCCCCCCATTTCTGTTCTCAAAGCACAAAACCAAGCAAAGCTGTAACCTTGCCATTGATCAAGAAGTGTGGTACCAGGTGTGCTCAGCATGGCACTTATGACTAGAATGGAAGAAATGCATGAAAAAGAATTTCAGCAGAAACAACTTGCCAGGGAATTGGCAGGTCTCAGCTTTCTTTTGTGTCACTTCAGTTGGGTCCTGGCTAATTCTCAGAGGAAGAAAAAAAAATGTTCCACAAAGGAAAGATGAATTTACAGAAATATGCCTGTGCTAGAGGCCCTCTGAGAATCAGCAGAGCTGTGCTGGAAGAATGGACAAAGATAAAGAGTGAACCTCAGGGTAATTTTTAGTTTCTAGATGAAAACAATTGCTTTTCTCTTATTTAGTTTTCCCATTTAAATGAAATTGGACTGCTTTGCTCAAAAGAAATTGTGGCACTGTAAAAATCATTATAATAAAAAAATACAACTATTTAAATGAAATACCATTATTTAGAATCACTTAGATCAATGCTTTTCTATCCTTTACCCATCAAAGAACATTTCCATTATCTTCCTCATATTTTCCTGAAATAGTTTGAAAAGTTAGTAAAGAACTGAAACAATTGAACAATCATTTGAGCAATGGTCTGTTTTTTGTGAAAGACATGTCGATGGAGCTGAGTGATCGATGGTATTAACAGCAGTACATAGTATCACAGAATTATCATTGTAGGGTTCTGGGCAAATTTATAAAAAGAAAACCTTGCCATTTTATTTAACCTGCGAGGTCTCATCCTAATGAAATGAAAAGTCTTTCTGGAAAGACTTTTAAAACAGCTCAATGACATACTTCAGACACCTTTAAGGACCATTAGAAATCCCAAGCTGGGGACCCCAACTTTAGAAATATTTATGTGAGAGTGCGTTACAAAGGAAGGGCCGAGATAAGGACAACATAAGTAGCAGGTTGACCCTGAGGGATCCCATTCAATAAACAGCAAGTGTTTGCCAAGTGTCTTCCAAGATTCGGCCTCTGGAAACCTATGCAAAGGTGATGCTGCTTTAGGAACTATTGGATTAAAGAAAGAATACTTGGCAAGCTTCTCCATGATCTGTGATGCTGTCGATCTCTAATAGCCAGGACATAATCTCAACAAAAGCAGGGGAATGGATGAATAGCCTTCTGAGGTGCCCTGCAGGACTAAGAGGTACTTGTGATGTCCTATTCGATATACAAAATTAAAATTATTGCCTTAACCAGTTTGGCTCAGTGGATAGAGCATCGGCCTGCGGACTGAAGGGTCCCAGGTTCAATTCCAATCAAGGGCATGTACCTTGGTTGTGGGCACATCCCCAGCAGGGGGTGCGCAGGAGGCAGCTGATCGATGTTTCTCTCTCATTGATGTTTCTAACTATCCCTCTCCCTTCCTCTCTGTAAAAAAAATCAATAAAATATATATTAAAAAATTAAAATTATTATAATACACTCCACATCTCTCTTGCTGGTTTTCCCCCCTGTGAGAAAACAGGGTTCGTGATATGTTAAAATTCAAGATATATCGGGCTTTGTGATAGATCCATATCTAAGGCTTGCCAAACTTTAGTCTCTGTATAGTCAATCCTCATTAATCATGGACTCTGTACATTCAAATTCCCCTCCTTGCTAAAATTTATTTGCAACTACAAAATTACTCAACTAAGTCATTTATAAAAGCACATAGTCATCTACAGAAGCAATAGTTTCATCAGATCCTAGTTGCGTGGATGTTGTAACTGGTCCACAGAATGAATTGGAAGACCTTTGACAGCACTTAGGCATCATCTAAGGACATGCGCAGAGCAGTGAAAAAACTGAGTCGCTCAACACACATTCCCAGCTGAGAGGAGCAAGGTGACCTTCTTCAGCTCTCCGAACATTAGATGTCCTTCTCACAGTCTATTTGCTGCCACATATTTCACATTTTTGTGCTTTTTGGTGATTTTGTTATTTTAAATGGCCCCCAAGCGTAGTGCTGAAGTGCAGTCCAGTGCCCTAAGTGCAAGAAGGCTGTGAGGCGCCTCACGGCGAAGACACGTCTTAGTTCAGCTTTGTCCGGGCATGAGTTGTGCTACTCAACAATCTGTTAAATAAGGTGTCTTTAAACAGAAACAACGCATAACAAAGGTTCTACAGATTGGCTGGTGAGCTGTGATGAGAGGCTTGCAGGAACCTAGCCCTATATTTCTCCTGGGAGTAATGGTTCAGGATTTGCTAATTCAGTGTTCACAGCACAAGAATCAACTGTGTGTGTGTGTCTTCTCTCGCAGGTGAGAGTGCATAGATAGCTCTCTGGACACATTTGGCACATGGAGAATGAAACCTGGAACACATGACCAGAGAAGCAAACAGGTCCTTCCTGGAGATGTTTAAGAATTAAGCAGAAACCGTGCTGACACAGGTTAGGTCTGACTTCTGCAGGGGGAGAATGTATTGGTGGGTCTCTCCCTCCCTCTTTAATTCTCCTACTTTCTATCCTTCCCTCCTTTTTCTTTATAATGAATTCTGGTTTCTTGTTATCAGAAAATCTAGGGGTCCTCAAACTTTTTAAACAGGGGGCCAGTTCACTGTCCCTCAGACTGTTGGAGGGCCGGACTATAGTTTAAAAAAAAAAACTATGAACAAACTCCTATGCACACTACACATATCTTATTTTGAAGTAAAAAAACAAAATGGGAACAAATATAATATTTGTATTTGCATGTGGCCGGAAGGCCGTAGTTTGAGGACCCCTGAGCAAATCTGTTCTAAAAACTCTACTCGGAGCAACAGTATAGCATCAGAGGGGAGCAGAGTCCCTAAGATTAGACAAACCTGGTTCAAGTGTGGACAGCCTGCTTTACTCACTGTGGCCTGTCACATTGGGCATATTACTTAACCCTCATAAGCATGTTTCCTCATCTGTAAGCTAGGAAAACTAGTAATAGTATCTACCTCACTGAGTAGTTGGAAGGATTAAATAAAGTGCACACTAGCTGGCATATCGTCATTCTATAAATATTTGCCACTATCCATTCTCCTTCCTTTCCCTCATTGCTTCCTGTCTCCCCTTCCTTTCTTCCTTCCTGTCTGACCTTTCTCTTTCTTTCCTTCCTTCCTTTCACTAGATAGTAAGGACACTACGTTGCCTAAAACACCATGTCCTCAAGGAGTTTACAGCCTGCTGGAGCTGGGAAAAGAACACATTATATAACTCACAGTGCCAGCCAGTGTATATGGTAAAGGTGTACAGTCAGTGCATAATAAGGTGTACATAGAGTGTGGCGGAAGTCAAAGTGGAAGCATGAGCAGGCAGTGGGCCAGAGGGATGTGAGCCCCCTGAGAGCAGCCTGCCTTGCCCTGCCTTTCTCTGGCATTGAGTGGGTACCCTCTGGGAGCCCTTGTCACTCTCAATAGGTCAGGCACAAATCCTCCTGGCAGACAGACAGTGTCACCTGTGCCAGTGGCAGCAACAACTTCAGATACAAAGGACAGGTCAGGTTAGAATGTCAAGAGGAAGTCAGTCACGAGGTAGGTGAGTAAACCTGTATTTGAGTGAGGCAGGAATAATGATCACATTTTTATAGGTGAATCTAGGTTTTAGATATAACAGTAGTATGAAGTAGTTACGAAATTTAGTCGCCTACCCCACGTGGCAGCTATGTAGAACTTACCCTATAATGCTTCATGTCTTGTAACTATCTTGTCAGTGAAGTGATCAGGTGTTTGCTGTATTACAAATGACATACTGAGGCCAGAAAATGAAATGCTGGCAAAAAGAATTAAATGCTAGGAAGGTACAGAGAAGATGCCCTGAGGATGCGAGAAGAGGATTAGGGCCCAGAAATCACTGGGTTCTAATTTGTGTACTTTGTGTGTGTGTGAGGGAGGAGAAGGCAATAGGAAAAGTACATCTTTTTTTATCATCATCTTGGCTATCTTGTGTAGTATATTGCATTGATGTATTTACTCTAAATTTTCTTTTATTGTGAAATACTTCAAACATATGCAAAAGTTGGGAGGCTTATATAACAAATACCGTATTTGCCGGCGTATAAGACGATTTTTTGGCCTTGAAAAATATGCCTCCAAGTGGGGGGTCGTCTTATACACCAGGTACACTTCACATAGACTGCCCATAGTGCTTGCCCCATGCCATAGTGGCCTCCCGATGCCCGCCCACTTCATTCCACATACCGTTCAGGCATCAGCAGCGCTGCTGGGTG
>NW_006284614.1:1056702-1067142 GCF_000327345.1 Myotis davidii
CATTGGAATATAAATTAAAATGTTAAAATCAAATCTGATATTGTTTTACCTTTTATTTGGTGTGTGGAAGGTGTGCGGAAGAGGGGGTAGTCTTATACGGCGAGTATATAACAAACTCTGTATTTTGAGTGGAAATGTTAGGGGGTCGTCTTATACGTCCAGTCGTCTTATACGCCGACAAATACGGTACTCATCTATCTACAACTACCTATATTTGTTAAATTTTAACATTTTGCTACATTTGCTTCAGGTATCCTTTTTTAAGACATAAAACGTGGAAGGTACAGTTGAACCCTTTTCTCTTTTGCCCCTCCCAATTCTATTCTGTTCTGATATCAGCTATTTCTGAGTGACAAACTATTCTAAAACAGTGGCTGAAAAAGTAAGAATCTGTTTTTCTTCAGTGACTCTATGCGTCACCTCAGCGGGGCTTCTAGTTGTGCCTGGACTCATTCGTGAGTCTTCAGAGTGACTTCAGCAGGTCAAGTAGGCAGCTCTGATAATCTTGATTAGTCTCTTTCACGTGGTTGGAGGTTGGCTGGCTGTAGTTTGGAATAGGATGACCTCAGCTGGAACACCTGGACTTTCCTTCAGTGGGTCTCATCCTCCAGGAAGCTAGCCAGGACTCGTTCACGTGGCAGCAGCAGGGTGGGAAAGATAGTGGAATCATGCAATGACTCTTGAAGCCTGGACTCAGAACTAACACTCTTGTAAGTTCCACCACATTCTACTGGTTAAAGCAAGTCACAAAGTCATCCCAGAAGTACTACAAAAGTTACAATGCAAAAAGCACGGACACAGCATAAGGAAAAAAATTGGGACTATTTTTGTGATCATTGTATCATACTCTATCCCCTCAGCAGTAACCACTACCTTAATTTTGTTGTTCATCATTCTCATGGATTTATTTATAGTTTCAATGCATATCTTTATAGTATACTAGAGGCTCGGTGCAAAATTCGTGCACTGGGGATGGGTGGGGGTCCCTTAGCTTGGCCTGTGCCCTCTTGCAGTCTGGAACCCCTCCCTCCTTACTGCCCACCTGCTTGCTGCTTCCTACTGCTCAGCTCACTGCTCCTTAGTGCTGCCGCCACCGTGCTGCACTCGCCCGCTGTGAGCCCCGCTTCTAGCTGAGTGGCACTCCCCCTGTGGGAACACACTGACCACCAGGGGGCAGCTCCTGCATTGAGCGTCTACCCCTTGGTGGTCAGTTCATAGCCACCATTCATTCCACCATTTGGCCAATTTACATATGAGGGTTTTATTATATAGGATAGGATAGTAACCTAGAATCCAACAGGAAATCCTTTGGTGTACAGGTTGAGACTCTGACCTATTGAGCCACCTGGCCAGGGCAGATCTGAAAAAAAATTTTAAGTGTACCTCCAGGTCCTGGTCGGTGTGGATCAGTAGTTAGAGTGTCCTCCCACGCACCAATGGGTAATGGGTTCAATTCCAGGTAAGGGCACATACACAGTTTGTGGGTTCCATCCCTGTCACAATGTTTGGGGAACTTTCTCTCTCCCTTCTTCTCTCTCTAGAATCAATGAAAAAAACATATCCTTAGGGGAGGACTTAAAAAGAAAAAAAATGCTGATTTGGTTGAGTGGATAGTGCTTCTGCAGGCAGACTGAAGGGTACTGGGTTGGATTCCAATCAAGGGCATGTACTTGGGTTGCATGCTCAATCCAGGCCCTGGTCAGGGATTCAGCAAGAGGCAACCAATTGATGTCTCTCACATTAGTTTCCTTCTTTCTCCCTCCCTTCCACTCTCAAAAAAAAAAAAAAAAATCAATGCAAAAATGTCCTCAGGTGAGGATTAACCAAAACAAACCAACAAACACCCATGCCCATTGTGATTATTGAAGGAGCATATGAAGTACTTGTTGAATGAGTGGGAAGGGATGGGACTTCACTTTCTAACTTTTTTATCAACTCTGCAAGCCAGTTTATTTTTTATTTTAATTTTTATTGATTGATTATTTTAGAGAGAGGAAGGGAGCGAGAGAAACACCAGTGTGTTGTTCCGCTTATTATGCTCTCTTTGGTTGCTTCTTGTCTGTGCCCTGACCAGAGATCCAACCCTCTACCTTGCTGTATCAGGAGAAGGTTCTAACCACTGTGCTGCCGGCTGCCTGTCAGGGCCACTCAACAAAACCCCTCTGGCTGCCCTGGCCCCTGCTGTGGGTGGGAGCTCCTCTGCTACAGCAAAGGTTTGAGTTCCATTCTGCCAGAGCACCTACTTAGGTTTCGGGCTTGATCCCCGGTCGGGGCTGACTGCTGCTCAGGAAGTGACTGAGGGACTGACTGCTGCTCAGGAAGTGACTGAGTGTGCTCTAGTCGTTCCGTGGGGAGCTGGGGTTCCATTGCCAACCTGGCGGACTCTGATCCCCCCGCTCTTACATCAAGGACGACTTCAACTATGGCAGCTGCGTGGCCTCCGCCAGCGTACACATCCGCATGGGTAGGTCACCCTCTCAGTGGCTCGCCAGGGGTGGCTGCTGCGCAGTTGCCCCAGAGGCGGATTTCCAGGTTCCCAGGGAGAGCACCCTCCGCACCGGACTCCCAGGGAGAACCGGGTCGGAGGGAAGGCACTTCGCCTGGAGCAGAGCAACCGTCCTGTGCAGGGCTCGCAGGGTTTGCTGCTAGGGTCCGGCAGATCGGGACTATGTTTTCCTCATTCTATATTCTTGGTACTATGGTCATAAATTAATTAACCATTTATGCATGGATCTATTCTGGGTTCTCTAGTTTGTTCCATTGGTCTATGTGTCTGTTTTTATGCCAATGCCATAGTGTTCTGATTACTATTACTTTGTAATATACTAGTAGTTTGAAATTAGGACGTGTGATGCCCCAGCTTTGTTCTTTCTCAAGATTGCTTTTGCTATTTAGAGACATTTGTAGCTTCACACAAGTTTTAGATTATTTTTTCTATTTCTGTGAAAAATGCTATTGGAATTTTTTTTATTGTGATGAAAAACATAAAACATACAATTTTCCATCTTTTTGTCAGAGTTCACATTCAATATTCTGTATTAGTTTCAGGTGTACAACATAGTAGTTAGACAATCATATACTTTACAGAGTGGTCCCCCTGATATTTCAAGTACCCCCCCTTCGGCCTGTACATGGCTATTACAATATTTTCCCCAGCTCGTGCCCTCACCCCTCTAGTGTCTGTGTCCATTGGTAATGTTTATATGCATGCATACAAGTCCTTTGGTTGATCTCTTACCCCTCACCCCTCCCTGCCTTCCCTCTGAGGTTTGACAATCAGTTCGATGCTTCTCTGTCTCTGGATCTATTTTTGTTCAGCAGTTTATGTTCATTATATTCCACAAATGAGTGAGATCATGTGGTATGTATCTTTCTCCAACTGGCTTACTTCACTTAGCATAATGCTCTCCAAGTCCATCCATGCTGTTGCAAATGGCAAGAGTTCCTTTTTTTTTTAACAGCAGTGTAATAATACATTGTGTAGATATACTACCGTTCTCTAATCCATTCATCTGCTGATGGGCACTTAGGCTGTTTCCAGATCTTAGTTATGGTGAATTGTGCTGCTATGAACATATGGGTGCATATATCCTTTCTGATTGGTGTTTCTGATTTCTTGGGATATATTCCTAGAAGTGGAATCACAGAGTCAAATGGGAGTTCCATTTTTAAGTTTTTGAGGAAACTCCATACTGTTCACCACAGTGGCTGCACCAGTCTGCATTCCCACCAGCAGTGCACAAGTGTTCCTTTTTCTCCACATCCTCTCCAGCACTTGTCCTTTGTTGATTTGTTGATGATAGCCATTCCGACAGGTATAAGGTGGTACCTCATTGTCGTTTTGATTTGCATCTCTCAGATGATTAGTGACTTTGAGCATGCCTTCATATATCTCTTGGTCTTCTGTATGTCCTCTTTCAAAAAGTGTCTATTTAGGTCCTTTGCCCATTTTTTTTATTGGATTGTTTATTTTTTTTTGTTAAGTTGTATGAGTTCCCTATAAATTTTGGAAATTAAACACTTATCGGAGATAACATTGGCATATATGTTCTCCCATGTAGTGGGTTTTCTTATTTTAAAAATATATTTTATTGATTTTTTACAGAGAGGAAGGGAGAGGGACAGAGAGTCAGAAACATCTATGAGAGAGAAACATCAATCAGCTGCCTCCTGCACACCCCGCACTGGGGATGTGCCCGCAGCCAAGGTACATGCCCTTAACTGGAATCGAATCTGGGACCCTTGAGTCCGCAGGCCAACGCTCTATCCACTGAGCCAAACCAGTTAGGGCTCTTGTTGTTTTCTTGATGGTTTCTTTTGCTGAAGCTTTTTATTTTGAGATAGTCCCATTTGTTTATTTTTTCCATTGCCCTAGGACAGTGATGGTGAACCTATGACATGAGTGTCAGAGGTGACACACGAACTCATTTTTTTAGTTGATTTTTCTTTGTTAAATGGCATTTAAATATATAAAATAAATATCAAAAATATAAATCTTTGTTTTACTATGGTTGCAGATATCAAAAAATTTCCATATGTGACACGGCACCAGAGTTAAGTTAGGGTTTTTCAAAATGCTGACACGCCGAGCTCAAAAGGTTCACCATCACTGCCATAGGAGGTATATCAGTAAAGATATTGCTATGACATATATCTGATATTTTGCTGCCTGTGGTTTCCTCTAAGATTTTTATGATTTCCCATCTTACATTTAATTCCTATATCCATTTTGAGTTTATTTTGTGTATGGTGTAAGTTGGTGGTCCAGTTTCATTTTTTTGCATGTATCTGTCCAATTTTCCCAACACCATGTATTGAAGAGACTATCTTGACTCCATTGTATGCTCTTGCCTCCTTTGTCAAATATTAATTGAGCATGATGGCTTGAGTCAATTTCTGGGTTCTCTGTTCTGTTCCATTGGTCTATATGTCTGTTCTTGTGCCAGTACCAGGCAGTTTTGAGGACAGTGGCTTTGTAAAACCTATGAACCAGGTGGTCATTGTTTGATTCCTGGTCAGGGCACATGCTTGGGTTGTGGGCTCAAACCCCAGTAGGGAGCATGCAGGAGGCAGCCAATCAATGATTCTCTCTCATCACTGACGTCTCTCTCTCTCTCTCATCTTTCCTCTCTCTGAAATCAGGAAAAAATATATTTTAAAAAATAGATTGCTTTCAGTAGTAAGGACATTTCAACAACAATTCTTCCAGTCCATGAGCATGGACTATCTTCTCATTTATTTGTTTCTTCTTCAACTTCTTTTATCCATGTCTTATTGCTTTCAGTGTAGAAATCTTTCACCTCCTTAGGTTAAATTTATTCTTAGGTATTTTATTCTTTTTGATACAATTGTAAATGGGTTGCTTTCTTAATTTCTCATTCTGATAGTTTGTTGTATAGAGATGGAACTGATTTTTATATATTGATTTTGTATCCTGCAACTTTACCACGTTAGTTATTCTAATAGTTTTTTTATGAAGTCTTCATGGTTTTCTATGCATAATATCATGTCATTTGGAAATAAAGACAATTTTGATTCTTCCTTTCTGATTTAGTTACCTTTTATTTCTTTTCTTGCCTAATTGTTCTGACTAGGATTTCCAGAACTGTTTTAAATAAAAGTGGCAAGAGTGGACATCTCGGTCTTACTCTGATCTTAAAGGAAAAACGTTCAGCTTTTCACCATTGAGTATGATGTGAGTTGTGCACATCTCATATATGGCCTTTATTATATTGAGCGATGTTATTTCTCTACGCAAAAACGCTCTGTTGTATTTTTAGTCTCTCTTTCACTTATAATCACTCTGATATTCATTTCCTTTTTCTACTAAATTTGGGCTCAGTTTGTTCTTCTTTTCTTTGTTTCTTAAGGAGTAAAGTTTGGTTATTTGAGATCTTTCCTTTTTCTTAATGTAGTCATTTAAGACCAATCAATTATCTTAAGTTCCTGGGAATCTCTTCTGTTTCTGGAGTCTGCACATTCTCATACACAGTGTATTGTGTTCTTGTTTTCCTTGTAATTTTTTATTATGAGATTGCCTTCATTGAATATTTGCAGTAAGTTTATATAACCTGAGCTGAAGGTATATTCCTCTAGAAAGGTTTAACATGTTTCTTTTAGGCTACCCAAGGGAATTCTTGGCTTAAACCCAATTTTTATGTTAATTTATTGAAACTATTCATTCCAAAAACACATTTATAGTATAAATTTGAACTCTAAATTTACTTACAGCATGGACTCCCTCCCCTCTCCCACATACACCAACTTTGAGCTCAAGCTACATATATATGTTAATAAATGAGGTTTTAACAGAAACATTCAGATAAATACTTACCAATATGTTACCAATTATTAAACACTTACTCTCTCCTAATTCCTATGCTGCTTTATGTACTGCATAAATTTAGGAAGTAAGTTCAACTTCTGTGATCAAGTCTCAAACTTACATTGGTGAAGACAAGATAGAGTGTTGTCCCATGCACCAAGGGGTTGTGGGCTTGATCCCTGTCAGAGCCTATGTGGGAGGCAACCGATCAATGTTCCTCACATTGATCTTTCTCTCTCCCTTCCTCTTTCTCTAGAATCAATAAAAACATGTCCTCCAGTGAGGATTAAAGGAAACGGGAGAAAATTTTTCTTTTAATTCAACTCCAAACTAAAATGTCAGCTCTGCTCTTGGATCAGTGATGATCCAAGATGTCCTGCCACTATGTCTACATTCCAGTCAACAAGAAGGAGTAAGTGAGAATAAGGCACAATCCAAAATTTGTACACATCAGTATTGCTCACACTCCATTGATTAGAACATAGTTGTATGCTCATACCTAGCTGCAAAAGAAGTTGAGAAATGGAGTCCCTTTTTGGGGGGCCTTGTCCCAGCTAAGAACTGCTGTTTCTATGTCTGTAGAATAAGACAGGAACAAATATTAAGGTTAACTATCAGGTTGCCTTGCCCACATTATATCATTTTAATCTTAACAGTAAACCTATGAAATACACATTGTATCCATTTTGTACCTAAAGGAAAGTAATTTGCCCAAGACAATATAGTTAGTAGAGAGGAGCTGTAACTCAAAGCCAGATATCTGTGACTCCAAAATTTATTACAACACTGTTAAAGGTGAGATCTAAATGCACAGGTGGTGCCATTTGTTTAGAGCTCTCTGTCAGAATATCAAAAGAGACTTTGGAGTCAGATCTTAATTGACTCACCAGCAGGGCCAAGCCTAAGATGAGGCAAATGAGATGCTGAGACTGTGACATTTAAAAATGCACCCGCTCTCAGGGTTGTGCAAACATTCACAACCCTGACAGTAAGTACCTCCTTAAATTTTTCTCCCTAGGAAATTCACTTGCTTCACGCTACTACCAGCCCTACCCCTCACTTCCATTACTAACTAGCTTTGACCTTGAACAAAATTTTATTTCTTTAACTCTCAGTCTATATAGTATGACTAGTGCCATTTTCCTCTTAACTTCATAGAATCAGGCAAGATAAAAATGAGATGTGAGAATGATTTACAAATTGTAAAGTTACAAAAAGATAAGATTTAATTTGATTCTTTTTAAAAATTATATATATTTTATTGATTTTTTACAGAGAGGAAGGGAGAGGGATAGAGAGTCAGAAACATCGATGAGAGAGAAACATCGATCAGCCGCCTCCTGCACACCCCCACTGGGGATGTGCCTGCAACCAAGGTACATGCCCTTGATCGGAATTGAACCTGGGACCCTTGATTCTGCATGCCGATGCTCTATCCACTGAGCCAAACCGGTCAGGGCATATTTGAGAGTCTGGCCATATTTTGATATAAGGATATTCATATCTTTTGGGGAATGGAGCAGGACATGGTTGGGTGGGTGGATAGATGGAAGGTAAAATTATTCATTAAATAAATATTATTGAGTATCTGTTGTACATCATACACAATTTTAGATACTAGAAATTTGCATAATGCTGAAGAAGATATATAATCCCATCTCCCACTTAGTAGAAGAGATATATTAAATTAATAAATAAATGCATATGTAATTATAAACTGTTGTAGCTTTTATGGGGAAATAACAAGAGGAATATAATTGATATGAACACAAGGGAAGGCTTTTAGAAGTAAATGACATCCGAGGCAAGACATGAAAAATTAATTTTAATTAACTTGACAAAGAGTTGAGGAAGATGTTCTTTCAGGCTGAGGAAATAAAACAAATCAAATAAACAAAATGTTTAAAAATCAGGAAGTACACAACCCAGTAGAAAAACTAAAGCCCTAGTTTTCTGCCTAGACCAAAAATTTATTAAAATGAATAAGAATAATTCTTACCAAAGGACTATATATAAACAAGAACCACATGAAAATTTTACAGGTAAAAAATACAATCATCAAAATATTTAAAAATTACTAGTCAGGATTAGAAACAGAATGGAAATGACAAAGAGAAGAATCAGTGAATATAGATACATCAATAGAAATTCTCCATGCTAAACAACAGAGAAAAAAAGATTGAAAAAATGTTTAACTGAGCCTCAGGGGCCTGTAGGAAAATACCAAAAGATCTGACATTCATGTCACTGGAGTCCCAACAGGAGAAAGAATGTGGTGCAAAACAAATCTATCTATCTAATATGCAAATCATCTGAATGGCAGAAGGACCGGCAGAATGACTGGTCACTATGATGCACCAAGGGGTAGAGGCTCAATGCAGGAGCTGCCCCAGCCTGCAGGCCCTGACCAGCAGTGGCGGGTGGTGCCAGGCCAAGGCAGGTGTGAGCGGGGGCCCTGATCACCCCGCTAGTTGCCCCAAGGATCGGCCCTGATCACTGGCCAGGCGTAGGGACCCTACTCATGCATGAATTTCATGCACCAGGCCTCTAGTATAGTGAGTAATATAAAATAATAAATTCAAAAAATCCCCAAAAGGATAAATTCAATGAAACCTATATCCAGACACATATTATAATCAAATTGCTGAAAACTAAAGACAAAGAAAAAAAATCTTGAAAGCAGCTAGAGAAAACCAATGCTTAGGAGAACACCAATTTGAATGACAGCAAATTTTTTCTCAGAAAGCATGAAAGTCCAAAGAAAGTGGAACAACTTGTTTTAAGTGCTGAAAGACTATCAATCCAGAATTCTATATTGAATATAATGAAAATATATTCAGGAATGAAGATGAAATAAAGACACTCTCTGATTAAGGAAGACTAAAAGAATTCATTACCAGCAGCCATCCTTTAAAATTATTGCTAAAGGAAATTATTCAGACATTAGGAAATTGTCTTTCAGGAGAAAACGTAGAATATCAGAAATGAAGAAAGAGCAACACAAATGGTAAATATCTGAATAAAGTAATAGACTATTTTCCTCTTGAGTTCTTTAAAGCATATTTGACAGTTGAAAGCAAAAATTGTAACATAGTTTAATGAGGTTTTCAATGTATGTAGGTGGAATGAATGCACAAAACAACTACAACATAAAGGAAGGAAGGGAAAGGGATTTGTATGGTGATAGGTTTCTACATTCCACTGAAGTGGTAACACTGATCTGTGATACTGTGCAAACAAGCCAACGAACAAAAATACTGAGACAAGAAATTTGTCTTATGCATTCAACTAAATAAGAAGTCAAATTGTACCACAGAACTATCAGGTCATGACTGCTTCTTCCCTTAGAAAAATTCCGAATTAAAACTATGCCTCATGGTCCATCCCTCTCATACACTTCTATATCTAAAAAATTACCAAATCCTCTCAGTTTATTTCAAATCTGTTCATTTCTCCATCCCACTGGTGCCTTCATAGAACAGGGCATCATTTTTTATCTACATACTATCCCCCCAAATTGTCTCCCTAACTCTAGTTTTGCCTCTTCTACTTTCTTCATCCCACTCCAATTATCTAAAATTCAAATATCATCATGTTGTGTTCCTGCTTAAGACATAAGTTGCTCCCTTATTGCTTTTAAAATAGTGGACTTTTTTTAGCCTGGTTACAAGACCTTTCATAGTCTGCCTCCTGATCACCTCTCTAGCCTCATTTGCTGCCACTCTCCAACCCCTCCCCCTGAACTATATTCTTTATACCAGCATAATAAATATTTTAGGCTTTAAGGACTATGTGTCCTCTGTTGCAACTACTCAACACTGTAGTTGTAGCACAAAGCAACCATAGATGATATGTAAATAAATGGTTGGGACTATTTGCAAATAAAAATTTAATTACAAAAGTAAGTGGCTGGCTGGATATGGCCCAGGAACCATTTTGTGGTGACCCCTTTAGACAAGTATACTACCTACAAATCTGTGGACATGGCATTTTCTCACATCTCTTGAGCATTGCACAATCTACAGTCTGTTTGGAAAGTCTCTCTCCTTTGTGTGGCTGCCTTCAGTTCAGCACCGATTGCTCTCAATCTGAATGAGCTACTTCAGAGACTCTTT
>NW_006284614.1:1067176-1068634 GCF_000327345.1 Myotis davidii
CCTACCTCTAGTTGCACTTCTCACAATAATTTATTTACCTACTAATGTATTTACCTGCTTACTCCTCTGTCTTCTCCCACTTGTCTATAAGCTTCTGGAGAGCAGAAACTATTTCATGCCCACTCCCTAGTGCCTAGCAGAGTGCTTGACACATATTAGCACTCAATAAAACTTTTATTGTTTCTATTGAGTGAATGGAAGGCCCAGTCCTAGTCTTGAAACTTTAGGACTGGGAAAATGCTACCTGACTAGGAGGTTGAATCTCCATGGAAGCTGTATCTCCATGGAAGCTGTGGCTTGTTTTGGGTGAGCCATCCCTTTCCTTTGGCCTGGCTTCTTCTTCCAGAGAACTAGAGGTCCAAAATTAAGGACCAACCACTGTATCTTCTCCCCGGAAGCTCAGAGCAGTCTGACCCCACCTCCGACAAGCATCCTGAGTTGCTGATTTTAAAAATAAGCCCTGAGGGGGAAATTGCTACATCTCTTTCCAAAGGCTGTTGTAGATGCCAAAGGCGGTGGACAATGAACAATTTGTGGTTAAGGGCGGAGCAACCACCATTCAACCAGGCATCCTGGGGACTCTCCTTGCCTATTCAGTGTCCTTCCTTTCCGGCCCATCACCAATAAAGTGGGAAAAGGGCAACTTTCTCTGACAAGCCATCCAATAATTAAGTAGCTGAAGGGTCAATCATGTGACCAGTTCTGAACTAGTGCTAAGTCTCGGGTAAAGACATTGTCCCTTTCTGCTAGACCTTGTGATCTAGTTGAAAATACGCACACATATGAACCATTTAGAAACTGGCAACATGCATTTGTTTATCCACTCATTCACTTTTTAAAGCATCTACTCAATGCCAGACACAGTATGGGATGTTGAGCCACAAAGATGGAAACTTCACTCAAGGAACTGTCAGCCTACTAAAATTTACACCAAAGTAAGAATTATAATACAAAGGGGACTTAGAATTGAAGATATCAATAAAAGCTAAAGCTGTTAGAGAAAGTTACACCAAGAAAGCAAAATTTGAACTGGTCTTGAGAAAACTGTGGGATAGAGATTAATGAATGAAAGAGAAAAGGATTTCAGTTAGAGAAAGTGGCATGACCAGAGGTGTGGAGAACCGAGTTTGGAGAGTGGAGAAGAAAAGGGAGTAGTAGGAAATAAGGCTGAAGAGAAAGTGGAGGATCATACTATGGAAGACCTTGAAGATCAAGCATTTAATTGCAAGAGGAGATGAAAATAACCCTTCTCTTTATTTAACTGGACTGTATAATTCACATGCCATAAAACCCACCATTTTAGAAATCAAAATTTAATGGGCTTTAGACTCTTCACAAAGTTCTCTCTTCACTGTGATCTAACATCAAAACAGACAACATGGCTTTGAATATTTCTGAACAGAGCTTTCATGGGGCAAACTGGCATTTCAAGCAGATTATCCCTGCTACAAAAGCAGG
>NW_006284614.1:1068678-1070010 GCF_000327345.1 Myotis davidii
ACTGGACACAGAGGCAAGCTAAGAGGCTCACAGGCTTGGAGACCTGGACAGGAGTAAGGTATCGTGGAATCTCCAGTCTATGCTCACCTCCTTCATTCAGGATGATTTGTTGAGATTATAATCTATATCTTTGTCTCCTTGTAATTTTCCCTCCCTCATTCCAAGAAGGTGGCAGACATTTGTGTTCCCTAGCATAAGCGGTTTAGGGAGCTATGCTAAAAGCAAGTTGCCTGTGGACAACCACCTTTCCTCACTTTTATTTTAGGAATTCTGAGCTCCATGTTGGATAATGTTGTGGGAGGAGAGAAAGGAGACTGTTTGGGGCCAGAGCTGAAGTTGAGAGAACAGAACAGGGGGAAGTTTCCCTAAAAGTTTGAAGAACCAGTCATTTCTGGTCCTAAGAGTAATTGAGACCTGAAATGAGGTAGCAGCGTTCTACCTGTTGGAAGCTTGACCCCAGGCTGCAGAGGGTCCCCAGCCCCCGAAGGACTCCTGCACCCAAGTGTGGCACAGTGAGCATATCAACTCTAAAGAGATCAAGGACCAGAAGAGCCTCTCACCTAAGCATTCTATTCTGCATAGCACTCCTAGGATCTGGCCCTGTCCTAGGGGCTGGGGGCCCTCAGTAATGATAGAGACCGCATTAACCACCAGCTTGGCCACCTCAGAGTCACATTTAAATAAGCTGAAGTACTGTGGACCTTCTTGAGAGGTAGTATTACACAGTGGGTTAGAGCACAAATTCTAGAGATCAACTGTCTTGGATTGAGCCATGTCTCTGCTATTAGCTGTAGGACCCTGGGCCTGTTACTTCACTTCTTTGTACCTCGGTTTCCTTAAAATGGGGATAATAATGATCAACTACCTCAATGTTGTTGGGAGGATTGAGTGAATGAACATCTATAAAACAGTTATATTAGTAACACTGTATGGCACATAAGAGATGCTCACATAACTGTTTACTTATTAGTAGTTAACTAGTAGCCTGGTGCATGAAATTCATGCACTAGGGTGGGAGCTGGGGTGGGGGAGTGGAAAGGGACCCTCAGTCTGGCCTTCACCCTCTCCAATCTGAGACCCCTCAGGGAATGTCCAACTGCCTGTTTGTGCCCACACTTTTAACAGATAACAGCTCCATTGTTGTTTCTTTCTTATGCTTAAAACCATTAGAATTAGTAGGTATTCAAAGTGTATATACATTTTGGGCAGACACCCTGTATATCTCTAGTCAGCAGTGAAAGAAACCAACAGCAGACTTGGAACCCCCAGATAGGGAACTTCGCTCACTCCCCACATGTCTCCCCACTTCACTTTCCACCTTCGTGTGCAGCA
>NW_006284614.1:1070140-1072993 GCF_000327345.1 Myotis davidii
AACTGCACTGGCCTCAGTGGGAACAGGGCATCACCACTCTTCCCTCTCACTGTCATCTCACAGGCACCCACCCTCAGCACCCAGAACACCCAGACACGCTCCAAAGGATGTGAGCACATCAGAGGGGATGTGTGCACATCCTGTGGGGGTGTTAGGCATGCTGGGTTGATGGAAGTGTGGTGGAGAGGCGGCGGGAACTTGTGCACGCCTTGGTTTGTAACTGTTGCAGGTGTGGGAGGGTGACAGTGTGCTGGGGGATGTTCGCACGCCAGGGGGGATGTGCACACCGGAGGCCTCTGGCTTTGCAGATGCGCAAACCCCCGTGGTACAGCCAGGAGGACGTCAGTCTGGCCCACCACAGTGGCTGTCCCTGTGATCCTGCACCTTCTGGGCCAGGAGGCAGATCTTGTGCAGCCACTCCTGGGCACTGATGGCCTCCAGGCGCTACTTCAGCTCAGCCTGCAGGCTCCGCTTGGTGCACTCACAGCTGTAACCCCCGCCATGTGGGGAGTACAGGCCTGCCTCCCCTGTCCAGAGGCTCTCTGCGCTGCTCATCTGTCCAGAGTGAATGGGGCTGGGCAGAAGCCAGGTGTCCTGCCCTGCCCAACCCTGGCTCACCAGGAAGGGTCACGGATCCGTGTCTTGGTCCCGTGGACAGCTTCAAGTACTGCCCCCCACCCGGCAGTGTCACAGATCTGGATTCCGGGACCACGGACAGCCTCAAGCACTGCCCCCCGCCCGGCAGGGTCACAGATCTGGGTCCCAGGACCGCGTACAGCCTCAAGCACTGCCCCCCGCCTGGCAGGGTCACAGATCCGGTCCTGGACCACAGACAGCCTCGCCCGCTGCCGACCGCCTTCAGTATGCAAATTAGCCACCATCTTGTTGCTTCAGGGTGGGGGTCCTCACTGGGGTGCCTGTCCAGTCTAGGTGAGGGGCTGAGGGCTGTTTTCAGGCTGGCAGGTGACTGAAGCTCCCAACTGCTCCTTTTTTTCTTATTTTTTTAATTCTGGGATTTATTTACCTTCTATGGCTGTCACTGGAGCTGAGAGCCAGCTTTAGCTCTGAGGCTCAGCTGCAGCTCTGAGACCTCAGCTGCTGAAAGCAGGGATCTGGTTTGTTTGGATTCTATAATTGAAACACTGTTGCAAACCGGTTGGCTGAAGCCCGGCTGGCTGAAAGCAGGTTTCTGGGTTTTGTTTAACTTCTATAATTGCAACATTGTTTCTTAGAGTGCAGCTCAGAGCCCGGCAGTGGCAGGCGGGGAACCTTGGCTTCCTCCATCACTGGAGCAAGCAAGCCTCCTGTTCACTTCAGCTGCCTGGCTGCCGGCCGCCATCTTGGTTGGCAGTTAATTTGCATATCGCCCTGATTAGCCAATGGGAAGCATGTTGGAGCTATGGTTAATTACCATGTTTGTCTATTATTATATAGGATGAGAGGAAAACAAATATTTGGGGGAGGAAGGAGTGTTGCCCTATAAAGGAAGACAGCTATTGGGTGGAAATCAGGGTGGGAAAAAAAGTCGAGGGTAACGAAGAAAAGGAAGAATGAAAGATTTAAGGTAAATAACCATTTAGACATGAAAGAGAGAGGACAGTAAAATAAAAGCAAATACATGAAGATATATAAAGATAAAAATAGATAATTTCATTGACAATAGATAGAAAGATAAAAAGAGATTGAGAAATAAATTACATAATGAAAACACCATAGAAGGAAAAAAATGATAGAAAAGAGTAACTGATAAAACTGATATGTGACCATGGGTTATGCATATATGCATATAAGTTCTTTGGTTCATCTCTTTTCCCTCCACGCCCTTCCCTCTGAGGATCCTCAGTCTGCTGCATGCTTCCATGCCTCTAGATCAGGGGTGGGCAAACTTTTTGACTCGAGGGCCACAATGGGTTCTTAAACTGGACCAGAGGGCCGGAACAAAAGCATGGATGGAGTGTTTGTGTGAACTAATATAAATTCAAAGTAAACATCATTACATAAAAGGGTACGGTCTTTCCTTTTTTTTTTTAGTTTTATTCATTTCAAACGGGCCATAGTTTGCCCACAGCTGCTCTAGATCTATTTTGTTTGTCCATTAGATTTTGTTCATTAGATTCCACATATAAATGAGATCAAGGAGGTGGGGATCAATGGGAGAAAAGGGGGACATCTGTAATATTTTAAACAGCAAATATAAGTTAAAAAAAATGACATGTGAGAAAGATCACCTGATACAAATAGATAGCAAACTCAGAATGAAATATAGAAAATAGTGTCAAGTGCCAAACGGAAAAAAAAAAAAAAAAGCACAAAGGGCCCAGCCGGCATGGCTCAGTGATTGAGTGTTGACCTCAATTCCCGACCAGGGCAAATGCCTGGGTTGCAGGCTCCATCCCCAGTATGGGGCGTGCAGGAGGCACCTATCAATGATTCTCTCTCATCATTGATGTTTCTATCTCTCTCTTCCTCTCCTTTCCTCTCTGAAAAATATATATATTTTAAACAGAAAGAGAAGCTGAAAGGAAGGTTGGTGGTGAGAACTAGGTCAAAATGGACTGAATGACTTCTAGTCTGTGGGATGGAGGACACACTATCCACCTGCCCCCCCTGCTCCCTCTTTTCCACTCATGCCGGGAGCCGGTCCATCCTTGCTGTTTCAAGGGACCTGGCATATATGGCATACTGTTCTTAATATATTTGCTCACCTTCTTGGCACTATGTATTTTAACCAAGGTCACCTCTCCAAGAAAGGTTGTTTCCCCAGGTAGAGATTTTCTCCTGAAGTTAGGGAGGGAATAAAACCCCTTCACTAAGTGCCAGGCGGGTAATTAATCTCTTTAACTACGAACAATC
>NW_006284614.1:1073110-1098108 GCF_000327345.1 Myotis davidii
TAGCAAGAGAGCATAGACACAGAACTTGGCTGGAGATTGTGCCTAGAGATCCTGGCAAGGCTGCTGATCAACTGAACGCTGTCTCCGTGTCATTCCTTCTTCGCCAACTCCGTCCACACCTTTGGGGACCCCTGGACCTGCTGGGGCAGGACCCCAGCATATGGCGCCCGAACAGGGACCTGGATAGAACCAGGCGAGGGAACCCAACTATGCTGATCAACTGAACGCTGTCTCCATGTCATTCCTTCTTTGCCGACTCCGTCCACACCTTTGGGGACACCTGGACCTGCTGGGTTCGGACCCCTGCACACTCACCCGACTCCTACACAACTTAGTTCCATCTTTCCTGACTTTGATACCATGTTTCTCCACTTGGGAACCCTCTGTTCTCTGTACAGTTCAGAAATGTATTTTCTTCTGCCTGGTTTTTAATTGCTTTGTGTGTGTAATTCTTGTCTCCATTTTGGAAGACTGTCCCAAATGAGAGTGGTTCTACTACCCACTTCACTTTCTTGGTGTCCCACACAGTGTGCGGGGCTGAGAGAGAATGTGTTGAAGGACAGTCCTGATATATATGTGGGAATAGTTAAGGGAACTTTAACCTCCAATTACCACTCTCACCACCTGTGGTACATCACCAGTCACCCCTGGAAGGTTCATTTCTAAAAGCTTAACCTAGAAGGAATAGAAAAGAAATGTATGTCATATCTGATGAGTCCTCCCCCTTGTGCCTTTAAAGGGTCCAGACCTTTGTAACTCAGCATTTTCCTACAAAATTGTGATCTTCCAGAGGGCAGAGACTATGTGGATAAAACTATGTGTGCAAAAATGTCACAGGATGACCAAGAAATTTTCCAGGCATCTGAAAATCTCCACCCCCTTATGATGTGCTTGGTTCTAAGGACAGAAATTGTGTGGTAAGAAGGAAAATTTTGGTATAAGAAACGAGACATAAGAATCTCTGTTTACACAGGCCCTGAATATAGAACTGGGACCCTCCTAGGATCCAGGGAGAGTTCTGGTCATCTCCACCAAATGACACTCCCCCAGACTGATCTAAACCTGTTCCCTTCCTCCTAGACAAGAGGAAGGAAAAGTCCCATTCATAACCACGGAGAAATAGAAGTCTTCCTCACTGATTATATACAATTTACAGCAGTGTTTCATTTGGTGCCCAGGAGCCTGTAATAGCTGGAATTACCCTTGTTCCTCTTCCTCTGTGAAGGGCCAGAGCTGAGAAGTGCTCTGTGATTATGGGTCAGGGCATGACAACTCTATGCCAAACTTGTTGGCCTGGTTTGTGGTGTGTGTGTGTGTGTGTGTGTGTGTGTGTGTGAGCACGCGCGCACGTCTGCTTCCAGGACAAAAATGTCCCCTCTCTTTGGGTGTTTTTTTAATGAATTAAAATGTTTATTTTACACATTCTTACCACAGAGAAAGAAAAGGAAGGGAAGGGAAGGAAAAATTAGGGAGAACCATTCCCCCACCCCACAACTTCACATGTGGGTTGTACTGATATTTATAGTACAGGATATGAGAACCTGATAGTAACAGACTCCCTATCAATGGTTCTCAACCTTCTGGCCCTTTAAATACAGTTCTTCATGTTGTGACCCAACCATAAAATTATTTTCATTGCTACTTCATAACTATAATGTTGCTACTGTTATGTATCATAATGTAAATATCTGATATGCAGGATGGTCTTAGGCGACCCCTATGAAAGGGTCGTTCCACCGCCAAAGGGGTCACCACGCACAGGTTGAGAACCACTGCCCTAGATCAAGCATGTCAAATTCATAGCCTGCGGGCCACACGGCTCGTTTATTTGGCCAGTATTAGCCTTTGAATTTACATGCTTGCCCTAGATTAGCGGTTCTCAACCTTTCTAATGCTGCAACCCTTTAATCCAGTTCCTCATATTGTGGTGCCCCCAGCCATAAAATTATTTTCGTTGCTACTTCATAACTGTAATTTTGTTACTGTTATGAATCGTCATGTAAATATCTGATATGCAGGGATGTATTTTCATTGTTACAAATTGAACATAATTAAAGCATAGTGATTAATCACAAAACAATATGTAATTATATATGTGTTTTCCGATGGTCTTAGGCGACCCCTGTGAGAGGGTCGTTCGATCCCCAAAAGGGTCGTGACCCACAGGTTGAGAACCGATGCCCTAGATCATTAACGTGAACTCTGCCTCCTGAAGATGCGCTGTGACTGCTTCTTTCCTGGAGTTTTGCAATGCAGAAGCCCTGGAAAGAAAAAAGAGTGGCACACAATATAAAATATTAGAAACCCTAAGTGGGGGGTTGCAAACTTTTTTTGTAAAGGGCCAAATAGTAAATAGTTTAGGCTTTGTGGCCATATGGTTTCTGTTACAACTACAGTGGGGCCTTGACTTACGAGTGTCCCGACTAAGGAGTTTTTTCAGATACCAGCTATCTCTCAGCAGATTTTTTGCATTGAGCTGATAGAGTAATTTGAGTTAACGAGCTCCTTAACGAGCTCGGTCTCCGAAGGAATTAAACTCGTAAGTCAAGGCCCCACTGTACCCCACTGTACTCAACTCTGTAGTGCAAAAGTAGACATAGACTATATGTAAACAAATCAGCAAGGCTGTGTTTCAATAGAACTTTATGTATAAAAAGAGGCAGAAGGTCAGATTCAGCCATTAGGATATAGTCTGCTGACTCCTAAGAATTTAATACTATGAGGAACTGGTTTTGAAAATCTCAACACTTTTAGAGTAAAAACTAAAAGACAGACTTAGAAAGAATGGAGAAGGAAAGGAACGGGTGAAAAATAGGAAATAGTTGTTTTTAGAACAGGGACAACTTGGAGCATCTGACTTGCAGGCTGACTGCAAAGACAAGAAAAACCCCAGTTTGAGTTATCTGTGGGTGAAATTTAACAAACCATCAGTGGGGCTTTGAGTGCCTGCAAGGAAAGCAAGTACTGAGCAGTAGCATTTGGGTCCTAACACAAAAGGACTTTCTCTCTATATTATCTATTTCTGCATATCAAATCAACCCAAAACTTACTGACTTGAAACAAAATAAAAGTATTATCTCTCATAGTTTCTGTGGGTCAAGAAATAAGAATGGTTTGCCAGGTGTTCTGGCTCATGGTTTCTCAGAAGGTAAATCAGAGGTCAGCCAGAGCTGCAGTCATCTGAAGACTTAGCTGGGACTGGAGCATCTGCTTTACTGACACACCTGTCAAGTTGGTGCTGGCTATTGGTGAGAAGCCTCAGTTCTTCTCCACATGGGTCTCTCCACAGGGCCACTTGAGTGTCCTCACAACATGGCAGCTGGCTTACTCAAGAGTAAGCAAACCATGAGGCCAGATAAAAGCTTTAATCTTTTTATGACTTTAGCATCAGGAGTCATACACCATCACATCTACCATACTCTGTTGGTCACCGTGCCCAGCTCTGATTCAATACAGTGAGAAGCTGGCCAAGAACCTAAATACCAGGAGACAAGGTATAATGGGGCCCATCCCAGAAGCTAGCTACCTACCCCCTAAATACTAAGAGAGCTAAAAGATGTATCTCCAGCTCAGTCTTGGATCTGCACATTAAGATGGCCTAGGAATTTGTGTTAGTTACAATTCACCTGTCTAGAGAAAGAGATCATAAAGAATTAAAAAAAGAGATAGATCAAAACATGTCACCCAACTTGGTAGAGTTGCTTTAGTGAAACAGGATTTATTTCACTTTACAAAAGAATCTAGAGGTGGGAGGTTTCAGGGTTGGTAAATGCAGCAGCTTGATGATATCAGGTTATTCAACCTTCTGCAGTTTTCGTGGCTCTTCCTTCATGATCACAAGATGGTTGGCATAGCCCACATTACATGCTTACACAGCTGCATGTCAAAGCAGAAAGAAAGGAACATGTGTTGGGTAACCAGCTCATAGTATTTGCCTCATCTATATGTGCAGGTATGACACTGTGAATGAGTAATATGAATGGAGAATTTTTTTCAACAAGTGGGATAGTCCAAAATGGATTTTCTTGCAGGGTGGCATTTGCAAGCAGAGTCTCTGTAATAAGTTTCTAATAGAATACTCTGTAATGGGGATTCCTATAAAGGGTGAAAGTTGCCTAAGGTGACCACTAATTGCCTCGCTAACTCCAAAGTCAATTATTTTTCTATGTTTACTGCTTAGAATTTCTTCCTGATGCCAAGCCTAAACCTCCTTCATTGAGCTTTCAATCTATCTCATGAAGTCATAGAATATGGGAGGTGATGACCTTAGAGACTGTCATCTCTGTATTTCTCAAATATTTTGAGTCAGTGCTCCATTCAATTAGAATCGATATTTTATGACCTTCCTTTTATTATTTGAAACTTCAAAGTCATATTTTAATCTACTTGCTTAAAACATAATTTACATGGAATAAAAGATAATCATTTTAATTATACTGTTCCATAAGTTTTGAAAAATGTGAACCTCCATCACAGTCAAGTTATAGAGCATTTCCATTACCTCAGAATGGTCCCTCATCCTCTGTTGCAGTCAATCTCCACCACTCCTGGCTCAGGGCGCTACCAATCTGCCTTCTGTCATTATAGATTATTATTTTTGTCTATTGTAGCACTTCATTTAAAATATGAAATCATAAAGTATGCATAAATTGTCCGCCTGCTACACACATGGATTATTCCAGCACAACTTGTTGAATTGCCTTGGCATCATTGCTGAAATCAGTTGTTTACCTGTGTATGAACCTATTTCTGGTCTTTATTCAGCTTCATTAATCTTTATATCTGTCTTATATCACATCTTTTTATTTCTGCAGCTTTATACAAGTCTTGAAGTCAGATAATGTAAGTTTCCAACTTTCTTCTTTTCTCTCTCTCTTTTTTAATAGCTATTCTAGGACCTTTACATTTCTTACAGATATTATAGAAAAATCATTAATCGCTATTAAAAGTCCTCCTGTTTTTTAATAGCTTTATTGAGATAGAATTTGCATACCATAAAACTTATTCATAAGTATAACATTCAAAGAATTTTAGTAACTTACGGAATTGTGCAACTATCACCACAATTCAACTCTAGAGTATTTCCATCACCCTCAAAGGTCCCTCAGGTACATTTGTAGTAACTGCCCTTTCCCAACCCACAGCCCAAGGAAGCAGCTAATCTACTTTCTGTCTCTATATATTTTCCTTTTAGAACATTTCAGGTAAATAAAATTATAGATGTGATCTCTTCTGTCTGGCTGCTGTCATTTCTGAGGTTCTATCTTGTAGCCCCTATCAGTACTTTGTAACTCTTCGTAATCCTAGTGACAAATTGCATTCCATTGTAAGAATAGACCATATTTTGTTATGTGTTCACCAGTTGATGGATATTTGATTGTTTCCACTTTGGGGTTACTATGAATGATTCTACTATGAACATTCATATATGTGTTTATATTGACATATGTTTTTCTTTCTCTTTATGTTTAACTTTTTGAGGATCTGCCAAACTAATTTTATTTTATATTCCCACTAACAGTGTATAAATCTAAATTCTAGTCACCCAAGCCCTAGCCAGTTTGTCTCAGTGGATAGAACGTTGGCCTGTGGACTGAAGGGTCCTGTGTTTGGTTCCGGTGAAGGCAGCACGTACCTCGATTACGGGTTCCGGGCTCTGGTCCGGGGAGTGCAGGAGGCAACCAATCAATGTATCTTTCTCACAGCGGTGTTTCTCTAATGCCTCTTCTTCCCCCTTCCACTCTCTCTAAAAATCAATGGAAAAAAAAATATCCTCGGGTGAGGATTAAAAAATAAATAAAATAAAATAAATTCTGGTCACCCAATTCCAACATATGGAAAGGAGTTTCCCCTCACCAGCAAGCAATTCTCAGACACCAGCTGGCTGTTCTACAGTTCAATTCAATTCCAACACCATCTACCTACAGGTAGGGTCAGATCCCATAAGTTAAATCCTACAAGACTGTCCCTCCAACTTCCCCAATACATACACACACAATTCAGTCACCAATCAGAAGTCCGCCCAGGTTGTCACCTGGGCTTCTGACTGAATGGTTATAAATCAGAGGTTCCAGTGACTCCCACCCAGGTTCAATTAATTTGCTAGAGTGATGCATAGAACTCTGAGGAACCTTTTATTTACTAGGTTAATGATTCATTATAAGAGGACATAAGTCAAGAACAGCCAGATGGAAGAGATGCGTGGGGAAGGGGTGCAGAGCTTCCCTGCCCTCTTTGAGTGAGCCACTCTCCCCAGATCTCCAAGTGTTCACCAACTTGGAAGCTCTCTTGGTTTTTCTGGGTGCTTCACGTAAGAATGATTGATTAAATTACTGGCCATTGGTGATTGAACTCTATCACCAGCCCCTCTCCTCTTAGGAGAGGTCATATGGTTATCACATGATCGGCTTTATTGGCAACCAGCCTCCATAACTGGTTGGGTCCATAACTTGCCTCATTTACAAAACAAAAGACACCTTTTTTGTTCTCATCACTTGGGAAATTCAAAAGGTTTTAGGAATTTTGTTTCATAAATGGGACAAAGACCAAACATATAGTCCATATTATAACTGCCAATATCACAAAGAAGGTTCCAATTTCTCCATAATCTCACAAACCCTTGTTATTGTTTGTCCTGTTTATTATAGTGTTATCCTGGTGGGTGTGAATGGGTGTCTCATTGTACTTTTAATTTGCATTTTCCTAATGACTAATAATCTTTATCATGTTTATATTTGCTTATTGGCCATTCCTATATCTTCTTTGGTAGCATGTCTACCAATATCTTTTGCCCATTTTTTAAAAAAAATTTAGAAATTTTGCTTGTTTTTTAATTGTGTTATTTGTATTCTTATTGGGTTGTCTTTGACCTTTGTAAGAGTTCTTTATGTGTTCTAGGGATAAGTCCTTTATCAAATATATGATTTGCATATATTTTCTCCCAGCCTGTGGCTTCTTTTACTTTCTAAATGGTGTCTTTTGAAGCACAATCTCTTTTAATTTTAATGAAGTTTAGTTAGTCAATTTTTTAAAGTTAAGTTTTGTGTATGATGTGATGTAAAAGCCTAAATTCATGTTCTTATATATGGACATCAAATTGTCTAAGAACCATTGTTGAAAAGATAATCCTTTCTCCCCATTGAATTTCTTTAGCACCTTTCTCTAAAATCAACTGGCCATGATGTATGAATGTATTTCTAGACTCTGAATTCTATTCTATTGATTTACATTTCTATACTTATGCAAAGTATTCTAGGAAAAATTACTAAATGCTATTCTTATAATCAAGATGGTTACTTATTTTTATTACTTTTTGAAGGAGGGTTTTTATTACTTTTATGTACAGAAAACTCAGCAGCATACACTTAGCCCAGTTGGGTGGCCAGTTCTGTAACCTTGGCCTTTTCCAGCTTGGCAATGTGAGCCGTCATCTTTGGGCCCAAGATGCTGCCTCCCTAGTGGTGGTGTATCTCATATCTGTTGTAGTTGGTCCAGGTGGTTTCCACAAGCTTAGCCAGAGCTCCTTTGTCTTCTGAGTTAAGCTGTGTGAAGGCTGCCAAAAGCCGGTCCAACCTTGCTGCTTGACACAGTCGCTGCAAGAAAGAAACATCTGCACAGCAAATGTTTCAAAGGACCTGGCATATATAGCATACTGTTCTTCATATGTTTGCTCCCCTTAGCGCTATGTGTTTTAACCAAGGTCACCTCTCTGAGAAAGGTTGTTTCCCCAGATAGGGATTTTTCCCTGAAGTTAGGGAGGGGATAAAACCCCTTAACTAAGTGCTCAACTGGTAAAATACAGATGTAACAAGACAATAAACACCAGAACTTGGCTAGAGATCCTGGCTAGGCTGCTGATCAACTGAACGCTGTCTCCGTGTCATTCCTTCTTCGCCGACTCTGTCCACACCTTTGGGGACCCCTGGACCTGCTGGGGTTGGACCCCAGCAGAAGGCAACAGTGGTGCAGGTCTCCCCGTGGACTGGACGCCCCGGCTGGCCCTCCCCTTAATAATGCAGTAGGGAACCCATCGCCTTGTGGCACAGCACAGGCAGGAAGACCAGTCGATGGGAGGCACATCCTGTGCAATCACTACCAGCTGGGCCTTCTTGTTGTTCACCAAGGTGGTGACAGTGTTAACCCCTTCCCAAAGCCAGAAGACCTCTTGGTGGGGACATCCCCTTTGCTGACAGCTTTTTTCTCAGCTCAGACCAACAATCCCAGCTTTTTCTCTTGCTTTGTCCCTTGCTTGTACTTTGGCCCAGCTTAAAGCAGTTGAGTAGCTATTTGGCAGTCCAAGGCCTCAGTGAACTGGTTAATGGTGAGAGACACTTTCAGCTTATAGTGAATAACCCTTTGCCACTGCAGCTGACGAGAGTGTGGCCATTTGACAAAGTGGGTGAGGTCCCTTTGGGGCTGAATGTCCTGTCCAATGCCAAAATTCTTGGGCCTTTTCTCCAACAGGGGACTTACCACCTTCTTGGCCTCCTGCTTCTTCTCGATAGCAGGGGCCGGTGCCACCTTCTTCCCCTCTACCGGTGTTGCTTAGTGTTCGACAACAGACTTAAGGACAAACATACAGATTTTTCGAGCTCTTTTTTTTATATATGCCCTCTTCTTTGGTACTCCACCCTACAAATACTGCCTGCCTTTGCCTCCCCACACTTTGATCTCTGCATGCTTAACTCACTGTGTCCTCTGGGCTCCACTTGGGTTCTCCTTTCCTGCTCTGTGTTCTGGAAAGTGCATCCAGAAAGAAAGAAAAATGTGATCTTAGGACCATTTCATTTGTTTCTTTCTTTGCAGGATCACAGTCCTACCCGTTACCCAATATCTAAAAGTAGTTGTTTTATATATTTGTCTGGTTTTGTTGTTGATGTTTTGGAAGTACAATCCAGTACAAGTTTCTCCAACATGGTGAAAGCAGAAATTGCCAATGAAGCTATTTTTCTTAATGACAAAATGCAAATTATAATATTAAAAGTGGGTTTTTTTCTAATTAATATGCTCTACCTCCACCAAAATTCTGATCACCCATTAACAGAGGGCTTGGTTCTTGTTGAGAATCATTCATCTAGTGAAGTCCATACATTCAAAGCCTTTAATTCCACATTTATTCAAACATTTCATGAACCTTATTTTGTGGCAGGCGCTGCGTTGGTTTTGAATAAGACACCATTGCTGCCTCAAGGATTTTACTATCAGAGTAACAACTTATTCAGATTATCATAATATAACCTGGTAAGGGCAGTGATAGAGATACATGCAAAACATTAATGAGGAAAGGCGAGGAGGGGAGACAGGGACACCAGATCCAGCTTAGAGACAGGTGGAAGGTGGACAGAGATTGCTTCCGGAGGTGACATTTAAGCTGAATCTTTACAGATGGGAAGCAGTTCACCAGGCAAGGAGAGAACTGGAAAAGTGAAGACATGAAAGCAGAAGCAGAAGACATGGACTACGTGTGCCTGAGAACGACAGACCACGTGAGGGTGCTGGTGCAAGAACCCCCGAGAGGGAGAGGCAGGGATGGCCTGGAGAGGCCGACAGAGGTCAGGCACGGAGGGCCTGTCACGCCACACTGGGGAGCCTGCCATTAGGCTGAGTCCTTTACATAACTCTGCACGGCGGCTGGCAGGGAGCATGACTCCTCAGCACGCAGTAGGTATTATTAGATGATGACCGTGAGAGGCAAACCTGAGAAACTGCAAAACTCTAATCAGAGCCAAGTCTCTCATGTTCTGAGACTCCAGAAAGTTATCTGACTCCTCTGCCCCTTTGCAAATTCAGCTGAGATGTGCGGCCATGGTGGTCAGCCAACTCGGAGGTGCTGCCTCCTTGGCAGCTGGCTAACCCTCTAGGCTTGTCTAGATGGCTGCAGAACAGGAGAGGACAAGGGGGACAGAGTGGGGCGAAGAGAGAGCGAGTGAGAGAGAAAAGACAGGTCTGGGAGACAGGAATTACACTGAAACAGTAAGCTGGGGCCTCAGATTGAAGAAATAGATCACAAAGAACTTTAAACCAAGAAGATGATTTCTGGGGTGGAGAGGAGAATACGTCCTCCTCCCAGCAGACTCTGCAAATCCTTGGATGCCCAGGCCACAAAGCTGACTGTGCAGGGCCTCCCTCCCTCCCAGGGGAAGGACTGCTGGGAAGAGAGCAGGGTCTTCAGTCTAAATGTAGACCGGGATTTAGACAGATCTGGACAGCCGATGGGCAGCCCCAGTGGACGTCTATTTGCCGGAAGTGAAGGATCTCCTGTGAAAGAGCCCATCCTGGGGGAAAAAGAAATCCAACCTGATGGCCCGGACCCACAACAAAGGCTTAGTTCTCTGTGTAGACAGACTGACATAAAATGCAGGCGAGGGAATCGGCAGTGCACAGACATCCCTTTAACAAGCATCACTGTGAAGAAGAGGACTGAGACATTCGTCCTTGCTTTGAAAAACATAAGGCTGTGGGTCAGCTCCTCGAGGTCATGGGTCCTGAACTATCCTGAGAAAGGTAATAGCATAGTCCGCCTTACCCATGGGCATACGTTCCAGGATCTCCAGCGGCTGCCGGAAACCGCAGGTCGTACTGAACTTTCATTTACGTTGACTCTGCCACAAAGGGGGCAGCGGCGTTTTCATCGGAAAATACAGCCGCTCAGTAATTGTTATGTTTTTCAGTCCAAACCCATTCCCGAATCTGTGTAACCGCCCCTTACTTGCAGTGAACAGTTTGTTGTCACTTATCTCAGAGGGCCCCTTGCTGATGTGTTCTTGTACGTTCAGGGCTTTCTGGCGCAACATGCTGCCATCAGTCAGAACACGCTTTCTGTTCATGTCTTTACCCACAAATTGTGTTTTTCCCATCCTAACCAAGCACTTGTCACACACTGTGACAGTAACTTCCGCAATCTGAGGTGTGACAGCAAAACTAGCACACATTTCTTTTTCCTTCTCTCAATTCCACAGGTAGAAGATTTGTGTTTACGGTCGATCTTAACAACTTCAGCACAAACTTTTTTCTTTCCTTTTTAAATTGAGAACTTTCACCTTTCACTTTAAGGAAGCACTTTACAGCTCTTCTTTGGCATCACTACTCTTGCACTTTGAGGCCATCATTAAGTAAAATAAGGGCCATTTGCACACAAGCACTTTGATGTGGCAACAGTCGATCTGGTGTCCCTGTCTCCCCTCCTGGCCTTACCTCCTTCATGTTTTGCATGTACCCCTACTCTGCTGCTACTGAACAAAGGGAGATTCACATCCCAGACAAGATGGAGTGGGGTGGCGTGAGATTTCATCAGACTATTCAGCACAATCTGCAATGGAAAACTTATGAATTGTTTATTTCCAAAATTTTTCATTTAATAGTTTTGGACAGCAGTTGACCACAGGTAACTGAAACCACAGAAAGTGAGACTGCCAATAGCGAGGACTACTGTACCCATCAGCTGTCCATCAGGAGGTGGGAGACAGTGGACAGGGTGGTCCACGCCAACCCACTGCCATGGCCCCAAGCAAGGGCAGTCACTTGTTTGGCAACACATGTGAGACTGCTCTGGAATTCCAAAAATAACTTGGGGCTCACTTAGAGTGGGGTGAGGAGGTTCCACATGAACTGGCCAAAGCAAAAACTAACTAGGAGAATTTGGATTACAAATGCTAATGGGTTCCCACTGGGATATGGGTGAGACATGGGGAAAGTTGAATTTCACTAGGAAAGTGCAAAGTATGGATTCCTCCTGAGACCAACTGACAAGATAATACTTGACTCCTCCTTGGAGACCTTTGTTTTAGTAGAAACTTTTTCTCTTGAATCCTCCCATGTATAGTGAGTTTCATGAGCCCTAAACGCCCTTCTGCTCAGCTCTAGAGCAGAGGTGCTTCCTCATCCCTTTCCTCGGCACACTCCCCTCTCCCATCCATCAAGGTCCCCTAGCAAGCTCCGCCACTGAACACCTATCTAAGCAAGAGGAAGGGGGAGACCAAGGCAGGTGGTCAGGGCCCTGTGCCAGGTGAGCTCAAAGAAAGACCAAGACAATAGAAAAGCACTAAGCACAACAGCTATTTCATTCTTTACCTTATAATTTTCTTTGTTTTGCCAAATTAGCTATAGAAAAAAGGCAAATCTTTTTCAAAATCAAATGTAAAAAGTACAAGTAAACAGCTTTTCACAATCTACATAAGCTTTATGTGTTCTCCCTACAGTCACTCCCAAGGTGTTTGACTTTATTATGTAACTAGAAGCCTGGTACATGAAATTCGTGCATTTGTGGGAGGGGGGTCCCTCAGCCCAACCTGCACCCTCTCCAATCCAGGACCCCTCAGGGGATATCCCTCTCACAATCTGGGATAGCTGACTCCTAACCACTCTCCCCTGCTGGCCTGATTGCCCCTAACCACTCTCCCCTGCTGGCCTGATCACCACTAACTGCTCTCCTTTGCCGGCCTGATTGCCCCTAACTGCTCTCTTCTGTTGGCCTGATCACCCCTAACCATCTCTGCCTTGGCCCCCACCGTCATGGCTTTGTTCGGAAGGACATCTGGAAGGATGTCCAGAAGACATCTGGTCTAATTATCATATTACCCTTTTATTAGTATAGATAAGCAGAACTCATAGAAGGTCACCTGCCTGGCTGTGACCAAGGTAGTTCCACTATACAAGTAGAATTTGGCCAACCTGGACCGCATGGTACCCCACTTAGAGTCAAGGACCCTGTCATGAAAGGAGACAAACGTTAACATTTTTTCCCACTCACCTCCACTAACTTTTGGCTCATCCAGAGAAAGTGATTGACAGCCCCAAAGGCTGCTGGACAACTTTGACAGAGGGGTCCACAAAGAGGCCTCCTCCACCTGTTACTCTTTTCTTTATCACTTCACATTCATAGGGGTCTCTAAGCCCTAAGAGAAGGGTCAAGTGCAAATCTGGTAAACCAAGAAGCCCTAGCAGTTGTCAACTTAATTAGCCTTCAGGAAGAATATATGGATATATGAGCACAGTGGAGTTGCTATAGAGACAGGCCCAGGAGGCACATTTAGAACAGGGCCTCATCACATCACCTGATAAAAATAAGATCCAGGCTTTTTAATAGCATGAATTACTTAAGTTTTATATTTAACAGGGGACAACACCAAGGCTATTACTGGTTTTCAGAATATTTTAGGAATCTGGGCTGCCTGTTTGTACATATGTTAACAGCCATCACAACATATGCTCTGGTGGCTGGCAGTTAAGAGCTAGAAGCTCATGTGTCTCTCTCACCCCTGAGATGAGAGAGGGACCTTCTCACTTTGGGTTTGTCCTCCTTTAATTGGGTAGGAGATTTTCAATTTGTTTCAGAGGAAAGACTGGGGAAGAAGCTCTACTGTGCTTTGCACCATGACCTTTGCATATATTATTGCTAATGCCTGTAACAACCCTATGAAGTTATGATCTCATTTTGCAGATGAAAACATTGAGGCTCAACATTTTCGCAAGGTCACACAGCTAATAAGTAGTAGAGTTAGAATTCAAACCCAGGTGTCCCCCATTCTAAAGCCCATTGCTCTGTACAAGGAAGAATCTTGAATGAGGGGAATCTAAAGAGATTTAACATTTTTATTAATAGATAGAATGGGCTTTATTATAGTTTGATCTCTCCTCTAAGGAGGTCCCAAAGAATAGGTCTCCAAGAAGAATTCCAGAGATTCCGACCTCTACTGATGAGAACCTCTCCAGTTATCCAGGGCGAGTGTTCATTTCAGGCTAACTTCTTCTGACCACCCACACACTTCTGGGTGCCTTTTCCCCAGCTCAGTCCCACAGGCATAGTTAACACAAGATCCCAAAGTAAACACCATTGACAGAGTGTCTCCACTGCTCTTGCATACATGAAAGCTTAAAGACATGAAACCAAGCTGGGAATCCAAAGGGACGGGTGCTTGGTTGTGGGCTTTGTTTGTTTGTTTTTTAGTTTTGTATTTGCATTATTCGCGACTCTCCTACTCTTTATAGAGACCCTTGCTTGCTTTTAGCTTTCATCTATTTATTTACTATTTTCCCAACAAAGGCCTACATAGTAGACTCATTCTGTGCCCAAGAGGTACCAGTCTTTCCTTGTGGTGGGAAATGGTGCTGGTGATGATACAGCTGGGCATAAGGCAATGGATGTGACAGGGAGGGGAAAGATGGTTGGAAGCTGGGGGCCCACTCAGTTTATCAGCTGAAAGTAATGACAGAAGTTGTCTGGGCTCCAAAGGATCTGAGAGAACATGTCAAGGGAAAAACTGAAATGTGTGGTTTGGCAGAAATTCTAACCAAAGCATCGCTCTAAGTGAACTAGGCAGAGAAGCAGAAGGCAGGTAGATGCCACAGATGAGGCTGAGGTCCAAGCAGAAGCAGAAGACTTGGCGTCTCGGAAGAGTCCCTGAGCAGTGGACCCGCCCTAGGAGCTTTCCCCATGCTGCCTGCAGCCTCCAGCCTGTGGACACGGGTGAATCGTGTTGGCTATTGAAATAATCCTGTGTTTGACTCGTGGCATGTAATGAGCTCAGTAGTCCCTGAGGGCCAGCCTGGAAATCCCATTTCCACTCCAGGCAACCACAGAGGTTAAAGGCATGGGCTTTCTTCTCAGGCCAACTTTATGTCCTGGTTATGCCACTCACTAGCTATGGTAACTCAGGCAAGTCATTTAAGCTCTCTATGCTTGAGCTTTCCTGTCTGTAAATAGGAATAATACCAATCAGATGCCAAGGATGAGCCCAGGTAGGAAAATGGCCAGTGGGCTATGTCAAGGGCCAGAGACAACATCCACTCCATTGGCTGGGTAAATGCCATGGCCAGGACAGTGAGCAGAAGCCAGACCCCAGCCTCCCTCCCTCCAGGACCCTAATGCTCCTTGGATAACCCCCCACCCCTCACCACCCAATCTCCTCTCCTGCTAAAAGGGTCCCCTGAGCCACTACTGCTGTCAACTATGCGCTCTTTCCATGAAAAGGTCTCTAGTGTAATTCATAGGCCCTGGTCGCCACGTGCCACCAAGCCTTCCCCTATCCCCGTCTTTACCTTTGCCCTCTAAATAAGGAAGCCAGCGCTGCCAAGCCAAGAACTTCTGCCCAGTTTGGATCCTGGGTAGCCTCTCTCCTGCCTCTTTCCTTGGGCCCCCAGCCAATTCCTCCCTCCCTCAGAGATGCTCCCTGCTCACTTCATTCCTGCCTCATAGTTGGAATGACAGTGGCTCCCAGCATCCCTGAGGCATGGGGAGGGTGCTGGGGGTCTGGGGAGCAGCCAGCTCAGGAGCAGGTTAATGTTACAGCCCTGGATAAGTGAGCTGGGCCAGCTGACGTCAGGGTGATGATGGGTGGAGGGGAGCGCCAGGCTGCTGAACTATAAAGACAGGTCAAATCAAATGTAATCAACTCGGGACAGAGCTAGCGGGCGAACTAGACAGCGTCCCCAAGCCATGGTCCCTACCAGCAGCGGCTCAGCCTGGGTCCCTCTGCTCCCGACCCGAGTGCCCGAAGCAGGCTTTGGTTTTATGTCAGCAGCCTTCATCTGCCTTCCAAAAATAAGCCCCTGCCGCCATGCCGAGGGGAGAAAAACAAGAAGGGCGGTATTTTTAGGGCCATTAATTCTGACCACGTGCCTGAGAGGCAAGGTGGATGGCCCTGGGACAGAGGCTGTTCATCGCTATGTCCCGGGGAGCAGGACGTCTTCAGGGCACGCTCCAGGCTCTCCTCTTCCTAGGCGTCCTAGTGGGCATGGTGGTGCCCTCCCCTGCGGGCACCCGAGCCAACAGCACGCTGCTGGACTCCAGGGGCTGGGGCACCCTGCTGTCCAGGTCCCGAGCTGGGCTAGCTGGAGAGATTGCCGGGGTGAACTGGGAAAGTGGCTATTTGGTGGGGATCAAGCGACAGCGGAGGCTCTACTGCAACGTGGGCATCGGCTTTCACCTCCAGGTGCCCCCCGACGGCCGGATCAGCGGGACCCACGAGGAGAACCCCTACAGTGAGTGCCAGTTGCAGCCAGTTGGGAAGCTGGGGGCTTGAGCTCAAGCAGGGCTAATGGATGAAGGGGACTTGTTCTGACGCATGGGGTCCTGTTATGAAGGGGACTTGTTCTGATGCATGGGGTCCTGGATGCCCTTAACAGAGCCACCCCTTCCAGACTCACTTTGACTCTACCCAGGTGCAGGCTCAGTATGCGGCGGTCCCAGCATCCCCGAGTGCTTTGCCATGATCTCATGGAGCCCCTGTGGCACTCATATTTCAGCATTACGGGGCCATCTGTGGCCATATAAGACCACTGGAAACCATAAGCCTGGGAAACCAAAGGCAAGGATGGGGAGAACGAGTGAGGCTACTTGGACCAAATTAGACACAAGCTTATTTTTATTTAGCTTCCCCTTTGAGAAGGGAAGGCAAGTGGTTTGCACAATTTCCAGCTGAAGCACATCCTTTTCATTTCAGCCTGCCCCCTCTGTCCTGGGGTCTGTGTCCTACATGTTGATGGTTGCTGCATAGATAGGCTCTCCCAGCTAAGGGGGCGTGGGGAGGGGAAGGGCTGCAGGATCCAGGCAAACCACCAGCCTCTGCTTATGCATTTGCAAGATTAGGTGGGCTGAGATTTGTTGAAACATGTGGAGTGTACATTTTTAACAAAATGAATCTGAATGCAATTTTTACCCAACTCAAGAAGTGATTAAATCAGTGAAAGCCAGGATTCAAAGCTAATCTTAAGTAGATACCTAAGTGGCCACTGTGATCCCTAACTCTGATGTCAGAACATCCCCTTGCAGACCCGGATTTTGACAGTCTATTGGCAAGACCTGCCAAGTCTAGTTGCGGGATTTCCTAAAATTAGACAGATCAGGGATGGAGGTGACGAGGGTCTGATTTTCTAGGAGCAGGGGCATGGGCCTCGCCGGGTCACCTTTAGATTGACAGCTCAGTCTGATCTGCACAAGCCTCAGGTAACAGCCCGTATTTCCGCATCAGGCCTGCTGGAGATTTCCACCGTGGAGCGAGGTGTGGTGAGTCTCTTCGGAGTGAAAAGCGGCCTCTTCGTTGCCATGAACAGTAAAGGAAGATTATACACAACGGTGAGTTCATCCGCCAGGGGAAGCTCCAGGTTGTACAAGGCCTAAAACTGACTCCACTGAGGAAAACAATACAAACTCTGGAGTATGGAGATGAATATTTCTCTAGAATGAGAACAGAGGGGGCTGTGGGAGGAGGCTGTGCAGGTGGGGGGCCTTGAAACTCAGGCTTCAGAAGCTTCACCCCAGTCTTCGCATTGGACCATGATCCTCCTGGTCCTGCCTCCCAGCGCTTTGTAATTCCAGGGACCCGCAGCTCAGCGGGCTGCTGGCCTGAGGAAAAGCTGCACTCTGGCCGCCCTCTGGGCTATGGCAGGTTTGATCCCCTGAACTGGAGAGGCCACAGAAGCATGTGGCCAGTGTGCAGTTCTCCATGACCCGCCATCGGAGAGGTGCCTCCAGCCCCAGTGCAACAGGAGGAGGGGAAACAGAGACGCTCTCCTCGCCTTCATCAGTATAGGGACCTTTTCACGTAGGTTTTAAGTCCAACCCCTGACCCCAGAGCCTGGAGAAGCATCGGCCCTATTATAACCCCTTGGCTGATTCCAAAATACAGTCTAGGAAAGTATCTCTATGATGTTGAAGAAACCAAGAGTTCTTTCGACAGAAATAAGAGGGCTAAAAAGAAAGGGCTCTGAGCAATGGTCAGGGGATACCAGAGTTATTTATGGGAAGGGCGTGGAGGGCTGCTCTACCTCTCTTTGGAGACAGACTGAGGATCAGGAAGTGGACAGAGAGATCTGGGATTGGTGCCGGCTTCTGGGGAGACTATTCCAACAGCGCAGGTCTGTTAAATACCTGAATGGGGTGCCCACATGGCCTCTGCCTTGAACACCTCTCCGGTCTGAGCTGGTTTCCATGGAGACAGGCATGGATTAAATTCCGTGGGTCTCTGAAATAAGACAAGTAACAGAGGGGCAGTGGGGCAGGAGCTGGAACGCAGGTCCCAGTCTGTACACCAAATGCACGTCTGCTGTGGGCCTTACCTGCCTTACCTGCCAGGCCCTGAGGCAGGTCCCACAGCATGATTGACACAAGAACTTGGAGACCTGGGATCTTAACTATAAAGTGAGGATGAAGATCAAACTGCTTCTCAGGGGTGCTGGGGGGATAATGCTCAGAAAGCCCTCCACAGGGCACCCTGCAAACACCTCTCTTTCCTACACATGAGACATATGGGAGCACCGTTTGCATTCACATCACCTTGAGAGCTTGTTAAAGGTACAGATTTCCAGGGACCTTTCTCAGAGATGCTTATCCAGGAAAGCTGGGCTGGGGCCTGGAAATCAGCGTGTCTGTTTTTGCTTTTTAAGTTTCTCTGGTATTTCTGAGGCCCAGGCAGGCTTGGGAACCACCAGGCTACAGAGCCTCTGCCCTGCCTGAGGGTGACTCCAACCCTGAGAACCAGAGGGCTGGGGAGATGAAAGCATGGAATACTCAGACACCTTTTATACCTCAGCACCACACCGGTGATGGAGGGGACAGGAGGCAGCCAGGACCAACCCAGGTTTTCACCATGTGCCTAAGCATTAGGGCCAGGGGTGTCGACAGAGTAGGACCCCTCCGAGGCGTGCGTCATCCCTCAGAGCCCCTCACAGCCTGCATGATGCCTGGAGCCCACTGGCTGAGAGCCACGATGCGGGTATGAGCTAGGCCCACTGGTGGTCCATGACTTCCAAAAGGTTGGAGACTTCTGAGCTCGGGGACCCTATGCAAGGGCTCCTAGGCAGGGAAATCTGGAAGGAAGCATTCAGTACAGCAACCCTTACTCTTGCCACCTTTGTTAACAAGCTATTCAATATATCTCTTTGCCCAGAAAGAAATTCACGTGGGAGGTGGGGAAAGGGCACTAATATGGAGGATCTTTGTCCACTCCCCACTTTCTTTAAGTCCGTAGTCCCAGGAGGAGAAGCCAAGGAGGCTGGGAACATGAGATTCAACAATTGGTGACATGCTGCACAGGGTAGAGCCTTCAGAGTAACCACAGGAAGGGGAAGCCATCGCTTTGAAGGGTGGGCTGACTGCTAGTGCAGGGGACACCCCTGGCCCTCGTGCTTAGGCACATGACTTTTAAGGGGACAAGCAGGGCTCATGAAATGACCAGGGTTTAGGAAGGAGGGGAGAAGATCGCCCATTTGCCACACACCCCACACACGCTCCCCAGGAGCACTGGGCCCAGAAGTGCCTCCTCTAAGTGGGGAGAGTCTCCTCCTCGATGGAGCCCAGGGCCAGGCAGGATGGGGCTGGGCAGGGGAGTGTAGAGCTGAGCCTGGAGCCGCTGCCCCGCAGGGCTGGTTATCACCGTCTGAAAAAACAATTGCCAACTGATCCGGGAGCCAGGAAGACTCCTGCTGGGCGATGATTTCATTCACACTATTTCCCTTTAAGCCCCCAGAGCTGCCTCATCCCGAGTTGGCTCAGCTGCTCCTGCCGCTAAATGGGACTTCTTCCGGAGGGAGGGAACCGCGCTGGGCAGGGGACAGGGGACAGCCCTTGCGGGGAGAATACGTGTCATGAAAGCCCTCCTGAGGAAAAGTAGCCTCCCACTTGTCTCACTTGCAGAAAAGAGGACTGCAGAGCCTGTCACTCCTGCTCCTCAGACAATGCAGATAGCCACCCCGTTTTAAGCACCTACTGTTTGCAGGGTGCCCAGCAGAGGGCTTTCTGAGCATTATCCCCCAGCAACCCTGCCCACCCCTGAGGCAGGTTTGGCCCTCACTTTATAGTTAAGACCCCAGATCTCCAAGGCCTTGTGTCCATCATGGCTGTGGAGGCCCCCAGCAGAAGTGCATGTGATGTACAGGCTAGGACCTGTGTCAAATGAGGCAGAAATCAGGGAATCCCAATCTCCTTTTAAAAATAATAATAAAAAAAATCAAGGCTCTCCACTTGACAGTGGTTCTGTTAGAATCCTTTGGCTGAAGGAAAAAAAAAAAATGCCACCAATGAAACAACATCCAGCTTAAGAAAAAGTCTTAAGAAGAGTTTATTTGAGCCAAACTGAGGACAACTGCCAGGAAGCAGAATCTGGACACACGGAGAACATGCTCGCTGAGTGGCAGTTTTGTGGCTTATTTCATACATAGGAATCAAAGGAGGAGACGTAAGGGGATTGCATGGAATGTGTTGGTGGTAGAGATGGGAGGTGGGAGAAAAGAAAAGTGGGGAAATCTCTGGGACTGGATAAAAGGTAAAACAGAGAGACACTTCGTTTACACTGGCATGTATAGAATAGTTAACGTTTACAGAGCACGTAGAGATGGTATTGGGGCACTAGATAACAATGGGGGGTTCTGTGGTCTCTGCCCTGCTGCCTGTAGTTGTGCCCTGAGGGGTCTGGAAAAGGGAATTACTCTGACGCTCCAAAGGTATGTTATCAGAGATGCAAAAAGACCATCGACAGGTTCCGTTAAGATAAAGGCTGACCTTTGTCAGGGAAGTACAGGCCTAGAATGGACCTACCTGCCGTGACTTGCTTTTTGTTAGGAAGTTTTCATTTCAGACCATCCTAGTCTCTGAGCTTGCAGGGCCCACCATGCAGGCCTCCCCTGAGCTTGTCAGGTCTAGTATGTGGCCCCTTTTTCGTCCACAACACACGGCAGCAAAAAGGTACTAGAAATTCAGTTATGCTTTTAAATGATTTTAGCTTTACAAATTATAACTGTGTCTACATCTTTTATATCAATAGTAGTGTGACAATGTGCAAAACACACTACTTGCTTCATCCTGAGAGGCCTTTGAGAATTCCCTGGGGGTAATTCAGGAGGCCCACGCCTTTCCCTCTGTCCATGCTCAGTTTGCAGCTCCTCTCATCTAGCGTTGCAAGGTCTGGGCGCAGGGGAGGCCGTGCTGCAGTGAGGCCAGAGCGCCCTGCAGAGCAGAGAAGTCTCAGAACGCATTGCCTGCTGCAAAGAGCTACAGGAATGAGAAGAATGATGTGCCTGGTGAAAACATTTTCTAACACTTCTAAATTGTCAATGCAGTTGTGTGTTAGGAATGAGGGTTAGCGAATACAGTACAGACCTCCTCAGAGCTGGGAGATGTTATGACTTCTTTGCAGCTGAGGACAGGGAAAGAAGCAGTCAGTGGCTGCAGGAGGAAAGGGTCTCAGGACAAAGTTTCTTCCGCCCACTCCGTAACCCACCTGCCCCCACCTCCACACACGCACGCACAACCAGGAGGAATAGGGACAAGCGCCAAGGGGAGCCGAAGGAAGAAAAACTTTAAAGACAAGAATCCACTCCCATCAGCCTGGGTGACTGGACTCTGCCTAAAGGCAGGAGATGGCTGCCTGGTCCACCCAGACTTCAAGAGGCATTTCCGCCTGCGGTAACTCCTGCAGAAACACCCACACATCTACCCTCTACAGAGGCCTTCTCCAGAGTGAGCATCGCTGCCTGATCTGGTTCCACAGAAGTCTGATGAGACCTATATGGAATTTAAGACATTGTCACACTGGGGCTTGAGGCCTGGAAGGCCCAGGAAATGTGATCCGCTGGAATTATTTTCATTTGTTCAAGGAATAATATGTTGTAGCTGCTTTTATTATCACGGTGTTCACTGGGCTGAGTGCATTTCACACCAGAGCTGAGGAGCCAATCTTCCTGAGCCACGAGAACTCAGAGATCAGGGAAATGGTGGAGATGAATTAGGGGCGGGGTCGTGATACCACCTTGAGCACCAATCTTCAGGAAAATCCCAAGGACCTGAAGCATTGGCTGCACCAAAGAGTTTGGGAAATTGTCTTGGCATCTTGCTGCAGGTCTATAGCCACCCGAACTAGAGCATGGGGGGTGGGGACGTGCTTAAAAGAACAGGCCAGGGGAAGGTAGAGAGGGCTTCTAAAGCAGACTTCATCTATTTCTCTTTTTTCTCTTTAGATTTGTACAGAATTCTGGGGAAGACTAGGAATATGAGATAAGCTAGATAAAAGGGACAGAATGGGGGGAGGGAAGCAAGTCAGAAGCTTCTTTAAAAGGGAGGGGGAACTTGAATAATCAAAATCTGATGAACAGAGGACAAAATTTGATGTATAAAGCATCATTGTCCACTTGTAAACAAATATGTTTTAGGAGACCCAGGCACTAAGGAAAGGCTGAGTTCTTAAATTGGAAACATTCTAGAACAGAGGATATGAGCAAAGGCCTTCATAACTTCTTGCCAGAATGGCTCAATTTCTTCCCTTCCTCTTCTCTTCCTCCTCCCTCTACCCCAGGATTTGATTCCGTCTCTGGAGTTTGCAAACCACATATGCAAACTCTCTCCTAACCACCATCCTCGTCAGAAATGAATTCTCCTGGAAATCAGCGGGGCGGTTACTCTCCAGGGATGTATAAAATTAGAAGGGAGGGGAAAGTGGTGGGTGGAGACTGGGCTGTGATGGGAGGAGGAGGAGACCACCGGGTTCTGATACCAATGTTTTCTTCGTTTCCTGGCCCATCTTCTATCCTGAGTTCCTTTTCCATTTTAAGTAACCTACTTATATGACTAGGTAATACATGAACATGGCCTAAGGGGGAGAACAAGAACAAGAGAATATGGCATGGGAAGTAAGCCTCACTCTCACTGCTGTCCTAAAGCCACCCACTTCCTCCCAGATTCAGCCGCCCTTACCAGTTTCTTAAATACCATCCCAGGAAGCACCTGTGTCCCTGTGCGTGCACACGGGATCTTTTTTTAAAATCACACAAACAGGAGCATGGTACACACACTGTTTGAAGCTTATTTCTTCACTTAACAGTATATCTTTGGGACAATTTCAAGTCAGTGCACATAGAGGTTTCTTATTTTCTCACTAGAGGCCCAGTGCATGAAATTCATGCATGGAGCGGGGGGGGGGGGCCGCTCCCCTCAGCCCAGCCTGCGCCCTCTCTAATCCAGTACCCCTTGAGGGATGTCTGACTGCCGGTTTAGGCCAGGGATCGGTCCTAAACCAGCAGTCGGACATCCCTCTCACAATCCTGGATCGCTGGTTCCTAATCGCTCACCTGCCTGCCTGGTCACCCCTTACTGCCCACCTCTGCTGTCCTGGTTGCCCCCATATGCCCCCCCCCCCCAGTCTGGTTGCCCCTAACTGCCCCCCACTGCCGGCCTGGTCGCCTCTTACTGCCCCCCTGCCAACCTGGTCACCTGCAACTGGCCCCCTCTGCTGGCCTGGTCGCCCCTAACTGCATGTGTGAGGGCCAATTTGCATATTACCTCTTTATTATATAGGATGGCTTATAATGTTCCACTGTGTGGACTTGCCGTAATTGAGTTCACCACTCCTCCTAATAGACACATAGGCTAATGTCGGGCTGTCACTACTGTAAACAATTTTACAGTCACTTTTGTACATGTGGGAGCCTGTACCAGTAAGGTAAATTTCTAGGAGCAGAATTACTCATCAAAGCTGTAACAATTTTTTATTTTAATAAACACTGGCAAATTGCTCTTTATAAAGTATATAACAATTTACACATCAATGGACATTAAATGAGAAATCCTAGTTTCTGTGTCCTCACCAATGAAAGTATATTATCAAATATTGTTCTCTTTGTAATCTGACAGTTAAAAATGGGACCTCACATTTTATGTCATTTACATTTCTCTTATTAAGCATATTTTCTTATGTGGTTTTTTTGTTTGTTGTTGTTGTTATTAATCTTCACCGGAGGATATTTTTCCCATTGCTTCTTAGAGAGAGTGGGGGCAGGGGGAGAGACAGAGAAAAACATCCATCAATTGGTTGCCTCATGCACACACCCCAACCAAGGTATGTGCCCCTGACCGGAATCAAACCCTGGACCCTTCAGTCCGAGGGCCGACACTTTATCCACTGAGCCAAACTAGCTAGGGCATATTTTCTAATGTTTAATTGCTATTTGTATTTCCCTTTCTGTGAATTGTCTGTTCATTAACATCCATTTTTCAGTGAGTTAAGGATTCTGAATATAGTAACAAAATGTCCTCTTTGCAATTTATTGCAAACTGCATTACAAAATAAAATGCATTGAAAATATTTTTTATCCAGTATATTACTTATAGTTTTATTTTGTTTTAAGGTCTTTAAATTTTTTTCCAGACAGTCAAATTTATTTATTTATTTGTTTGTTTGTTTACTTATTTATTATGGCTTTTAGTTTTTTTGTGTCCTGCTTAGAAAGATTTTTCTGACTTAAAAAAATTTTTTATCTTTAAGTTTCTCTTTTTTGCAATGAAATCTCTGCTCCCTTTAAAATTTATTTTAATATAAGAATAAGGCATACATCAAATTCATTGTTATTGTTATTATTGTTCTTACCAACACCATTTTCTCAGTGATTTGAAACACACTTCTATTTCTAGATACACTTTTATTTTATATTCACTTCAGGTTCATTTTTATTTTACATTCACGTATCTTTGGGTTTACTTCTTGACTTTCTATTTGGTTCATTTGTCTGCACCAGACTTTTATTGTGGCACTAGACAATTATTTTTTATGTGCCAGGCATTATACCAAGGACTTTTTATGCATTATCTCAAATTAATAATTACTCCAATTCTATGACATAAGTATTCTTACTGCTCCCACTCTACAGATGAGGAAACTGTGGCTTAGGACGTTAATTTGCCCAAGTCCACACAGCTAAGTACGAGGGGAAGCATCATCACTCTAACCTCAAAGCTATTGCTCAAATGTGCTCTTTACCCACTTTGATTTGTTTATTCTCCCCGCCTTTGGGATAACCCTTCCTTCATGGATCCCGCAAGTATTTACTGAGCATCCTTAGGAGAGAAAGGAAAGCTTGTGGCAACTCCCTAGATGGTATTGTAAGGTCCTAAGACCCCCAGGGAGTCCGTCGGAGAGGGCGACGACCCCAAGTCAAACGCAGAGACCGGATCTTGATGCAAAAGCAAGAGGATTTTTATTACAAGCAGGGGCCCTCAGGCAGACAAGCAGCAAAAC
>NW_006284614.1:1098130-1108861 GCF_000327345.1 Myotis davidii
TACTTTTCTTCTTATTGCTCATGGAGAGTCCCAGGAAGAGATAAAATGACTCTGCTATGACTAAACTAGGGCCAGGGCTTGCAAGAAAGGTCTGGGGGAGGGAGAGGCTTCTTCCTGGCCTTACTGTATCAAGGAGCCGTTTGATGGTGGCTGATGAGAGTTTTCACATTTGTTTCAAGGACGTTAACATAATGTGAAAGCTTTGTAAGCCAGGGGGTGAGAGACAAAGAGCAAGGGCAGGAGGGGAGTGCACAGTGTGTTCCCAAAGACCACGCCTCCTCCCGGCTCACTCCCGCCCTGCATCAGTGCAGCCATCCATGTGGGGGTATCCATACATTTCAGTGTTGTCCCTAATAAGTCATCATTCATTCAGCATCGTGTACTCAACAAGGCACAGTTCTTGTCTTAAGGAACTTGGAGTCTATTGGGAAAGAAAAACCCGTCCACAGGGATCACACACTGTTTTAGATGCTGCCTGAGAGGTGAACTCCAGGGGCTGGGAGCCCTGGTGACCGAGTGCATCACCTTCTGTTCAAAACAGGAAGAAGCCCACTGCCAGCGGGTCAGTGAGCTCACAGTCCAGTTCCTGCAGAGAAGGTCAGATGACACCTCTGGTGCGGTCAGCCATCAAGTGGGTCATTTTATAGCTGATGGCCTCAGTCAGGAGGAAGGAATCAAAAATGATACTCCACCTATTTCTCTGTTTCATCCTTTTTTTTTTAAGACTACATCCCAGGTCTCCTGGCTCCCAGCTCGCTGTCTTCCTCTAGACCCCAAGGAGCTGCTCCTCATCAAGAGCACAGAACCCTCCCAGCTCCCCTCAGGACAGGGACCCGGTGCCCTAAGGAAGCAAAGGGCTCTCTTTTCTAGGAATAAAGGAGGACGTGGGCTGTTTCCTGTGGGTGCGTGACAGGAAGTCCAGCACTCACTTCTGAGCGGGCGGTTCACACACCATCCTCTACCAGATCAGCGCTTTATCACTGGCTCAGACCCCATGGCACCGCTGTCACACAGGCAGCCAGCTTCCTTTCCTCACAAAAACCACTGCTCCCCACCTTCTCTATTCCTGCACTTCCCTGGAGAACTATGAGTGTCCAGGGAGGCACAGGGCATCTTTGGGTTCAAAGTCAAAATGCCTCTTTAAGGAATTGCAAACTTGGGACTTAAAGCAGGAAAGGCAGTGAGGAAACACAAGTGGAAAGCGTGAGTGAGTTACTATGATCAACAGATAGCATGAGAAAGGACTTAGGAATATCTGCCTTGACCCTTTCTCTAACTGCCCCCTCCTCACCACCACGGCCACCACCACACAGTTTGCCGCAAAGGGAACCCAGGCTGAGAGAGGAGCAGCCTGCTGGGGCACACAGCCAGGGAGTGGAGAAGCCACTAACCAGAACCCCAAGCCCTTTCTCTCAGTCCTGCTCCACTAGACTACCTCTCACAGTGGACTGGAAAACAGCCCATTACATCCCTTTCTGGTCCTTTCTCTGAGCGGGATAAATGATCATAGGTGCTTAGTGGAAAGTGCCCTGAACTGGAAATCAGGATACTCACCCCCTGTGCCTCAGACTGTCCACCTACGTCCCTGGGCCTTGGTTTCCTCCTTGCAAAGGAGGGACGGTGCGAGGGACCATGGGAGTTCTGAGGTCTCTTTCTGTTCCAAGCTTTCATGATTCTGTTCACCTGGAGTGCCTTGCACCTCAAGTGGCTGTTCTACAAAGGGCGGGGGGGGGCGGGGTGCAACGTGGAGAAACTTCACAAAAATAACATCAAGGGAAATAAGCCAGACACACATACAAAAGCGCTTGGCAGCGGGTCAGCTGGGCCTCGCTTGTAACTGGCCTGCTGTTTGCCCCTTCTTTCACAGACTAGCTTCCAAGAGGAATGCAAGTTCAGAGAAACCCTCCTGCCCAACAATTACAACGCCTATGAGTCAGACCTGTATCGAGGGACCTACATTGCACTGAGCAAATATGGACGGGTAAAGCGGGGCAGCAAGGTGTCCCCAATCATGACCGTCACTCACTTCCTTCCCAGGATATAAGGACCCTGAAAGAAGGTGCACAGGCGGAAAGTGACATTTTTTCTACTGGAATTTTGCACAGTGAACACTTTCCCTTACCCCTATGCCTCCTGAGTCAGGTTTCTCTAATACTGGGGGAGGCCCGAGTTGGTTCCCTCGGCCACCAGACCCCAGGACATGTAACCCACCCAGGTGAGGGGTTGCAGTCAGCTTTGTAGAATGGCAGCGGAGCCCATGCTCTGACCTCACCTGAGGAAAGAAGGTGCAGATGACACTTGTGGAATGTGACCTTGTGCCCAGGAGAGGCCAGCGAGGAAACATGTGTGTGCTGGTGTGTATCCATACATCTCTGTCTATGTTGTCAGAGCAAAGGCATTTCAGAGATCGGGTTTCTTCCCTCCAGATCACTGTGGCAGGCATCTGCCTGCAAGAATGTCACTTGTCAAACCACCAGGATTGATGCGTGCTCCCACTCTGCCTCTTTCCAATCACCTTTGCGTTCAGAGGCCTCTGGCTGCACAGCAGAGAGGCAAGGTGAGTGGGAGGAAGGTTTGACTGCAAACCTGAAGGAAAGTGGGCAGGCACTCTGATCATCCTGCTCAGGAGGACTGTGGGGACACAGGCGCATTGTCGCGGCAGCTGGGGGAGAAGGGGTGCCCTCCTCAGAGGACAGCAGTTTCCCAGGCGGTTGGGGAAGGCCTGCTGGAGGCAGCGGAGGGACTGGATGTTCCATGGAGAGCCATTCTGCTGGAGGACTCAGTGCTGTGTGGCTCCGAGATCAAGTGGGGCCAGGCTGCCTGCCCATAACTTTTCCTCACTGTGAACCAGGTCTTATTTTAACCTCAGATGACAAGGATCCTAATAATGGCAACCTCTTTGGCAAGGGGTGAGGGGGAGCAAAATAGAGCATGAAGGAAGTAGAGAAGCTCTGGACTCCAGATGATAATTCCTCTCCAGCTCCGTCCAGGAAACTCACCCAAGTTCTCATCTGATACCCGCACTTCCTTCTTGGTCGTCCTCATCTCACATACACGCCTGTGCCTGGATGCGGGAGAATGGGCACCTTGGCGTCTGGGGTTTGCCCCCTCTGGCCCCCTACAGTGGAAGAGTGTTAATCCTGTAAACTCAAGCAGCCAAGCTGAGGCAGCTCCTTGCTGCTTGATGGCTTCTTGCCTCCTGCCCTTTGAGAGTATTTAAAGCAGAGGTTCCCCCGAGCGACTATAAATGTTGTCTTCCCGGAGCTTTCAGATTCCTGAGCCATCGGACCGTTCCTAAATCTGAAACCAGAGAGAGCCATGTCAGAATGCAAATATTTTTGGCATATGTGAACCACGAGTTACACGATGACCTGATACCCTCTGCTACTCCCAGGGGCCCCTGCCTGCAAGACAGCCCCCCATCTGCTGCCGCGCCTCATCCCTGGCGTGCCTCGCTAGTACAGATGTGCCATCTATACATAGGCCTCATCCCTGGCGTGCCTCGCTAGTACAGATGTGCCATCTATACATAGGCCTGACCTGAATGACTGTGAGCCCAAGACGGCCATTGGCAATCCAAGGGAGAGATGCCATACTGGCTGCCTCCTCTGCCCAGCAAGCAGCAGGAGGACATGTGCTGGGTGAGGAGGAAAAGTCCACCCCCAGGTGAGCAGACAGTAAGAGCTGAGGATCAAGAAAGGCATGGCCACGCCTGGGATAGAAACTGGAGGGGGCTGAGGTCCTGGATCAAGTAGAAGAGAAAAAAGCGGTCCATCTTGACTGGAATATATGAAGTGCAGGCAGGGGACGAAGTTGATTGTTTTCCAGGAGGCGGTCCAGAGCAATCTGTCTCTATAACAAGGTTCGTCAGAAACCAGTGCTCTCAGAACCTGAGGTGTGTATCCGTTCCAATGGAAGGCCGTGGGAGTGCAGGAAGGCTGGGTGGATGGATGGAGGAGGAGCAAGTTTTAGGTCCCAAAGCATTAGTTCCTTCCTGCCTAGCTCTTTGAGCTCAGGTGGCGTGAGAGGGGTCGCGGGCTGCCAGGCCTTTCCTGCATCTCTCTAGAGCAGCGGTTCTCAACCTGTGGGTCGCGACCCCTTTGGCGGTTGAACAACCCTTTCACAGGGGTCGCGTAAGACCATCCTGCATATCAGATATTTACATTATGATTCATAACAGTAGCAACATTACAGTTATGAAGTAGCAACGAAAATAATTCTATAGTTGGGTCACAACATGAGGAACTGTATTTAAAGGGTCGGAAGGTTGAGAACCACTGCTCTAGAGGCTCATAAAAGCACTCAAATCCAGACAAGGAGTTTCCCCAAATGTCTGCTCCCGTTTGTCATGCTGGGAGTGAGAAGGAGAAGCTGTGGAACGCCCAGGACCAGGCAGGCAATATTCGGCCACCACACAGCGGCCCCAGCATGCCGGCTGTGACTAGAATCAGTTCTGCGCAATTGGGCGTCTGTTCTAACCCGTTCCAGGTCCCTGCTGTGCCAGGTGTAAGCATTTTGTGTTGCACCGCTGAATGGAGGCACACATCCTGAAATCCTTCCCATCCAAAGGAAATCTCCCAAGGCTTTCTCTTTGGCCTATAGGTGACTTGGGCTTAAGAAAAATCAGTCCCCCCTCACAGAAGCAGGGTAAGGGGCAGGAACAGGGCAAAATCTGCGCAGGGCTCCTCAGTCCCTCCCTCCTGCTCATATCAGCGCACAGGTGTGCAGAGTCCTCACCTATCTGATCATCGTGTCTGTGAATCTGAATTCCCATGCCAGCCCCATGTGCTCCAAGGGGCTGCAGAAAACGTTGCATAGGCAGGGGAACAAAGGTGTCCCCACCTTCCGGCTGACAATGTCCTATGAATGACGTGGTCCTCCCTCCCCCAAACCCTGAGCTCTGAGACTGGTGTAGAGAGTTTTGTAGCTAATTGGTCTCTCTTCCACCCTGAACTTCTCTGGCAGCTCCATGCAAACTTGGGGTTCCAGCAGCCCTGAGGCTGCCTTGTTCCCTCTTCAAGAGTAAATGATAGAGAGAGCAACATACTGACCCCTTTGAAGACAGACTTCTCAGCTGGAAGAGGTTAGCTCAGACACCATGGGGAGCCCCAGGCCAGGTGAGATCTGCATCTGTCAGGGTAATGGATGGACGTCAGGGGAACCAGGAAACGCCAGCTGCCTGCTCAAGCTATAGATTATGTTGCGTCATCAATCACTGCCTTCTGACCCCCCTTCCCTTCCCACTGCCCAGACATTTTTGACCCACCTTTGGAAAGTAGCATATAATGATGTGATTAATACCCTGTCATTATTCTTCACAGCCTCCCCTCTGCCACCACGTCCCACGATACCTCCAGCACACACACTCCAAGCCCCAATCGGGACCCTGATCCTATGACTTAAGAAAGAGAATATTTTCTCTTTCATCTGATCCAGGCTATACACCTCTCTCCTTTGCAGACAAGTAGGTTTCTCCTCGGGCCAATAATCCAGGCCTAACATTCTCTCCCACCTCCACCCTGCCCCGGGCGCTGGGAGTTTTCCTGCCCATGCTGGCTCAGGGCCCTGTCTTGTCCTCCACCTCAAACCCTTCAAGTTCTCACGTGTGCAAGTCCTGAGGAAGAAGCAGGTGCAAAAGTCCATGAGCTGAGGCGCTGGGCTTCACTGCCAATGCCACAGCCACGGGCACCGCCTCCACCACTGCTGTCGCCCTGTCCCCTCTGAGCCTCTCATGAGAGCGCACACTAGGAAACTCCCACCTCCCTCCTTCCCAGTGCTTTCCCCAAGGGCTCTGAAGAGGTTTCCTTTGCCACTTCAGGTCTCTAACATTTGTCCCCCCTCCTCCCGCCAAGGAACCAGCCACTCATTCTGCTACCTCCCAGGAAAGCTCCCAGGGCAGGGACGCCTGGGACAAGGTGAGAGAATAGACAGGAACACTCCTGTCTGCACCTGAGCTGGGGTTCCTCTTCCCAGGACAGGGAGGGAGTGATTACACCCCAAACAGACCCCAAATCTAGTCCATCTCGCAGACAGGCCATGCAGAACATGTTGTTTACCTCACGAACCGCTGAGGCTCCAGCACTCGGGCAGCTGTGTCCCTTTCTACAAATCACTGTGGTTTTCCCTTTCTACAAATCACTACGTACCTCAGGTTGGATCCCAGCGCAAAGCGTTCTCAAGCCTGGGTCTAGCGAGTAGAAAAGCTCGGAATTTGTTCTGTCATGTGCTTGTAAAATGTGATGCTTCCATTTTGTTAATATGTATGTGCTATGCACAAACCATATCATGTTCCAGCAAAAAGTGAAAGGCCTTTTTATACGTTCCTCTACACTGACGCCACCCTCCTATTAAAACTGACAGTGAATCTCCGGGCTGTGGTTGATTTCCATCTTCACTCTTATTGCTAAGGCAGGAGGAAGTCACGCAGGTCACTTGGTCCGATCGTTGCGTTTATAAAGGGGGGAGGGGAAGGAAGCCACTGTGGACCAAAAAACACGGTGAGGCAGCCGCCCTACCCTCCTGCCTTGGTCAAGGCCAGATGCCCACATGTCTGTGGCCAGCACATTCGCTCAGTCCCTTAGTGACCCACCAGGGAACATTTACTGAGCATCCTATCTCTGCTGCAAGGGGCTGGGGTTGGGGATATGTGAGTGCAGGGGGCAGACACAGTCCCATTCTCTTGCAAACACGTACTGAGCAAAGTCACCGAGGCATGTGTTACAGTGCAGACTTCCCAGCTGACTTGCACAGACGCACTGTCTCCGATGCTAGGCTCAGGAGTCTGGCTCTACAACACCCACCTCCCGGGTAATGCTGACATTGGCCTCCCGGGAGGGCTGGAAGTGTACAACATTTGAGCTAAGAGAGACTATAACTTATTTTTTTAAAAACAACAACAACTATTTATAGGTTAAAAGAAGATTAGGGAGTTTCAGTTTCTTATCCAGGACCATGCAACCAGAACTAGAACCCTCAATGGCTGTGCACTCCCCCCCAACGCCTCCCCATCCTTGCACCTGTCATCCTCCCGCCACGCCCCCTGCACCTGCACCCCACAGCGCCTTCCTCAGGCAGTCTCAGGGGAGGCTGACTTGTGCCTTCAGGTGAGCAGTGTGGGCTCTGAATAAATCAATGTGCTCTCTCAGGAGAGCTGCCCGCTCGTGGCCTCCGACCTCAGTGCTGTGTTTATTCACACAATGTTTCTAAGCTCCTACTGTGTGTCAGAACCATGCTGGGCACCAGGAATATCACTTGGCCGATTACATATGGGCTTATGTACTGGTAGGGAAGATGGACATTAGACAAATAATCACGGTGGAACATGGCGAGTGACAAGAAAGAGAAAGTTCAGGTACTATGGGGGCACAGACCAGGGTCCCCACCTCATGTGGGTGGATGAGGAATGCATTCCAGAGAAAGTTGAACTCTAAGGGGTCAGCCAGATTTAGGGCCTGTTGGTGGGGTCACAGGCAGCAGGGGAGGAGTGTTCTGGGGGAGCGAGGGCACGGGAGGTGTTTGACGGCGCAGATGGGGGCCAAGGAGGAGAACAGGGCAGCTTAGAGGCGCTGAACGAGGTACAGAGTGAGGGGAGTTGGGCAAGATGGGGCTCAAGACAGTCTGAGTCTGCTAGGAGCTGGCTCATGGGGCACCTGGTAAGTATGGTCAGCTGCTTGTGTATTTAAATTTTTCCTGCCATATAATTCACCCCTTTCAAGTGCACAAGCCAGTGATTTCTAAGTAAAGCCACCAGTTGTACAATCATCACCATAAAGCAGTTTCAGAGCATTTTCATTCCTCCAACAAGATCCCTCACGCACATTCACTCTCCCTCCCCACCTCCCATGTCCATCCCAGGCAGCCATCAATCTCCTTTCTGTTTTCGAAGTTGTGCCTTTTTTGGGTATTTCGTGTAATCACACAATATGTGGTTCCTTGTGTCTGGCTTCTTTCACTGAAGGACCTTTCCTTTTCATCTTAAAACAATGAGGGGTCCTTACTGAGTTTAAGAAGGAATAAGACCAGAATGATCACTGGAACTGTCTTATATAAAGTGACTTGGAGGAGGTGAGCCCTGTGAGGGGAGAACAGTGTGGAGCCGCTGGAGTGCCCGGCTGCAGCAGATGCCCACAGGACAGCACGGTGCCAGGAGGGTGCAAAGAGGCTGCTCACTTCATACAACAGCCCTGACTCCAGGGAGCTCTTTGTAGAATGAGCCTGATTCTTCTAAAAAATAATAATAATTAATTAATTAAAAATTTTAAAACCAAAAACATAGGAACCAGCCCCCACCATTTTCTGAGGTGGCTCTCTACAGGTTGCACATCCTGTGTATGACCGCTCACATCCCTGGATGGATGGACAAGAAGCTCCTCTGTCCATCTGTGTCTGTCAAGGCCTTGAGGCCGCATGATGGTTTTGACATAGGCAAAGGGACACTATGACCTCATTTTACAAGCACATGCTTGGCCAGATCCTTCCCTCCTTTCCTCTGGCTTTCAGAGAAAGAGCCGAATGCCAAGGAAACAAGCTAATAAAAGGTGTTGGACTTCTTTTGTTGTGAAAACATTATTCCAGGGATATTCTGAAGTCTGACCGCACTCAGTCAGACTTCCCCACCACATTCTGCTATCGTCTCATACAACAGGATGTGACGCTCAGAGTGAACACCTCAAGACCTATGGAAACTTCAGGTGACAAAGGTGCTTATTAAGGAATAAATGCATATTTTAAAAACATTTTCAACACAAAACTTTGTACAATTATCAGAAAAGAGTGTAATGCTCAGTGTGTGTGTGTGTGTGTGTGTGTGTGTGTGTCTTTTTTAATTAGCCAATCAAAATATTCCATTTCCGAGCATTCCTCCTGGAGTTGCCCTGCAAGAGAGAAGAGAGGCTGTTGACTGTGACCACTTGGGAGACTGAAGGGTCACTTAGCTGTCTGGTCACAGTGCTGATTATAAATATCAATGGCTAATTATTACTTATTTTTATTGGTAGCACACGAGCCCTCCCATCTGGTTTTGGTGGGACACTCTCCATCCAATGGGCCATAATATGTCCCCATGAGGCAAGGCTACTCATAGTTCCAAGGAACCACAGAGACTGCCTCTCCCTTGCTCTTAGAGAATGCACAGAGTACTTATTTCATTGTCTCAGCCACAGATGCCATAGGCTGGGGCCTTAAACACTATTACTTCCTCACAGTTCTGAAAGCCCAAGATCCAGGCCCAGTAGGGTCAGTTTCTGGTGAGGCCTCTCTTCCTGACTTGTAGATAGCCGTCTTCTCATTGTGTCCTCACGTGGCCTTTCCTCTGTGTGTGAGTGTGGACAGAAAGAGCTCTCTGGTGTCTCTCCACTCATTATAAGGACACAAGTCCTATAGGATTAAATTCCTGCCCTTTGTGACCTCATTTAATCATTTTTAAAATATATTTTTATTGATTTCAGAGAGGAAGGGAGAGGGAGAGAGAGATAGGAACATCGATGATGAGGGAGAATCACTGATCGGCTGCCTCATGCATGCCCCACACTAGGGATTGAACCTACAATCCAGGCATGTGCCCTGACCAGGAATTGAACCATGACCTCCTGGTTCATAGATCGACGCTCAACCACTGAGCCATGCTGGCCAGGCTCATTTAATCTTAATTACCTCCTTAAAGGCTCTATCTCCAAATATAACATGAATTTTGGGAGGACACAAACGTTCCATCCTAAAAGTGTTCCACTTCTATCTGGAGAAGCCTGACCTCAGACCCTATGTCATTCTAACATTTCAGGAGGGAAATCATCAGTCACCCATTTACCAGACTCCCAAGGGTCTCCTATAATTACATATAGTTCTAATTTCAGGGCCTTATTTTTTTGAGTGGATGAAACAAGTAGTTACCTCCAAGGTAATAGTTCTCAATAAGGGATGATTTTGACATGTAGGAGGCACTTAGCTCTCGCTGAAGACAGTTTTGATTGTTAGAACTGGGAGTGGGGAGTGTGTACTACTGCCATCTGATGAGTAGCAGCCAGGGAGGCCGCTAAACATCCTACAATGCACAGAACAGCCTCCTGCCACAAAGAGTGACTCAGTCCAACCGAGCAATAGTGCCAAGGTTGAGGAATTTCTGCTCCAAAGTAATGCACCCTTTTATTTGTCCTGAAATTCTTAAGTTAACCCTACTGAAGACCAATGAGGAAGTAAAAGCTGGGAGAGAACCTTCAGATGCCATTCTCACCCTTACATGCACATCTTGATCCCCAGGAAGTCCCGGTGGACTATCAAGATTTGTCCAGAGCAGAGAGTTGGCTGATGGGCACTGAGGAACCTTAGACCTGGGTGTCAGATAAGAGTTTCTGGGTCAAAGGAGTAGCAAAGGGCAGGTGACTAGTATCCAAGGGAAATAACCGGAAGATATGCAGCAGGCACTTACACTTCTTTCTTGCCATTGTCTTTCAGCGCCTACACCTGGATCATGGTTTCATCTCCAGCCTCCACTCCACCCCCACCATGGCCATGCAGGACTGTTCTACAGAACTTTAGCAATAAATTATTCTTTTTTTTTTAAATATATTTTTTATTGATTTTTTACAGAGAGGAAGGGAGAGAGATAGAGAGCTAGAAACGTCGATGAGAGAGAAACATCGATCAGCTGCCTCCTGCACATCTCCCACTGGGGATGTGCCCGCAACCCAGGTACATGCCCTTGACCGGAATCGAACCTGGGACCTTTCAGTCCGC
>NW_006284614.1:1109682-1110959 GCF_000327345.1 Myotis davidii
AAGTATATTTGTTTATATACACCCTTTCCACTACTCTTTATTCTTTCTGTGATCATTTATTTCCTTTCTGAAGAAATTCAGCCATTCCTTTAGAGCTGGTCTGCTGGTGACACATTCTTAGTTTTCTTCATCTGCCATTGTTTCTATTTCACCTTCATTTCTAAAGTATATGTTTACTCTATATAGAATTTTGGCTTGATTCTTTCAGCATTTGAAATATATTGTACACTTCCTTATAATGTCCATGATTCCTGATAAAAAAAAGTATCCTTTGGATTGTTGGTTTTCTGTAAGTAATGTGTCATTTCTCTAGCAGCTTTCAGGACATTGTCTTTAGTTTTTAGCAGTTTGAAGTTTCTATCTTTAACTAAATTTGGGGAATTTTCAGCAGTTATTTCTTTTTTTAATATATTTTATTGATTTTTTACAGAGAGGAAGGGAGAGAGATAGAGAGCTAGAAACGTCGATGAGAGAGAAACATCGATCAGCTGCCTCCTGCACATCTCCCACTGGGGATGTGCCCGCAACCCAGGTACATGCCCTTGACCGGAATCGAACCTGGGACCTTTCAGTCCGCAGGCTGACGCTCTATCCACTGAGCCAAACCGGTTTCGGCACAATAAATTATTCTTACCTACATCACCTTAATTTCTTCTCTCCTTTTCCAAAGAACACTGTTTATTTTCACTTTTTAAAGATTTAAAATTAAAATATGTTCATGGTAGAAAATTTAGAAACTCCAGGAAATTTAACAAATCATCTCATCACTCATAATCTCACCACCCAGAGACTACTGATGTTAGATTCTATTGTATCGCCCTTCAGCTTTTCATACGTAAAACAAACTGTATAGGACAAGCACCGCTTATGAGAGGCTACTGCGAAGCGATTTTCTTTTTGATTCTCCCTGCCCACCTTCAATTTGCTCCATGGAGCTAGTGTCCCTGGAGGAAAACCCAGCCACTCCCAAGACGTTTCTGGCCACTCTAAGTTAATACAAAGGCATTTGGACATTTAAAGTTGCAAAACAGAGCCACAGTCCAGAAATTATAATGTAGGTAGTACGAAGTAATCTGCACTTTGGTCTTCATTCAAAGGTAAGACTGCTTTCCCCTGGGCCTGCTGCAGATGGGGAGGGAGGGCATGCTCTGTCTCCTCTTTTCCTCCATCACCTCCTTCTTGACTTGTTAGCTGTTGTTTCTAACCCTTTGGGGACAGAAGGGAAGCCAGGAAGGACAGTAAGTTCTTACCTGCGTGGCCCTGTACTAAGTCTGCAT
>NW_006284614.1:1110971-1115507 GCF_000327345.1 Myotis davidii
CAGCAGCCTGCCCTTCACTCTTATCACGGAAGCGGCAATAACCCCTGCTCCCTCCTGCTTTGGAGACTGTCCAGGAAGGAATTAGCATAGCCGCCCATCACGTCCCTCAACTTTGGGAACACATAGCCAGCCTTCTGCGGGATTCCACCCAAATCTCTCTCTTGGCATGTTAAGGCACTCTAGGCCCTCCTTAAAAGTCCTCTAAGAAGGCTCCCCCTGAGAACCCACTTCTCAAAACTCTCTTATTTTCTGAACCTCAATATGAATGAATTCTGGCACTTATGGCTCAACAGTATAGGGGGGCCTTCTCCATTCTTCTCCATCCAGTTCTAACCCACCCTTCTGCAGGGTTAGCTGTAGGTGTCCTCTGATCTCCAGCAGTGCTTGGAAAATAATACTCCTCAAAATTTGTGTGGTCTTCTATCCATTTTCAGCTGGGAAAACCTAGCAAAACAACACAGAAATGAAAAGCAAATAACCCATAATTATTGATTTAAAACATTTAAAATCTGTAGATAACGATTTGGAGGGTAGAGGGAGAAAGGTGGCAAAATTTGGAGGATTGAAATAGAAAAGACTAACTATATTTTTAGTTGTCTTTACAGATCTAAGTATATGTTTTCCTTAATAGAATGTTGCATGGTTTTTGGTTTGTTAATAAAATTATATTCAGGAAACAAAAGATGTAAATAAATTTGTTTTCCAAATTTTTTAGAAATTTCAAAAGTGAAATCTTCCAAAATTTTTTATTTTTCTAATTTTCTTCAATTTTCCTCCACACTTCATGTTGTTATTTACTGTTTTTGACTAAGTACATTTTAATTATTTTATACCCTGATTCCTTTGTCCCTGAGTGCCTCTTACACAGAACCTCATATAGAACAGCCATCTCCCAGAAGGAAGTCAGGGCAATCCATCTTCAGACCCTTTGCTACTGCCCCCTTGTGGTTACTTCCTTAATAATAATCATTTTATCACTGGATTTCAACCCTAGATGTTCAAGAAAGAGTTACTTAATGCCAGCTGTGCGTTAGGACTTGGATGCTGACTCTACAAATGAATATATCACAGTCCTTTCCTAGAAAGAGCTCATAGTCCTGAATGGAGGACAATCAGCTGCCCAGCTGATGTTGCTTTAAGTCAGAATACAAGAGGTTACAGAGGGAAAAGGGACTCACTGGAGTGGATGGATGGGAAGACTCATGGAGAAAGGGCCACTAGATAGGGGACTGCAAGGATGAGAAGAGCCTGAAGCAGGCCCCGTCAAGATAGCAGAGCGTAAGTTTCACTTAGTGTGGGTGTTAAGAGTATAGGCTTGGGTGGTAGACAGGTGGGAGGCCGAGTCTTGGATGTCCATTTAAGAACTGCAGGTGAGTTATTCAACCCTCAGTTTTCTCTTCCACACAAAAATGGGGATAATAATGTTACCTATCTCATAGAGTCCTTGTGAAGATTAAATGGAATAACATACATTATTTGCACAGTACTTGGCTTACATAAGTGTTGAATAAATGCTAGTTGATAAAGGCAAGTAGTTCAGGTGGTTTAGAGTGTGGATGGCATGGATGGGTGTGGAGGGGAATATAAGTTGAAGCCAGATATTGAATGCCAAGCTCAGGAGCTCAACATTGTCTTGTAGATGGTGGTGAACCACTGCAAACTTTTGCAAGGAAGGTGGCATAATGAGATCCTTCTTTAAGAGGAGAATCCTGTGAAGATGATAAAAGATTGGAAGCAAGTTAGCTATTAACTCATTTATTTAAAAATATTTATTTAAACCCCATTCACTTTAAATAACCATGCTAGTGCTCGTGATGATGGGTGACCTGGAGAGGCAGTGGGCTCCTGCTACTGGGAGCTTTCAGTCCATTAAGTCACCACAGAACAAACAACATCATTACATGTCATGGGAGGGCTGGCAAGGAAACAAACACAGGCTGAAATAGTGGATAATCTTGAGTCAGTGAGTCACTTAAGCTGTCTGTTCCTGTTTCTTCATCTCTTAAATATTGTCTATAACCCTGCCCTACCTACCATGCAGAGTTAGTGTGCATATTCTAATAAAATGACATGCTGGAAAGAGTTGTGTGAAGTGCAATCACTATAGAAGTAAAAGGGAAGTTTTTCTTTCCTTGCTGACGATGACTTCTTGGGAAAATCTTTGAGACCTTTGCCCATGGGTCCCCTGGCAATTGACTCATCTGGTCCTTCCTTAGCTACTCTGCACAGCAAGATAGATATAGTTCTTCTTTCCCTGTTCCTGCTCCCACTTCTTGGAAACATAGGGAAAAACAAAAGGAGGAAAAGGAAAGGAAATGAAGGAAGGAAGCACCTTCAGAACTGTTATGTCCATGGTTATCCATGGGAACTTTTTGGCAATTTGGGAGGGTGCTTTGCTGTTACAATGATTGGAGATGCTACTGGCATTAGTGGACAGGGGCCACAGATTAGAGATATCTGCAGTATGCAGGACAGTTCCCCTTCATGATGTACTGCCCTGTACTTTACTCAACTTTAAAAAGTCATGTAGAACCACATTAAAAATACAACTAAACTACAGAACAACTATCATTCAGAACCACCTGAAATCTAGCTGAACATAAGTCCTGTGACTAAAGATATATAGAAGAAGCCACCATAAGACTGGTAGGAGGGGTGGAGATACAAAACTGACTGGTCCCACACTCACGTGAGTTGGATAAAAATCAGGAGGAATATAACTGCAGATGTCCCTCCTGAGGAGTGAGAGGGTCCCAGCCCTATACCAGGCGCCCAGCCCAGGATTCCAGTTGCCAGGAAGAGAAGTCCCCATAACTGCTGGCTATTAAAAAAAAAAGTGGGAATTGAGTTGAGTGATGCAGAGGCTGCAGAGTCCCAGAAATTTTTCTTAAAGGATTCATACACAGACGTACTTGGATTCACTTCCTCTGAGTTCTAGCAGTAGGGCAGCAAAGGAGCAAGGGACAAATGGGGAGGAACTTAAGTGTCTGGCATCAGGTTGAAAGCTGGGGGGAGGCAGCTTTCTGCCAGACAGAAGTGCTAGCAGAGACCATTGTTCCATGTTGAGACTCCCCCCCACAGAGCCTGCAGAGTTAACACTATTTGCCCTGCCCTGGTGATTCCCTGAAATCCCACCCAACCAACCTGTGGGCTCACCCAAGCTGTTTTCAATGGCTTTCCCATAGGAATGACCAGTCTTGGTTCATGCTTCAGACTTTTCCAAAATTTCTCAAACAAGTAATACTTGGTCTCAGTGTGCACCATACCTCTCACTAAGTGGTCCAATGCTTGGCAGTAGAGGCAGCCAACCTTAGTCTAGAGCTTGGCCTCTCCTGGGCATCTCCAAACCCAGTACAAGTATCAGGCATCTGCAGATGACTTTGTGGCTCAGGTTGGGTGGCCCCAGGCAGAACACAGGTAGCGGCTGACCATGGCCTGCACCTCCCAGTAGGCCCCAGAGCCAGTGCACATGGTGGACAGCTTCAGACCACACTGAAGCACCATCCAACCACCTCCACAAGAGACACACTCAAGAGGCATACTCAGTGGACACCAGAGCCCTGCTAAAGTGAGTGCTGCTCTGAGGGATGAGCCCCTGCACAGCTATTCCTTCATGGTGGTCGTAGCTCGTCCCCACAGCTGATCAGCCTGGGTGTAAATCCCTCTCACTGACATGCCAACAGCAAGCAAGGCTCAACACAACAGGGCGGGTGGGGGTGTGTACACAGCCCACACAGGGTGGGGGACACACCTGGAGTGTCCCAGCTTGGGTGACTGGGGAGGCTGTTCCACAAGACCCTATAGGACACCTACATTCAGCCACTTTACCAAGCCCAAGAGACATAGAGGCTCTACCTAATATATAGAAACATGGGGAAGATGCCAAAACGAGGAGACAAAAAAGCATGTCCCAAATGAAAGAAGAAAACAAACTCCAGGAAAAGAATTAAACAAGACACAGAGTTCAAAACACTGGTTATAAGGATGCTCAATGAACTTAGGAGAAGAGTAGATGGACTTAAAGAGAACTTCAACAGCATTAAAAAGAACATGGAAACCATAAAAAAGAACCAGTCAGAACTGAAGGATACACTAACTGAAATGAAGAATAATTTACAGGGAATCAATGGTAGAGTAGAAAAAGCTGAAAATCAACACAGTGATTTGGAATATAAGGAAACACCCAATCAAAACAGCAAAAAGAAAAAAGAATCCAAAAATATAAGGATAGTGTAAGGAGCCTCTGGGACAATTTCAAGCATACTAACATTTCCATCATGGGGGTGGCAGGAGGAGAAGAGAGAGAGAGAGCAAGAAATGGAAAACCTATTTGAAAAAAATTATAACAGGAAACTTCCCTGTGTCCATCAGTTAATGAGTGGATAAAAAAGCTGTGGTACATTTATCCATGGAATATTATGTAGCAGTAAAAAAGAAGAATCTCTTACCCGGACTTGGAGAGTACCATGCTAAGTGAAATAAGTCAGTCAGAGAAAGACAAGTATCACACGATCTTACTCATATGTGGAAAATAAC
>NW_006284614.1:1115536-1120492 GCF_000327345.1 Myotis davidii
AGAAGGGGGTATATCTAATACTTTCAACAATGAAGAATTATTTTTTAAAAAAGAAAACTTCCCTAATCTGGTGGAAAAAAAATAGACATACAAGTCCAGGAAGCAGAGACTTCCAAACAAGATGAACCCAAAGAGGCCCACACCAAGACACATCACAGTTAAAATGCAAAAGGTTAAAGACAAAAAGAGAATATTAAAAGCAGTGACAGTCCCATATGACTGTCAGCTGATTTCTCAAAAGAAACTTTGCAGGCCAGAAGGGATTGGCAAAAAATATTCCAAGTGATGCAAAGCAAGGACCTACAACCAAGATTACTCTAGCCAGCAAAGAACTGAAGGACAAATAAAGAGCTTCCCAGATAAGAAGAAGCTAAAGGAGCTTATCATCATCAAACCAGTATTATATGAAATGTTAAAGGGTCTTCTTGAAGAAGAAGAAGAAGAGAGAGAAGGAGGGGGGTGAAGGAGGAGGAGGAAGAAAATGATTAAAAATATGAACAATAAGCCCTGACTGACATTGCTCAGTGGTTAGAGCCCATGAACCAAAGGGTCCTGAGTTCAATTCTGGTCAAGGGCACATACATTTGTTGCAGGTTCCCCACCCTAGTTGGGCTACATGCCAGAAGGCAACCAATTGATGTGACTCTCCCACGTCCATGTTTCTCTCTCTCTCTCTCTCTCTCTCTCTCTCTCTCTCTCCCCTCCTGCTCCCCTTCTCCCTTCCACTCTCTCTAAAAATCAATGGGAAAAATATTGTCCAGTGAGGATTAACCAAAAAAAAAACCCCCAAAACAAAACAAACCAATAAATTGGCAATAAATACATATCTATCAACAATTGAATCTATTAAAAAAATTAATGAACAAGCAAAACAAAAACAGATTCAAAGATACAAAGAACCTTTTGATGGTTGCTAGATGGGAGAGGGTTTGGGGGGTTAGGTAAAAAAGGTGAAGGGATTAAGAAGTACAGTAACAGAACAGTTATAGGGATGTAAAGTACAGCATAGGGAAGATGGTCATTAAAATTATAAGTATTTTTGGTGTAAGATGGGTACAAGATTTATGGGATGATCACTTAGTAAGTTATATAATGTCTAATCACTGGGGTATAAGCCTAAAACTAATATAATATTGTATGTCAACTGTAATTGAAAAATAAAAAATTATTTTAAAAAATTAAAATAAAATTTCATGTAAGTGAAATATCTGTTTATAACTCTGAGCCTAGAAGCACACACTGATTAATTATGCAAAAAGTCTTTTTCCCATGAGTTTAACACACACTGAATTTTCCCATTAGGGTATAAGTCTGAGGAAGACTGTACCTTTTTCGTTTGGAATTTTTCAACGGTAGTTTACCATTTTGGAAAATCATGTAATGCTCATGCTACCGGTGGTGCTGAGTCATCAGCACTCTGCTTTTGTAGCTCCGCATTCACAGTGTAAAATATATATATATGCAATATACTAATTTAACTCTTATTTTAAATGTCAAAAGTGATCCCATCTCAACCTCTTTACTTGAACTACATTGGCAAAGACCCTATTTCCAAGTAAGGTCCTAGTCACAGGTTCTGGGGACATTATCCTTTGTTGGGGGGAACTATCATTCAACTGAGATAGGTAGCTAGATAGACAGGTATTCCCACCCAGAGCCACTTCTCCTTCCCCACAAAGTGGCTAATGAAGTGTGCCACTCATCATTCTGTCCTTTAAGAAGGTCTTCCCTGCCCACTGTTTCTTTTTGTTTAAAATATTTTTTAAAGGAAAAAAAATGTCAAAAGGTACATTATTTTTAATTTTAGGCACATAATTTTTAATTGAACATTTTTTTACTGCTCTTAAATTCAAACATATACATTATAATTAGGTAATAGCATCTGAATACTTCATAAGTCTGTTAATGTGGCTGTGCCCGAGCACTTAAATATTGAGATACAGCTTGGCTGGTGTGGTTCAGCGGTTGAGCATTGACCCAGGAACCAAGAGGTCACCAACTCATGCCCGGGGTTGCAGGCTAGATCCCCAGTGGGAGCCATGCAGGAGGCAGCCAATTGATGACTTCCTCTCTCATTGATGTTTCTACCTCTCTATCCCTCTCCCTTCCTCTCTCTCTCTAAAAATCAGTTTTAGAATAGTTTTTAAAAAATAATTAAAATATGGACTATTAAGTTATTTTCCTTTCACTTATCCTATAGTTAATACATCATATTGATTTTAATGCTATATATAAATTATATTAACTATGAATTTCACTTTAAGATAGTGAAGATGGTGCTATAAAATATTTTTTGTTAAATGGCACTGTTTTGCATGCTAGGTTACAGAACTGCTCTGTGAGTTCATATTACTAGAGAAGGTGCCACTACAGCATCCAGAGTACCCAGGCAAGCCATGGCTAAGGCAGGAGAACTATCATATTTAGCTCATGCCTCCCTGGCCTTGAGGTTTCCTTGTAAGGTCTGTCTGAGCAGCAACTCTGTCTGGTCTGAATTTAGCAGGGCCCCGGCACCTTGCAGCAAGGCCAGGGTGGGTGTCCTAACGGTTGTTCATAAAAATGTATACTCTGCATCCAAACCCCATATTAATCCATTATGCTCATAGGCTGTGACTGGGAGAAGAGGAAGCCACCAAATTACAAAGAATGAGCAGTATTCCCCTGATGGCTCCTCTGGGGACAGCATCTAGGCCTTTTGCAGCCAGTGACCTGAGCTGAGTTGCCTGGGCTAAATTTAAGTCCCCACGGGACCCTCCCCCATCTGGATCCCGCTGGTGATCTGACCGTGACCTCTGGAGGCCCAATTAGCAAGAAGATGCTGTATTTATAGAGCACCCTTCTGAGAAGAGCTCCGGGCTCTTTTCAGCATTAGCTCACTGGGACAGGAGTGGAAGGAGGAGAGGGGGCAGGATGCTGGTGTTTTCCTCTCCCTTTAAGGCAGAGGAATGGCCCCACACTGGAGCCTGGGAGGCTTGGGCTCCCTGAGCCTCTGCTTAGAGTGACCTTAACTGAGTGACATGAACCTCTGCCTGTGGGTGGGCACTGAACCCCTGGCCCCACAGGCTGGGTGCTAAGCAGCAGGAAGCCTGTCCTCTGTATTCTCCACTCAGAGCCCAGAGCCACCCAGATGTGAGCTGGCCGCAACCCTCTGGAGTTCTGGTAAGACATGGGAGGATCTTGGACTGAATTATTTTCTATGGATTTGTTTGTAAGTTTTAGCGTCTTGACTATTTTTAGGTGTATAGTTCAGTGGTGTTTAATACATTCACATCATTGTGCCACCATCCCCATCCCTCTTCAGAACTTTTTCATCCTCCCCAACTGAAATTCGTTTTAACCAGACATTCGTGCCACATATTAAACACCATGTCCCACCCCTCCCACTCCATCCCTGCCAGCCGCCATTCTGTTTCCTGTCTCTGTGGCTGTGATGCTGTAGGTATTTCATATAGTGAAATCAGCCACTAGTTTGCCTTTGCTTCTGGCCTGTTCACTGAACATAATGTCATCGTGGGTCCCCTATGTGGTGGTATCAGGCTAAATTCTTAAGCCTTTTTCTCCTCCTTAGAACCTTCCTTTGCCCCAACTTACACTTTCCATACAGGATTATAGCTGTCCCTTGACATCCGAATCTGCAATGGATTTGGTTCCAGGACCCCCACAGGCACCAAAACCCAAGGATGCTCAGGTCCCTCATATAAAAAAAGTGTGGCATTTGCATATAACCTCTGCACACCCTCCTGCATACTTTAAATCATCTCTAGATTGTTTATAATACCTAATACAATGTAAATGCTATGCAAATAGTTGTTATACTATATTGTTTAGGGAATCATGGCAAGAAAAATAATCTGTACATGTTCACTACAGACACAACTATCATAGGTCGAACTGCATAGATTATGTCAGCCCAATGTTATTTCTTTATCTCGAATATTTTCAATCTGCAGTTGGTTGAATCCGTAGAGGCAGAACCTGCGGACGCAGAGGGCCACCTGCAGAGCAGCCTGTTACACACAAACATTGGAGGAGAGGATGTGGATTCAAATTTTCTTTTCAGATCCCTGGTCTTCTTACTGTGCATCTTTTCATACCCTTGGAGGGGAGTGGCCAGATTTAGCAAATAGTAATACAGGATGTCCAGTTAACATTGAATTTCAGATAAGCGACAAATGATGTTCTAGTATAAGTATGCCCCCGGGCAATATTTGGGTCATAATTATTCTAAAAATATTACTCAGTCTTTATCTGAAATTTACGTTTAACTGGGCATCTTGTACTTGAGCTGGCAACCCTGTCCTAACACCCTTCCACAGCCTTGGGAATCTCCTACACTTCCCTCCCCACCATCATGTGTACTTTCTTACAAGTGTAAGCAGTAAATACAAGTGAAAAACATAGGAAATTTGTACTTAGAATGTTTGGTTCGAACCTCAGCTCCACACCCAGCTGGTAGAAAATCAGTTGGTCTCTCTGAGCTTCATTAGCTCATCAGAAATGAAGATGATCACAGCGGCTCCACAGTGTGGATTTAAGAGTCATGTGTGAATTTTCTTTATACATATTATTTATTTCTTTGCTCTAACTACAGAGTAACAGGTTCTCCTCACTCCCACTTCACCCCCATGTGTAGAAATTACCTACCTTAGTGACTGCGAGAGAGCATACGGCCAAGGGGCACGCAGGGCCTTTTCTAGAGCCCGAGAATCGCCCATCACTCTGGGCAGCCCTGCTCCTTCTGTGCATCATCCATGGCTGTCTTGGGAATCCAGGTCCAGGAACTCAGAGGAGAGCCCAGCATGCAACTGAAATTCTCCTGCCCTCCTTTGGCCCAGGATAGGGAGGCCCCCCCAAGTTCTGCTTGGCAGTCCCCCTAACTTTTCCCCTGCCCTCGCCACTCCGAGCCCCCGGCCTGCCAGCCCATCTGGGGCCCTGACTGCAGGAGGTGCAGCAGGA
>NW_006284614.1:1120516-1139421 GCF_000327345.1 Myotis davidii
ACTAAGTAGCGGCACCAAGTAGCTTCCTGTAGCATCTCTAGGGCCTGGGAGGGGGTGCGGGGGGGCGCGCTTCACATTTCTGCTGCACTGTGACCCATGGAAATAATTTGTTCCAAGCAGAAGGCCCATGGGAAGGGAAAGGCCTCTGGGGGTGGGGGTGGGGGGTGCTCCCCTCCAGGCCTGGGGGGAAGCCTGCACTTGAGCACTTCCCAAGGGAAGGAACCATGGCACTGCCTGTGCCTTGAGGCTTTTCACAGGGAAACCTTGTGAGGAGTAGCCTGTGACCATCTGGGAGCTTTGCCCCATTTGCAGGGCAGAGTTTTCTGACCCTGGAACTGCACAGCCAAGGCCAGAAGAATGAGACACTGTGAGTCCAGCTACCAAGGCTGGGCTGGGGTCAGGTGAGTGAGGCAGGGTTGGGATTAGAGTTAGGGTTAGGGACAAAATTTTAAAGGATGCTCCAAAACTCAATAATCAATGTAAATAAAATCTAACTTAATACAAAATTATCCATTGATGGCAGAAATACAATTTTAAATAAAGACAATCAGTATTACCATTTTTGTCCCAGGCCCCAGTATGGCTCTCCACAGCACTGTGACTGGTCCCACCGGCCTCACCATCCCAGCCCTGCCAGCTGCTTTCCAACCTCCCCTGGCCCCAGAGCCCTCTCTGACAATTAGCCTGCCCATCTGCCCGTAGCTACGGGGCTTCTCAGGTCAGTCACAGCCCCTCCCAGAGTCTTCCCATTCTGAAAGCTCCTGCAGACACAGCCCAGGGTCAGGCACGTCCCTCGCTGTGGGAGACTTCCACTGAAGGAGCCCTGGGAGAGAGGATCCATTGAACTCTGTCATCGCCACCAGGAAGCCCTCCATGATCACTGCTGTACCCTATACTCTAGAGACCTCTAAGACCATCCTCTGCACCTGTGCACAGTTGTTTTCGTAGTGTGGACAGAGGAGCAAGGTGGACAGCAAGCACCGAGGTTACAAAACCTACTCCAGAGCCAGCTCTTTTGTCACCACGGCCAGGCCACCCAACAGCTCAGGGTCTCTCCTGCCCTTATGGGGACTGAGGCCTAGAGTCCAAACCCTAACCAGCTTAGCTTCTAGAACTAGTATTCTCTTTCCTTCCATCTATCCTTCCTTTTTTTTTCCCTCTCGTTTTTTTTCTTTCCCTTTCCTTTCACTTTTTCTTTTTTTCCCTTTCTCCCTTTCTCCCTTTCTTTCTTTCTTTCTTGCTTTCTTGCTTTCTTGCTTTCTTGCTTTCACAGTCATTTAGCTCCTAATATGTAGCAAGCACTTTGCCAAAGACTGGAAATACAATATTGTACAATTACAGTCAAAAGAATCCCTCCTCAAGGAGCACCTATCTACTGTGGGAGACAAGAGACATAACCCTCAAGTCACATACATGACAAAGAAATTACAAAGCTATTGTGCAGGAGCACACAACAGGGTCATCTGACCTAGCCAGAAGGTCACGGCAGGCTCCCTGAGGAGGGGGCGTTAGCTGCTGGTGCCACAGGGAGAGGGAACCAGGCCAGGCAAGCAATGATAGATATTATTTCCAAAGACAGACACAGCAATAGCTCTCATCCCACATGATCTGACTACACTGTGAGTTTACAGTCAACCCATTCAGAGATGAGGTCCTCACTCCCTCTACTTGAAGTGGCACTCGTGGCCCCCAAGCCTGCATCACCACCAACAACACAACTCCCACTTGGCTCTCCTGGGACACTCGCTTTGGAAAGGCAGCCAGCCTGCAGGGGGGAAGTCCAGGTTAGGTGGAGAGCCACTGTAGGTGCTCTGGCCGATATCCAGGATCAACCCTGGGACTGTGAGTGAGGAAGCCTCTGGGATGGCTCCGCCCTGGCCATTTTCTGGCTTCATCTACAGGAGAGACCCCGAATGAGAACCATTTCGCTGGGCCCAGACATCCCAGAACTGAGAGATGTAATAATAAAATGATGTGTTTTTAAGCCATTAAGTTTCACTGTGATTTGTTTGCAGCAGTTGTTACTGGAACGAGTGAGAACGGCAAGTGCAAAGTTCCTGTGGCAAAGAAGTGGCTGTAGCTGGAGTAACACGGAGTGATGGCCTCATCTCAGCCTTTTTAGATATGAAGAGCCTGTCCTATCAAGCCTTATGCCCAACCCAACATCTCTACCCTCTTCATGTCCCTCTCCTACACCTGCCCCTCTGGCAGTATCCTCTTCTTGATACTGGCAGCACCGCCCACTTAGCTGCTGAAGCTAGTCACCCGTGACTCCCCTCCTGCTTTCCTTACTAATAAGAGCCACTGTGCATACAGCACCCACCATGGTCAGGCATCATCTCACTTAAATTCTCGCAGCATGTCTCTAAGGTGGGCACTCTGACCATTTCCCCACTGACAGATGAGGGTCCGGAGGGACAGAGATGTTAAGGAATTTGCCTAAGGTCACACAAGAAAGGGGCAGAACCAGGATGCAAACCCAGGGAAGTCTGACTCTAGGCTGTGGCTCTTACCTACTGTGCACTACGTCTTCATCAAACTTGTCAATTTACAGTGCCACTGCTGAGCCTCCTCGTACCTCCTCATGGGTGCTCTGGACAGTGACAGCTGGTGACTCTCAGCCTTTTGCACAGTCCCTCTGGCGCTCACCTGCATGTTGCCACTAGGATGAGCTTTCTTTGGGCCACATCTCTTATAGAATGAGAGCTAAACTCCCTCACAACATTAAACTCCCTGTACAAGCCCTTTACAATCTAATCTTTGGAGACTTTCAATACCTACCCCCAGGTGTCACATAGAACTCACTGTTCCCCCACATCCAACTCCTTCTGAGTCTCTGCCTCAGTCTCTGCATGAGCTGCTCCTCCCTTTCCCGCCCAAAGCAATCTTCACAACCCAGCTCAAAAGTCACCCCCAGTGGAAGCCTCAGGGCCAGCTCCCTTCACTCTGCACACACATTTTTCACACGCACTCCACTCTCTGAGTCCTTGCTGGCTTCCCCCACTTGTCGGTTGCTCCTTGAGGGCAGAGATTGATGCTAGATTGATCCAAGGATCACCACCCCAAACCCACCTGCTGGAACATGATAGGTGCTCATTAACATATTTGCATTGAGGGGATAAATGAGCGCATGAATATACTTGGGAGTATATGAGATGGGCTAGAAAAGTAGTTAGAAAGAAAGTGGTATCAATGAGGACCTAGAATGAATCCATTTTTTTTGTTGTTCAGAGAGTAAAACCATCAATGGATGAGGTGCATGAGTGGCGTGTGTCATTAACTAAGCTCTGGGTTCTGGACCATTGGAAGGTGGGCCATCAGGTTTTCCAGTCCAGACAGCAAACAGGCCAGCACTTCAAGCTCCCTGCAGCCTCCTGCCAGGGTGGCACTCAGGAGGGAGATCCCTTCCCCCACGTGTCCTCCTTTCCCGCCCTCCTCGTATGGTGCGTCTGAGTACTGTAATTGGAAAGGAAGCTGCTGGGGAAAGCCCTACAACAGCTGATGAAATGCTAGTAAATGGTTGCCTGTGGCTGGCTGGCCCACAAGATAAACATCAGGCCAAAGGCACGGTTCCTGTCACCTTTGGTCCCATGCTGTGGTTTATCGTAAGCATTTCTCTGTCAGCCAGCAGTTCTAGGAATGAAGCGGACACTGAGTGCTTAGGCTGCAAGGAACCTACAGGGGCCAACAGCCTATACCCGCCTCGAGATGAGCTACTCAGAGCACTTGCCCAGTTCTTAGATGTCTTCAGAACATTACCCATTGGTGCCTTGGCATGCATGTTCTGGAAATTTCTCAGGTGAGGGAGTTCACCCACAACCAGCATCTTTTCCAATGAGCTCACTCCCCACCAGGTCATTTTCTGACTGTGCTACACTGTGCTCAGCCCCATCTGGTGCCTAATGGGGAGGGGAGGGGTCGGTGAGACTGAGGAGTATAATGCACAGTCCCTGCCCCAAGGACAGGGGCTGAAGGCACAGCCTCCAGAGACAGACCACCTGGCCAGATTCTTGCTTCACAGTTTAGCTACATGATATCATTTGTGATAGAAATTACTCCGTACAACTTTCAGAAAACAAGGACCGCCTTTAACTGCTTCTTTGATTTCTTTGATTTTATAGGGTGGGAAGTACATTTTGGGGCTACCTAAAAACAGTTGGTGAGGAGCACTCCTAACCACTTTTGATTTGGGTGCTGCTCTGTTCCAATAGATTTTTGCTCAGATTAACTATTTATTTTTATTGATTTCAGAGCAGAAGAGAGAAAGATATAAACATCAATGATGAGAAATAATCATTGATTGCTTCCTGCACGTCCCACACTGGGCATGTGCCCTGACTGGGAATCGAACCATGGTCTCCTGGTTCATAGGTCGATGCTCAACCATTGAGCACGCCGGCCAGGTCTCAGATTAACTCTTAAGAAAATGGTGCCAAAACCGGTTTGGCTCAGTGGATAGAGCATCAGCCTGCGGACTGAAGGGTCCCAGGTTCGATTCCGGTCAAGGGCATGTACCTGGGTTGCGGGCACATCCCCGGTGGGAGATGTGCAGGAGGCAGCTGATTGATGTTTCTCTCTCATTGATGTTTCTGACTATCTCTCTCCCTTCCTCTCTGTAAAAAATCAATAAAATATATTTAAAAAAAAGAAAGCTTCAATCTTTAAAAAAAAAAAAAAGAAAATGGTGAGGATGAAATCCTTGGAGATGTTTTCAACCAACATGTTGAATGAATCAACAGCGAGGGTGCATTTGGTATTTGAGTTGATTCTTTCTCTGGAAACAAGAACTTAGAATATTTATTAATCTATTTGCTTTTCAGCAATCATAAAGCATTTGTTGGGTCTTCACACAGGTCTAGGTCTGAGCTGGGCACAGTGAAGGGAAGTATAAAGCTGAGCCTGGACCCTCAGGGGGTCTATAATACATATAGGGAAACAAGCCTGTGACTTAAGGCTGACCCTCCCTGTGGGCAATGCATACCACTAGAAGCGGGGCTCACACAGGGCAGGTCCACGCACTGAATGAACAAACAGGAGGGAAATACAGGGTGGGGCTGAGTGCTCAGAGGAGGCTTCACTGCACATGTGAGTCTCAAACTGGATCCTGAAAGAGAAGCAGGACTGGAATGTCAAGGAGAACAGAGGGCCTGAGGCGCTGTTCTGAAATGTGGGCAATACTACAAGTCCAGCAGGGAGCCAGAGAGTCCTGGGTGGCGTTACAACTCTCATTCCTTAGCTATATGACCTTGGACAAGTTAATTAACCTCTCAAACTTGTTTTTCCCCCTATAAAAATAATGATAAAACCTGATTCCTACCGTGGTTGGGAGGATTATAGGAGATCATACATGTAAAGCAGCATGCCTGGCACACAGTAAGCTCTTCATAAACTTTAGCTGCTACTCTTTTGACACTAAGAAGCAGAAATGCCCATGTGGGCACAGAAGGTGAACCCATGTAACCCTCACCAGTACCACCTTGACAATATCTGAGCAGAAAAACTTCCCTGGCATTGGAGCGTGGCACTGCCCATTCAATGAAATCTCTCTGACGGGAGCCCAAGAAGGCTCACTTGCCAAGCAATCTCAACAAGTTGGCCTGACAGAATAGCTTCGTAAAAAGTAGGTGTTCGGTAAGTACTGTTGGGTGAATAGATGATTGCATGGACTAAAGACCTATTCTTGAAGGTTCCTTGTTTGCCTGCTTGACCAATGAATTATGGAGCCTTTATTCAAGTGATGATGCTTTCCTGACCGTGTTCTTCCCCAAGTCCCAAGAAACATATTCATGTCTACATCCCACATGTAAAAAAGAACTTACGGAGCTAGATGGTACAAGTTTCCATGGAAGCCCTTCAAAATTTTCAAAAATAGCATCCTTACCCACCCTCAATTATAAAGTAAACAGATTTCTACAATATCCCTTTAGACTAGAGGCCCCTTACAAATAAGAAGGAATAACTGCAATGCAGTACTACCATTAAGCTAGCCATCCATTGCTCGGAACACAACAGTGGGAAAGTTAGTGCTGTGTGAGAGCACAGCGATCATCCATCGGTGCCTGTCGTCAGCCCCAGCTGCACGCGAGAATCACCTACAGGGCTTTTTCAGGATGCTGATACCTGGCTTCCACCTAATCACTTCCGTATTCTAACCCAGAATCATTTCTGAATTGCTCACCCGGGGTGTAGAGCCATTTTATGACTCCCAGGCATAACTCAGCCTGGGCCGAGAATGAAGAATGCCAGCTGGCTCCTTCATCATGCAGACATTAAAACTGAGACCCGGAGGGGATAAATAATTTGAGGTCACTTCTCACTATGTGGGGACAATACTGCCTTTCAAATCTCATAAAAACTATATATCTGGCTCCCATATGTGAGCCTCGGAGGCAGTCGCTGGCACTGCCCCCAATAGTCCCTATAATTATATCATAATGAGCTTAAACTTCCTCTTTGAACTCAAGGGAGTGCTGGCTCTGTCCTTCCTTTTCACTACTTCCCCTCCATGCAGCCTCAAACTGAATGCCATCCTTAATTTCAAGTCCCCTGCAAGTGGAGGGGAGGAAAGAATTAACACCAATTGTAATTTTATAAAGACCCATAAATCAGAAGAGTGCAACATTTCCCATCTTACTAGTAAGTGATACGCCAACTCTTGTCCCAAGTGCCACAAGTTGCAGCTACGTGTAGTCTCCCTTAGATTAGGTCAACATTTGAGGCTTTCTTAGGAATTAGTCCAGATTGTTACCTGATTTTTGTGACTGGGATGATCAAATCTCTTAGAAAATGGTCAAATTGATGATTTACACAGAGAAGACAACTTATTGAACAATCAGAACTTAAACTAAACATCCCATGTTAATCAAAAACCAACAAAATGACTCTTCCTTTCACTCAGACCTCACTAAATTGAATAAGCCAGTTCTTGTTGCTGGCCTCACATACACTAGGACACTAAGCCTCTGCACACTTATCTCTATGGAGAACTTCACATCAGTAGATGTGTGCTCCAGAGACTATCTGCTAAGGCTTCCTTCATGGTCTCCGAAGTTTCATAACCAACATGTCTGAAGCTTCCACTTTTCCACATCATCCATATCTTCCTCTTTATTAGCAGAGAAATGGGGAATTCCTAACTAATCAAGCTCTACCCTGCGACACTCAAGGCCTCTGTATAGTGCCTCTCTTTCTCTCCTTATGATTCAGGCCCTTCCTGAGTTTCAAAGATTCTTGGAATCTGAAGCATACTCAGGGGTACACTGCTGACAAGTAGGGTCAGGAAGAGGAGAAAGCTGGGGTCAGGGAAGGGATGGTGGCCAGCAGGACCCCTGGACTCGGCACCTTTGCGTGGTGTCGTTTCCCAGGGCCGTTGCATCTGTGCTTGGACAAAAACACTTTCTGAGAAATGATCATTATTGCTGCCCTCCTTCCTGGACCAACTTTGGCAGATGCTAGCCGGAAACAGGTCTTTTCTATTCTTTACGGGAATAGTGTCCTTGTTGCTGTTTCGAGAATTAGCATGATTGTATGTCTTGCCGCTCTTTGCCTTAAAGAAAGAAGAGTCTCTCTCATTGGGCTGCATCCATTTGTTTAGTCCGTTCATTGAATAAGCATTCACGAAGGGCCTTCTGTATGCTCAGCCCAGTGTTAGTACTATGGATGGGGCATGGTTTATGCAGAACTAGAATTATTAGAAATATGCTCTGTCCTCTATCAGTGATGGGTCTCACCAGGAAGACAACACAAATGGGGAGAGACAAGAGGACCGTCTCCAGAAGACAACTTTAGTGCAGATTAATGTCACCGTATGTAGTAGCTTTCTTCATGAAAACTGCATCCAAAATAATTCTTGTACAAAACTTGCAGTATAAGTACAGTAAGTAAACTTTCTCTTGTAAAGTTCCTGAGAAGGACACTTAACCAACACTAGGGAACAGCTGTTCTTTCACTCCTAAAGGTCCTTTCTGGCTTTAAAATGAATGATGCTTTTAGATCAGCCCAAACATTACCCTGAGTTTTAAAAGACTTTTAAAAAAATGCATACTAAGAAAAAGGATGTGATATGATCAAAGTCTGCAAGATAGTTTAGTTAAGTGTAGTTAGGGTAAATATGGACTTTATTCCACAAATCTCAAAATATTAAAATGTAAGCTCCCATCTCAAAACTTATAGTTCTGAAAAAATTTTAAATAAATAGATTCTATCAAGTTGTATGCAGGTGATAAAATTATATAACACATTACTATCAAATGTTAATATAGATTAATAACATGGTTAGGGTTGGGGAAGACACTTAGATAAGTTAATGGATGAACTACAATACGGGGCATGTTTGGGGTCCCTCGGAGGTTAACCGCCAGAAGAAGAATATGTGCTGAGCTGGGGCTCTCTCCACCCCTTGTTGTGACACAAATCAGCTGGGAAAACGCGGGCAAGTCATTTCCCCTCTGAGCTTCACCTGACAATGAGAGTTTGGATGGGATGTTCTCCAGCTGCCTTCCTTCACCACTACTTTGAGAAACCATCTTTTGGAGCTGCTGAAGGAAGCAGGATACAAGGCTAAATGCCCAAATGCAATACGGTAATTCGGCTGTTCTGAAGAGAAACCTATGATGAATTGCAATGAGTTCATTTTCCGTATTTGGATTTCTGTATGCTTGTTCATAATTACTTTTACATATACAGTAGTCCTGCCTTATCAGAAGGGGACCCATTCCAAGACCCCAGTGGAAGCTTGAAACCATGGATAGTACTGAACCTATATATTCTATGTTTTTTTTCTATAAATACATACCTATGATAAAGTTGAATTTATAAATTAGGCACCCTAAGAGATTAATAATAATTAATAACATAATAGAACAATCGTAATAATATACTGTAATAAAATGATGTAAATGTGATCTCTCAGAATATCTTATTATACTGTAGTCACTTCTTGTGATGATGGGAGATGACACAGTGCCTATGTGATGAGATGAATTGAGGTGAATGACAGAGGCATTGTAAGGAAGCATTAGGCTACTCTAAGGGTCACTTGAACACAAGCACTGTGATAACACAACAGTCCATCTGATACCTAGACAAGTACCTGGGGAGTGTATACAGTGTGGAGATGCTGGACAAAGGGACAATTCATGCCCCAGGTAGGATAGAGTGGAACAGTGTGAGATTTCATCATGCTGCTCAGAATAGCAATTTATGAATTGTTTATTTCTGGAATTTTCCATTTAATGTATTCAGACCACAGTTGACAGCAGGTATCTGAAATCATGGAAATCAAAACTGCAGGTAAGGAGGGAGTACTATATCAGCACTGAGAGGCTACGAAGTAATGGTTATAAGAGGCTAAGGAGAAGTTAGGGGGAGCCAGGCTAATCAGGGGGCTTCTTAGAGATGAATCTTCCCTGGATTTTGGATGGTGAGCCAGGTGACAGAAATAGGGACCAGCAACACATTCCCAGCCATTAAGAACACTGGCTGGAGTCAGTGGGCACCAGCATTTCCCAGGAATAGTCAGCATGCACAGCAACTTACACAATGTGGTTCAAGGTGGGGCTCCCTTCCTCCAACCAGAAACATCCCTCCTGCCCACTTGCCTGAAAACTGCCCTACCTATGAACTTCATGTTATGAGATAACAAATTTTATTTTTGTTTAAGAAAATCTGAATCAGTGTGAAACAATGCCACTTTCCCTATTAAATTATTTTGGTTTGGGAAAATATAGTTATTTTCATAAAAATATGCAAATTGGGTCAACATATAATAAGCTTATAATAAGCTTATCTTTTTTAATATATTGTTATTGATTTCAGATAGGAGAGGAGAGGGGAGAGAGAGATAGAAACATCAATGATGAGAGAACCATTGATCGGCTGCCTCCTGCATGCCCCTTACTTGGGATCGAGCCTGCAACCCAGGCATGTGCCCTTAACTGAAATCAAACCCGGAACTCTTCAGTCTGCAGGCCGACGCTCTATCCACTGAGCCAAACCAGATAGAGCTGTTGTTATCTTTAAGAATTAAAAATAGTTTTAAAATTCCTCAGTTTTAGTGTCAAATAAAGTAGGTAAATATTTTAATAGATAAAACCCACATAAACAAAAGCTCTTTGGGCTCCTTGATACTTTTATCTTTGTTTTGTTTTTCTTCTCTTTTTTTTTTCTTTTCTTATTTTTTTTGTACCTTGATACTTTAAAAAATATATGTTTTTATTGATCTTAAAGAGAAAGAGGGTAAGAAGAGAGAGAAACATCCATTGGCTGCTCAGTGCATGGGACAATGCTCAACCAAATGAGCCACACCAACCAGGGCACTTCTTGATAATTTTTAAGAGTGTAAAGGAGTCCTGAGACTGAAAGGTTTGAGAATCACTGTTTAGATTAATCAGCTTCAACCCACTGAGGCTGGGATGGGGTCACCATCCCCTGAAGCTTTAGGGCTACACAGAGGAGGTGCTATCTAAAGAAGCAGGATTCTGTTAGAAAGGGGAAATAATTATGGAACAGATAACCAACAGTGTCCACCACAGTACACAGTATTTTTGAACTAAACAAAGAAATGCAGTGAGTTGCCCAAAGTCACACACAAGTTCTGGAGGAGTCAGAACTTATAACCAGGACTCTGACTACCAGTCAGAATTGGCCAGACCTCTCACTACTATGGTTTTTATTAGACCACATTGCTTTCTTGCAAAAAGGCTGAAAGAAGTTCAGAAATCCTGGTGAGGTTAGGATAAGTTGGGCATGTTCATAAAATGCTGGTCAGAGTATAAATGGCACAGTCATTCCAGAAAGCAATTTGGCAAATATGCATCAGCTTTGAAAATATTTGTGCCCTTTATCCTATTAATTCCAATTCTAGGAATCTACACTAAGGAAATAATCAGAAATGTGAATAAAACCAAATGTGTGGTATTTTTTTAAATAATGGAAACAACCTAAATGTCCAACAACATGGGAATAATTAAGTAAATTCTGATAAAGCTGCTGGCTGTTTATAGTGGTTTTCTCTTGAGGTGAAAATATAGGGATTATTCATAAACATTAGTTACTTTAATGATCAAAAAAATAATAAATAAAAATGCTTGTGACTTTGAAAAACATTAAAGGGCCGAAACCGGTTTGGCTCAGTGGATAGAGCGTCGGCCTGCGGACTGGGGGGTTCCAGGTTCGATTCCGGTCAAGGGCATGTACCTGGGTTGCGGGCACATCCCCAGTGGGGGATGTGCGGGAGGCGGCTGATCGATGTTTCTCTCTCATCGATGTTTCCAACTCTCTATCTCTCTCCCTTCCTCTCTGTGAAAAATCAATAAAATATATTTAAAAAAAAAAAGAAAAACATTAAAGGCATGGAAAAATACAATAAACTTTGAGTAAAAAAGCACGGTACAATACTGAATCTATACTATAATATTATTTAATATGTGTGGGAAAATTTCAGTAAGGAAGCATTCCAAAATGTTAACATTTGTCGTTATCTCTGGGATTGAGATTATTGATGATTATCATGGGAGAGATTAAGGCTATTACACAAATACTAGAGGCCTGATGCACGAAATTCATACACAGGAAGGATGGGGAGGCCGCAGCATGGCCTGCACCCTCTCGAAGTCTGGGACTCCTCACTCACCACCCACCTGCTCGCTGCTCCTTAGCGCTGCCGTGGAGATGAGACAGGGAGAGGCTCCCGCCACTGCCACTGTGCTCACCAGCTGTGAGCCCTGCTTCTGGCTGAGCAGCACTCCCCTGTGAGAGTGCACTGATTACCAGGGGGCAGCTCCTGCATTGAGCATCTGCCCCCTGGTGGTCAGTACGCATCATAGCGACCAGCCATTCTGGTCATTCCACCATATTAGGCTTTTATTATATAGATCAGTGGTTCTCAACCTGTGAGTTGCGACCCCTTTGGGGTCGAACGACCCTTTAACGGGGGTCGCCTAAGACCATCCTGCATATCAGATATTTACATTACAATTCATAACAGTAGCAAAATTTCAGTTATGAAGTAACAACGAAAATAATTTTATTGTTGGGTCACAACATGAGGAACTATATTTAAAGGGCCAGAAGGTTGAGAACCACTGATATAGATAGTTGACTCAACTCAGAGATTAGTGGTTTCAACTGCCAATGCAGTCGGAAATCTGTGTATAACAAATCGGCTCTCCACGTGCAGATTTCCAACCACCAGTTGACCTTTGAATAACATGAGTTTGAATTGTGTGGGTCAATTGGAAAAAAATATGCATCTGAGTGGACCCACGCATTTCAAGCCTTTGTTGCTCAAGAGTCAACTAGACTGGTGCAGAAAGAGGAGAAAATGCAGCAAAGCCAAACATCACTGCTTACCAGACAAGGGAGAGGGACGGAGCGAACTGTGGCCCATCTGATGGCATCTAGTTTTGCTTGGGTCAGCAATGTGTGCAGCTCTAGGCAAAATACTCATTTGCTCAGCCTCTCTGTTTTCAGAGGTGGCCATATGACATACTTCCAGCCAATGAGACTTGAGCAGACTTCTACCCAAGGCTCTGGGAAGCTACACCTTCTCTGTTTTCAGCCCCAGCCCCTCAAGCTGCAAGCCCACCCTGTGCTTCTGCAGGAGTGAGTCCCGCACTGGTGACTGACTCTGAAGGAGGTTTTACACTGGATTTCCCTATTCATTTTCTACCATTTCCGTGGGGGTTTCTCCCACTGTTACCACCAAGCAAACCAGCCCATCCTACAGAAAACTTCTCTTGGATTCCCTGAGGACAGTTGGGACAGGTAGACATTTCCCAAAGAAACCAAGTCTTCAGGGTAAAAGAAAAGAAGTAATGATAGAAGGGTTTTTGTTTTTGTTTTTTAAAAAAAGGCATACAGTAAGTGACTTTTCCAAAAGAAAAGTGTCTGAATCCATGAATCTCAGGGAAAGCAGTGAGGACCTTGCCTTGTCCTGACCCCGTGGTCCTAAGGTGATTCTGCACCCTGGTGCCCATGTCCTCATATAAGTGGCTCTATCTCATTCCTTCCCACCCAGCTCCTTGGCTGACGTTCAATGCTTTAAGGAATTCTCTATTTGATTCTCAAGACCCCGTGACCATTTGCCTTCTCAGACAGCCTGGACCCTCGAGAGGAAAGGCCTTCAGCTCCCAGTTTCACTTCACTACCTAGCAGCTGATCCCAAGGCAGTGCAGATTGACACCCCAAAGAGCCAATGAGCGATTGAGCCCAGCTGCTCAGCCAGGCCAATGGTCTAGGGTGAGGCAACCATAAGTAAGCTTTTGCGCAAAACCAACATGGCCCTTCAAAATCCCTCTATAATAGCGGTTCTCAACCTGTGGGTTGCGACCCCTTTGGGGGTCGACAGACCCTTTCACAGGGGTCGCCTAAGACCATCGGAAACACATATATAATTACATATTGTTTTTGTGATTAATCACTATGCTTTAATTATGTTCAATTTGTAACAATGAAAATACATCCTGCATATCAGATATTTACATTACGATTCATAACAGTAGCAAAATTGCCGTTATGAAGTAGCAACGAAAATAATTTTATGGTTGGGGGTCACCACAACATGAGGAACTGTATTAAAAGGTCAAGGCATTAGGAAGGTTGAGAACCACTGCTCTAGAAGGTAACATATTGCAAGTCAACGTGTCACCTCTCACCAGGTCCACTTCTTCCAGTTCTTCCAGAACATTTTTTCTGGAGGGTTGAGTATCAGATGGCTTGTGTTTAAGAATATTACTACCTAAAAAGAATGTATTTTTTAATACCAGTAAGTTATCTAAGACTGATGGTCTCAGCAAACTGCTATTTCTTATCTTTTACCGACTCAGGAGCACTGGTTCACAGTAGAGGAAAGTGAATAGTTCTGTTTTGCTGAGTTGACTGTCCTCTCCTGAGATACACATTAATGTATCAGTAACCAAAACATGGCACAGAAAATTACAGAGAGGGTGGAGAAACCAAGATGGCGGTATAGGTAAATACCGGAAATTGCTGCCTCCCACAACAAATTCAAAAATACAACTAAAAGACAAAACGAACATCATCCAGAACTACAGGAAGGCTGGCTGAGTGGAAATTCTACAACTAGAAGGAAAGAGAAAAGCACACTGAGATCTCCTAGGTTCCATCACCAAGGGTGTCACTAACATGGTTATTGCTGCAGAAGGTCTCTCCACAGTGCAAAATCCAGACAGACCTGTGTTTGAATTCCTGCTAGCTGTGTTTGACGTAGAGCTACTCAGCTTTCTCTCTGAGCCTCCATTTTCTCATCTGGAACATAAATATAATTATTTATATGATCAAATGAGGTAATGAGGTTAAGTATAAAAATCTCTTTCCTGGTTCCTAGCCCAGAATTTAAAACTCTCCTTTGACCCAAACAAGAGAAAAAAGAAAAAAAAGCTACTTTTCTTCATTTTTACTAGGACAGCATTTTCAAATTGTTACCTTGTATCAGAATTCCTTGGGGATGTGCTTAAAATGCAGATGTGTTTTACACCTTTCCAGAATTAGATTTTGGTGGTAGAGATCAGAAATTTGCATTTTTAGGTTCATCAGTTGATTTTTATGCCCACTAAAGATTGAGAACCACTGTCCTTGATGAAAGTTCTCTGAATTCAGTGTCCTTTTCTGTGGAATAGTTGTTTATAAAATGCAGGCCATTTCTTCACGTAAAATGCCATGAAGTTAAAGATTGCTCTCCTACCTCATGCACCATCCAATGTAAAGTAATAACAATATGAAACAAATGTTGTTTTTGCCAGTTTTGTCAATTAGAGACTTGTACTAATTAAGTCAAGGTCACTTGTTAGACATTCTTATTATCAAATTTTCTTTCGTTTTATTTCAATGCAATTGGCTGTCACCTTATATATACCACCAGTTAGTGTATCCGTTTAAACCTATCACCATAGCTGGATAAACTAAAACTCAAACTCTATACAATGTGTTTCAAGAGGTTTAAGAATGATTATAGTCTTAGAAATCAAATCTCTTCTTCCAAAGATGTATACAAAGACATTTATCAAAGCTTTATTTAGAATCCAAAAATAAAATATTGTGCAGCCATTAACAAATTAAATTTTCATAGATATTTAATAATTTAATAAAAATTATTAGGATTTATCATTAAGTGGTTTAAAAATCAAAACACAAACCTATTTAGAGAGTTGTTTTGGTTATTTATTTCTGCACTAGAGGCCTGGTGCACGAAATTCATGCACTCAGCATGGCCTTTGCCCTCTCGCAGTCTGGGAGCCCTCTGGGAGCCTCTTCCGGGGAAGCAAGCCTAAGCTGGCAGTCAGACATCCTTACTGCTGCTGTGGAGGTGGGAGAGGCTCTCACCACCACTGCTGTGCTCACAGGCCATGAGCCCGGCTTCTGGCTGAGCGGCGCTCACCCTGTGGGAGCGCACTGACCACCAGGGGGCAGCTCCTGTGTTCAGTATCTGCCCCCTGGTGGTCAGTGTGTGTCATAGCCACCAGTCGTTCTGCCATTTGGTCAATTTGCATATTAGCCTTTTATTATATAGGACTAGAGGCCCAATGCACAAAAATTCATTCAAGAGTAGGCCTTCCTTCCCACAGCTGCCAGCACTGGCTTCCCTCCAGCACCCAGTACCCAAGCTGCTTCCCTCCACTGGCTGCCCACAGGCACCCAGGACCCGGGTTGGCTTCCCTCCAGCCCAGGCTTCATCAGGAAGGACATCCAGAATGATATCCAGAGGATGTCCAGTCTAATTAGCATATTACCCTTTTATTATTATAGATAACAAGATACTCTAAAATGTAGTGGTTTAAAACAAAAATCACTTATTATTTCTCACACAATTCTGGAAACTAAGAACTTGAGTAGAGATTAGCAGGTGGTTCTTCTGCTACATGTGACTCAGATGGGGTCATTTGCTTAGTTGCGTTTAGCTGGTGACTATGCTGAATCAGAAGATCCAAGGTTTCACTCACATGTCTGACACCATGGTGTTCCTCTGAAAAGCTTCTCTCTCTCTCTCTCCATTTGGCTGGTACTGGCATAAGAACAGACATATAGACCAATGGAACAGAACAGAGAACCCAGAAAACAACCCAAGCCATTATGTTTAATTAATATTTGACAAAAGAGGCAAGAGCATACAATGGAGTCAAGATAGTCTTCAATATATGGTGTTGGGAAAATTGGACAGATACATGCAAAAAATGAAACTGGACCACCAACTTACACCATACACAAAAATAAACTCAAAATGGATAAAGGACTTAAACATAAGATGGAAAACCATAAAAATCTTAGAGGAATCCACAGAGTCAGGTGATTAACCATGATTCTCTGAGTCTTCCAATCAGTAAACTCTTTGAGATCTCTTTCTGAGATAGTACACCACGTGGCCCATGTGGAAACTCCATGGGTTAACAGCAGCTTGAAGAGTATTCTCAATTCCATAAGTAGATAGCTTAAGCTGGGGCCACCCCTGGCACACAAGATTACCCTCCTCAACAGTATGGCCTTTACTCAAAAAACTAAAAATGGAACTCCCATTTGACCCAGTGATCCCACTTTTAGGAATATATCCCAAGAAACTAGAAACACCAATCAGAAAGCATATATGCACCCCTATGTTCATAGCAGCACAATTCACCATAGCTAAGATTTGGAAACAGCGTAAGTGCCCATCAGGAGATGAGTGGTTTAGAAAACTGTGGTACATCTATACGATGGAATACTACTCTGCTGTAAAAAAGGAACTCTTGCCATTTGCAACAGCATGGATGGACCTGGAGAGCATTAATTATGCTAAACAAAATAAGCCAGTTGGAGAAAGATAAATATCACGTGATCTCACTCATTTGTGGAATTATGAGTTGCTATATAATAAGCAACAAACTAATGAACAAAAATACCATCGAACAAACCATCTAACCTCAGAGGGAAGGCAGGGGAGGAATAAAGGGGGCAGTAAGAGATCAACCAATGGACTTGTATGCATGCATATAAGCATAATGCATGGACACAGACAGTAGGGGGATGAGGTCATGTGCTGGGGGTGGAGGGGGGGACAGCTGGGGAGATGTCAATGGGAGAAAAAGGAGACATAGGTACTACTTTATACAATAAAGAATAAATGAAAAAAATAGCCAAAGAACCTAGTTTGGAAGAAAACATAACTCCAGGAAAAGAAGCAAATTTTCCACATGTGTTTCACACTAAAAAACAGCCTAAATAGAACATGAGTTCAATAAAAACAAAAGTTGCTGGCTCTAACCTCAGTGGGAACCAAGCAGGAGGCAGCCAATCAATGATTCTCTTTCATCATTGATGTTTCTATCTCTCTCCATCTCTCTTCCTCTCTGAAATCAATGAAAATATATTTTAAAAATAAACATATAAAAATTAAAACTCAAAGATGAGATTACAAAACAATAGAATAGTAAAGAGAGAGGAAGAGGAGAGAGAGAGAAAGAGAGAGATCTAGCCGGTTTGGCTCAGTGGATAGAGTATCAGCCTAGAGACTGGAAGGTCCCAGGTTTGATTCCGGTCAAGGACACACACCTTGCTAGCAGGCTGGACCAGAAGCCCTGGTCAGAGCACATGCTGGAGGCAACCAATCAATGTGTCTCACTCACATTGATGTTTCTCTCTCTCTCTCTGTCTCTCCCCCTCCTTTCACTCTCTCTAAAAAATAATAATAAAAATAAAAAGTCAATGGGAAAATATCCTCTGGTGAGGATAAACAACAACAAAAATAAATAAAATGCACAGAAAATTTGAATTTTCCCCCTAGCATTTATTCCCATAAAACATAATATGCACTAAAAAGAAAAAAAGGAGATTGTTGAGCTAAGGAAATAAATAGAGAAGCAAAGCGAGATCATTATAGAAGTAATAAATAGATAAGAAACAGACTAGATGTACTATTTGTGAGAAGATTTGTTGATGAAAAGGCCTGAGCTAGTGACAGTGAATAAAGAACACCAAGATAAAAATTAAAAGCAATTCAGATATGAAAGAAGGTGGAAGACAACTTAACACAAGATGTTTGGTGTTCCTGAGATAGAGAAACCAAGAAATGAAGTGGAAGTATTAAAGATATAAAACAAGAATTTTCCCTGAAATGCAAGAAGAATCAAATCTGCAGATTGAAAGATCACACTGGTTCCGCCGAAACCGGCTTGGCTCAGTGGATGGAGCGTCGGCTTGCGGACTGAAAGGTTCCAGGTTCGATTCCGGTCAAGGGCATGTACCTGGGTTGCGGGCACATCCCCGGTGGGAGATGTGCAGTAGGCGGCTGATCGATGTCTCTCTCTCGTCGATGTTTCTGACTCTCTATCTCTCTCCCTTCCTCTCTGTAAAAAATCAATAAAATATATTAAAAAAAAAAAGATCACACTGGTTCCATGAAAAACTGACACAGTAGCTTCAACACCCAGATATATTCTAACTTATTGAAATTTAACAACTCTTCAGGCATTCTGAAGATGATATAGATTCTTAAATTAATATAACTCAAATATTAAAAACAGTTAAACAGTGCTTGACACTTAGCCCTTCCAAATAAAAAATATAAGCATAAAAAGCAATTTACCTACATGAAGGAAAAAAAATAAGCTGACTTCAGACTTTAAGAGCAATATTTAATGCCATAAAATAATGAAACAATATTTATAAGGGTTTTTTTTTGGGGGGGGGGGAATGACACCTAAAATGATAACCACCAAGAAATCATCCTATCTAGGAGCACCCAAATTTATAAAAAAAAACTCCTGGAAGATATCAAAGGAGAGATCGACAACAATACAATCATAGTAGGGGGCTTTAATACACCACTGACAGCACTGGATAAGTCCTATAGACAAACAATCAGCAAAGATACAGCAATCCTAAATGACTCACTTGATCAGATGGACTTAATAGAC
>NW_006284614.1:1143631-1146622 GCF_000327345.1 Myotis davidii
CATAAAGGCCAGAATTTCTCAAACCTAAAAGAACTTAGGAAGACAGCACCAGGAATCCTACTTGGTAGAAGGAGAACCACTTGAATACAATTATATATAGTAAAATATGAATTAGAAAACCTCAGGAAAGGAGAAACAGCTGAAAAAGTACTGGCAGTAAGTGCAAATCTTTATCTATCTATTTATTTATTTATTTATAATACTTTATTGATTTTTTTTTTTACAGAGAGGAAGGGAGAGGGAAATAGACAGTTAGAAACATCATGAGAGTCAGCTGCCTCCTGCACACCTCCCACTGGGGATGTGCCTGCAACCAAGGTACAGAGGAAGGGAGAGGGATAGAGAGTTAGAAACATCGATGAGAGAGAAACATCGATCAGCTGCCTCCTGCACACCCCCCACTGGGGATGTGCCCGCAACCAAGGTACATGCCCTTGACTGGAATTGAACCTGGGGACCCTTCAGTCCGCAGGCCAACACTCTATCGACTGAGCCAAATCGGTTAGGGCAAGCACAAACCTTTAGATACTGAATGAAAACTAGGCAGTTGTAGACATTATAATTATAGAACAAAGTTTGACAACGTAAACTTTGACAAATTTTTTATAAGTTTTGACAATATAAAATTAATATAAATTAACAAAATTAGGGAGTTGTGAGGAGAGAGAGAAGACTTACCTTATTTTTCCTAGCACTTACCCAACTGAACTGCCAAAAAAAATCAGTAACCAAAAAATATATATAGGCAAAGATCCTAATCTTTTAATGTTTTTCATAATATTTTCATAATCTATTTTCTTAAATGTAGAAGAATTTTTGTAAAAACAATATCTTGTGCAAATATCACACTTAACTGAAATTCACCAATTCCTTCACCAGTTTTACTTCTGTTTCTTTTTATTCTGTTAAATCTGAGTAATATCTAATTTAAACATTTTTGCTAAAAAAAAGTAGAGTATATGGTATGGTTCCATTTTTATAAAAATACTTCTTTTAACATTTCTACCTGTTCTATTTATAAAAAATAAATATAGATATGTCTAGAATAATGTTCATTCGAGAGTAGATATCTATGGGTGAAATTTTCTTGACTTTGTTTATTTACTTAAATTATTTATGAGTAACTCTTTTTCACAAACCAAAAATATTTGAGAAAGAAAGTTCAGAAGGAAATACACTAAATTATCACCAAGTAATTATTTATGTTTGGAGAGACTGAATAAATTTTATCTCTCTACTTTTCTACCATTTCCCAAGCTGCTCATGTTTCAGATCTCAATTTAGTCATCATCATGTTCTCCTGGTTATTCACTGACCCCTGTGCCTGGATGGGCCCCATGGCCACACCTTCCAGTGGGTGTGTCTTCTACCCCTATTGTAACATTTATCACACTTTGATGTGACTTCTATAATTGTCTTTCTTTTTTATTAGACACAACCTACTTTGTGATCAGAGGCCAGGTCTGTCATTTTTTATTGCTAACGTATCACATAACAACTCTACCCAATACATATTTATTAGATAAATATTCATGCTGAAGTTGTATCACAGAGCAAATGATACAACAGGACACAGCAACTGCTTTTTATTTTTTAAAATGAATCTTCTGGGTTTGCCAAACTTTTCAGCCATAAGGTCCATGGACATTTTAAGGAGGAAATATTTTTTTAAGACTACTTTTTTAGAGGAGTCTTAGGTTCATAGAAAAAAATGAGAGGAAAGTACAAAGATTTCTCATACACTTTTTGCCCCTACACATGCATAGCCTCTCCCACTATCAATATCCCCCACTAGATTGACATATTTGTTACAATTGATGAACCCACACTGACACATCATGATCACCCTAAGTTTATAGTTTACATTAGGTTTCACTCTTGGTGTGGTACATTCTATGGGTTTGGACAAATGTATCAGATGACACATTTCCATCATTATAGTATTACTACTGGCCAGGTGCATGGATTCGTGCACATTGAAAGGAAATTAATTAGAAGAAATATTTTAATATCGCTATTCACCCTTTCTCTATAATAGAAGTGTCAACCAAATTCATGATCAACAATGACAGATCGAAACACACGTGTGCGATTGGTGCCAGTGAGAGCTTTATACATATTGCGCATGTGTGAGTCAACTTAGCCTTTTATATATATAGAATAAACTTATTTAATTAGACCTGCTTTCTGATTTAGCTAAACTTTTCCCAGCCCAGTGAAGCACCCCAACTTCTCTTTCAGGTAATTGTCAGCAACACAGCAGTAAATACCAACATGAAGCAGATTATTATTGTAGATCACGCAGGGAGAACAAAGGGTAAAATATTTAACTGCAGCAGTGTTTGACTATATTCTGTGCAGTGAGAAAACCTGAAGTCGTTTTTAAGGTCCACCATTTCTTAATTCTTTTCTGTGAGGTCAAGTTTCTAAACTTTCTAAATCTCCGTTTTCCAGCTAATGAAAAGAAAATTGGTTTTTACCGAGTCTCCTATCTACCTATTCCTGGACTTCTGTGAGGATGAAATGAGATGAGGCATGGGAAAATGCTTCACAGACATTTGGTTAAAGTGTAAAATGTTTGCACCTGGCTACAAAGCAAGTCAGGTTCCTGGGCTAAAGAAACTCCAAGAGGGCTAATAGCTAGGGAGAGGAAGCAGGATGTTGCTACGTGATATCATTACCCAGCACCCACAGCGACCGTTTCCAGGCTGGGCTGGGCTGTGGGCCAAATTTTGCACCAAAGGCTCTTGGCAGCATTGGCTGTGATTTGGTGGGGTGTCACTCTGGGGTGGTGGTGGTGCCTGTGTCCCACCTGGGTGAAGCTGAGTGTTGCTTTGTCGGCGTGTGCCAGGTCCATGGTGCCATTTCTTTGTAAATGGCCAGTGTGTGTCATGGCAGCTCCTGGTTGAGCATCTTCCCTGTGGTGGTCAGTGTGGTGTCATAGCGACCAGTTAGACAGTTGGAGTGACACTTAGCATATTAGCCTTTTAT
>NW_006284614.1:1147769-1149521 GCF_000327345.1 Myotis davidii
GCAAGCAAGCCTCATGTTAGTTTCAAGCTGCCTGGCTGCCGGCCGCCATCATGGCTGGCAGTTAATTTGCATATCTCGCCGATTAGCCAATGGGAAGGGTAGCGGTCGTACGCCAATTACCATGTTTCTCTTTTATTACATAAGATAGATAGATAGATAGATAGATAGATAGATAGATAGATAGATAAAGAGCATTTTCACTGCCCTAAATATTTCCTGTGCTTCACCTATTCATCCCTCTTCCCCCACCACCACTCAATCCCTGACAACCACTGATCTTTTTATTTTTTTTACATAGTTTTTATCTTTTTAGAATAAAGGGGTCAGAAACACATACCACTAAGCCTTTTTTGATTGGCTTCTCTCACTTAGAAATATGTATTTAATATTCCTCCACATCTTTTCATGACTTGATAGCTCACTTATTTTTAGCACTGAATAATATCACATTGTCTAGATATAACAGTTTATCCATTCACTTACTGAAGAATATTTTGGTTGGTTCCAAGTTTTGGCAATTATAAATTAAGCTGCCATGAATATCCATGTGCAAATTTTTGTATGGACGTAAGTTTTCCTTTGGATAAATATCAAAGAGCATGAATGTTGAATTGTATGCTAAGAGTATGTTTAGTTTCTAAGAGGCTACCAAACTGTCTTCCAAAGTGGCTACCATTTTGCATTCCCACCAGCAATGAATGAAAACTCCTGTTGCTCCATATCCTCGCCAGCCTTTGGTGTTGTCAGTGGCCGTTCTAATAGGTATGTAGTGGTATCTGTTTATTTTAACTTGCATTTCCCTGATGACATATGATGTGGAGCATCTTTTCATATGCTTATTTGCCACCTGTATATCACCTTTAGTAATGTGTTTTCTCATTTTTTAATGAACATGTTTATTTTCTTATTGATGAGTTTTAACAGTTCTTTGTATGTTTTGGATAACAGTCCTTTATCAGATATTTCTTTTGCAAGTATTTTCTCCTAGTCTGTGACTTGTCCTCTCATTCCATTAACTTTGTCTTTCATAGGGCAGAAGTCTTTAATTTTAATGAAGTCCAGCTTGTCAATTATTTCTTTCATGGTTCATAAGTGGATGTTCAACCACTAAGCCACACCAGCCAGGCCAGAGCAAATCATTTTTAAATTCAAAGTTCAGTTTCTGGTTTCTAATTTTCCTGACTGGAGAAGACGGTCACACAAAGCCTTGGATGGCTCCCAAAGCTGAACCCACTATGATTAGAACAAATGAAACCAGTGAGGACTGGCAGTAATATGCCTCTAATTCAGCGGTTCTCAACCTGTGGGTCGCGACCCCTTTGGCAGTCGAACGACCCTTTCACAGGGGTCGCCTAAGACCATCCTGCATACAGATATTTACATTATGATTCATAACAGTAGCAAAATTACAGTTATGAAGTAGCAACGAAAATAATTTTATGGTTGGGGGTCACAACACGAGGAACTGTACTTAAAGGGCCAGAAGGTTGAGGACCATTGAATTTGTTTCATGTGTGGTCTGAATAATATCATTTTCATTTTGAATTTCTTAAATAATTAGCTTGAAACATCACCCTATGTCTCTTCCTACTACTGTCTCTCCAAGCTTTAAGAGTGTTCACTCTTTTCTATTTTCTTTTTTTAAAATATATTTTAATTTTTTAGAGAGGAAGGGAGAGGGACAGACAGTCAGAAACATCGATGAGAGAGAAACATCGATCAGCTGCCTCCTGCACACCCCCCACTGGGGAT
>NW_006284614.1:1149909-1167201 GCF_000327345.1 Myotis davidii
GAGAGGGATAGAGTTAGAAACATCGATGAGAGAGAAACATCGATCAGCTGCCTCCTGCACACCTCCTACTGGGGATGTGCCCACAACCAAGGCACATGCCCTCGACCAGAATCAAACCTAGGACCCTTCAGTCGGCAGGCCGACGCTCTATCCACTGAGCCAAGCCGGTTATGGCTCTTTTCTATTTTTATTTCCTCATCCCTTGTTCTGTTCTCAGTCCGTACAACCTGGTCACCAATTCTATTCTGTTGAAATGGCTCTTTGCAAAATCATGAGTGAAAAAAATGCAAATCTGGACCCTTAGCTTATGCCTCCTTCTCTGCTGCACCTGATATGGTTAATCATGTCCTCTTTCTGGAAATTTTGCTTCCTCTTGCTTTTGTATTATCCCACATCCTCATTTTCCTTTCTCCATTCCTGATCCTTAAAAACACACTCCAATCTCCATAGGGAGCTTAAGACTTACTCCTCACTCCACCCCTAAGAATGGAATCTCAAATATGAGTCAATAACAAAATAGGTTTCTTCTTCTGAAGGGTGTACACTGGAGTTTTGATACTGGAGGCTGGAGCTTTTTAGTAGAAGGAATAAGTAAACTATACGTAGAAGCAGCATGGAGTAAATCACACCATACCCTCTTCTCAGCCACTAAGATCCCTTTTATTTCTTCCCTTCTCTCTCTGCCTCCTTAGAAACCCAGTGGGCATTAGGGCAGGGTGGGAGGGAGAAGAAAAGAGATCCGCATCAGCTTTGCTCCAGCCTTTCTCGGAAAGGAGCCTTCCATTCTCCCCTTTATTTAAATGTCTTATTCATTTCCTCCTTTGGGAATTAGATAGGTTAAGACCCCAAGATCAAGAGAAGGATGCGCTTACAGAGAAGAGATCAAGAAGAAGCTGCCTTTGTGTGTAGCCGAGATCTCAAAGTTGGTGATGCCACAGGTGTCACTCACTGCCTAGTACAGCTCACGAGGGCAGAAGTTCTGGCTGGTAATAAAAGTGGTGCCTTTGCCTGTGGTATCTTCTGTATGTCTTTTACAAGGAAGCCACTGCAACCAATGGCATTTACCGGGAAATGAGGGACTGACGGGCCTCAGCAAAAGTCTATGAGCAACACTTCTTGATATCTCTTGAGGGTTCCTGTTCCTCCACTCTCTTTGGAAAGGCCAATATTTCCCAGATATCCAGGGCTCTCCTTTGTTAGACCATGTGCTCTCCCTGGACGACCCATCCTTAATATTGCTTCAACTATCACCTGTATGAAAACAACTCCCATGTCTCTACCACCAGGTCTGATCTCTTTCCCCAAAATCACACATGCTCTAACATTCCCCAGTCCCAACAAAACCAAACTCATCATCTCTCCAACCAAACCTATTGCTTTCTGATGCTCATCAGCTCTGGAGGCACCCATCTCAGAAACCCAGGGTCATCCTTGAATCCTCCTCTCTGACTCCCATGTATAATCAATCATTTATTCCTCTGAGTTCTTTCTTAAGATCTCTCATAACCCTATTTTTTTCTAGCCCTAAATGGCTCCTGCTTAGTTCAGCCTATTACCATTTCTCATCTAGAATATTTTGAAATTTTGCTTACTGGTCTCCATGCGTATAGTCTTATTCCTCCTCAAATTTATTCACCACACTGCTACCAGAGTGATCATCCTGAAACATGAGTTTGATCATGTTTATTCCCTGCTCAGAATTTTCAGGGTTTCCTCATTGGCTGAGATTATAATCTAAATCCCTTAATATGTCATACAAGTCTGTCTATAATCCAACACTGTCCACCTTTTCCTCCCTCGTTTACCAATACTTCACACCCCCTTTTATTTTTTTTAATTTATCTATATTCTTGAAAGTATTATAGAAGTACCCTTTTTTTCACACCTCCTTTTATGCTGTGCTTACATTGAAATCCTTACAGCCTCCCCAAGATGTCATGTTCTTTCGTGACTATGTATTTCCACATGTGATCTCTTTCAAAATAATCTTCCCTGGCCCTAACCGGTTTGGCTCAGTGGATAGAGCATCGGCCTGTGAACTGCAGGGTCTCGGGTTTGATTCCAGTCAAGGGTACATGCCCAAGTTTTGGGCTCGATCCCCCATAGGAGGCGTGCAGGAGGCAGCCAATCAATGGTTCTCTCTCATCATTGATGTTTCTATTTCTCTCTCCCTCTCCCTTCCGCTCTGAAATCAATAAAAATATTTTTAAATAAATAAATAAAGTAATCTCTCCTGTATCACAAGTGGCTCAGGTGGCTAACTCATAACCCTTCAAACTCTGGTCAGCTATGGGCTATTCCTGAAGCCAAACTGGACTTACCTCGGCCAGTCAGAGATTCTTCCTGCTGGACCCAGAGCCTTTGAATACAGAGCCTTCATGGCACAATCACACTCAGAGTAGTCTTCTTTCTAGCAGGTGCCTTTCCTCACCATACTGTAAGCTTCTTGAATGCAAGAATAATGCCTTTTTACCCATTTGTCTCTGAGTCTAGCACAATGTCTAGTAGGCACTTAATGTATGTTCACGGAATAATTAGATGTTCAGTCCACCCCACCTGGAGAGACCTTTATGGGGGTAGTAATGAAAATATAATAAAATGTGCACACTTATTAGAGGCAGTTTGGTGTTTTGAGAAAATATACGGTGTCTCAAAAAATGTATACACACACTTTAAATAATTACAAAGGCGGTATTTATTAAAATGTATTTCATTTTCATAATGAGCAACCAGCTGTTATACATTTTGGGGAACACCCTGTATAAGGAGTGAAAGGGAATGTTGGGTACCTACTATGGGTCAAGTGTTTGCATCTGAGTTAGATAGTATATCCCCGTACAGACATGTTAACTAAGCTCAGAGATTCTGAGTAACTTGTAACTTGTTCAAGGTGACAGCCAGTAAGAAGGCAAGCAAAGATTGGAAACTCCAGGTCTATTAGACAAGAAGTCGGAGCTCCCATGCCATATGGCCCATCAGAAGAACCTTGCTTATACCACCTCACCTCAGGATTCCCCAGCTGTAATGCAAGGAAGAATGAAGAACTGGGTACAACTCACTGGCTAGGAGACCTTGAGTCAGTAAATAACGTTTTTTAACTTTCAATTTTCTCATCTATAAAATGAAGGTAATAACCCATCTCTGCTCCCTCACAGAGCTGAGAGATGAGCTGAAATTCAAGTGAAGTAATGTGGCCTTGCTTTCAAAGGGACTGAGGTAAAATAAAATAAAATAGGGACCGAGGTTGACATAAAACCATGGTGAATGAATTTCCTCAAAAGTATGAGAACAAGCCCAAAGGAAAAGATAGTGTGTTGCCCAAAGCTTCTTGCAGGGAACATTGGAGTAATGGGTTGAATGGCGCACTTGGCTTGGTGAAGCTGGTGGGAACAGCTTCCTTATGAGGTGAGTTGGCCCAGTTCTGAAGGACATGAGAGAAGAGAAAGGATGAGTTTGAGGGAGAGATGGGAACGGAAGGAAGACAATGAGGCACAGCTAAGGCAAACCTCAGCACGGAGACATGGTCATGTGAAAGAGGGCTTAACAGAACAGTTCTGTCTTCCTGGAGCAGGGAATCTGAAATAATTGAAGATAAAGAATCATCTTCCTCGAGCTGCACAGCCCCTTCCAGTTTCCACAGCAGCGTCAGACCCTGTGCCCATTTACCCCCACGGCCTTGGGAAGAGGTTGGGCAGGAGCTACCACACCCTCTTGACAGTGAGGCAACTGGAGGGGCCCAGAATGAGTGATCCAGCTTGGCCAGGACACACCACTAGCCATGGGGTGCAGCGGGAATTTGAACCCAGGTTTTTGTTTCTGTTTCTTTTTTCATTCCAAGGTCAGCTATCCCATCATATCAAGATAAGGGAAGAATTCGCTCCTTTATTCATTCCTTAAGGATCCAAGGGGTGCCAGACATCAGAAATAACAATCACTCTGCTATAAGGAATTCTTATAGCAGGTGAGAGCCATGTTGGAACTCCTTGCAGCTGTGGTGGAGGCTGGGCTTGGGAAAGAAGCAATAGAGACCATCAACACTGGCCATATATCAAGCAGGGCTATGTAACCACTTTACGTGAGATGAAGTATTCCATGTACCTTTTAGGTCCTGTCAATAATCTAATGAGGAAGGTATGATTATTTTCATCTTTTTTACAGATGGGGAAAGTGAGGTTCAAAATGGCATCGCTGGTATGGGGCATAGCTCAGTTTCTGACCCAGACTGTCTAGCCCAGGGCCTTCATTCAACCGCAGGACTGTGCTAACTCTGAGCTATGCTAAGGAGAATTCATTCACACCAGGGCAAGGGCTGCAATCAGTCAGAGGGCAGGGAGCTGCTGGAGGTGTGAGGGGGCTGAGGTCTCCCCTCTCCCCTAGACATGCAGCTCCTTCCAATCATGTGGTGGGAGCATCCTGTCTGCTCCCCACCCCCACGTCTCATCAACCGTGACCTCTAGCGGGCTGGGGGGATGCCTGCCTCCGGAAGCCCCAACATCCTGCACTCTGAACCCACAACGTGTCAGGCTGCCTGTCCCAGCTGCAGCACACAGACGGCCTGATTTGACAGGCTGGAGCTGAATTACCGGCCCCTCGGCTAGAAATAGCCCTCCGAGAAGTGTGTGGTGGCTACGTGTCCACAGGGAGGGGAGGAGGCTGGGCAGGGAAGCCAAGGAGTCCCAGGATCCTGAGATAACATGGTCCGGATGTGCAGAGTCCCAAACATGGTGGGCTGGCCTGGGTCACAGGCTCCAAGGAGGTGAGTGGGAGCCAGGATGTGTGCTCCCTGACGTGGGCTGCGTGACAAGCCCCAGGCATCCTGAGAGGGCGGGCTGGGCTCCCACCAATCGGATCAGGCAGACTGTGTGTGTTCAAAGTGTCTATTGTTCCCTCCCTGGGCACAGTCCAGCACTGGAAGCATCGTTGCCTTCCCTCTGGCGTTGGTCAAAGGCACAGAGTGGGAAACAGGGGAAGCAGCCTGGCGGGGCCCTGCAGACAGAGTGACCGAGGGCTCTAGACTGTGCTCCTTCTTCCTCCACCTAGAAAAGAGCAAACATCTTCTAGTCAATTCCCTTTTTCTACATAGAACAGAAACAAGGTCCATGGAGGTGAAGATGAGTGGGGCAGAGGTGGCTGCCAGGACTCCTGCCCTGGGTCAGCTCTTCCACTGCACGATAGGAGACAGCAAGGGTAATATCCAGGCTGGAGACAAAATAATTGGGCCACACCTTCACTGTAGTCACTAAGCAGAATTAACGTCCCTGAGGTGGGAGAAAATGGAATTATGGGGAGCCAAGCTTTCCCATCCTTGGGTCAGTGCTAATACTAGGGAGGCAAAGAAGGATCTGTTTGCAAAGGGCTCATGCCCTAATGCCATTTCCTTTATCTCCATAACCGCCCTTGTTCCAAGTGGCACAGATGAGGCAAAGCAGATGAAAAATTGGCCCACTTACTAATGAGGCCTACTAATGAGGGCCCGATTCCCTCCCATGAGTTTGTTGGGATGAATAAATGTAGTTGTGATGTGATGGGGACGCTTGCCGATGGGTCAGAAGCCTGATTCTAATGCTAAGTTCTGCCACTAACATGGCTGTGTGACCTCGAGCCTCAGTAGGTTTCATTGTAAAAGCAGGCAACAGTGAGGAACTCCCAGGTTCCCAGCATCCAGGTATGAGAGTCTCTATTTCTATGACCCACACTAAGAGGAAGGTGGTGGGGTAAGAGACCCCTTGATCGCCCTGTTTGGGGGGAGTCAGTAGGAGAAGAAGGGGAAGAAAATACAGGGGAAAGGAAATAAACTCAGAATTTACAGGTCTCCCAAGCTCAGAAAACTCTAGATGGGGCTCTGACTTAGAAAGGCACAAAGGGGAGATTGAGGAGGGGGTGCCAGGGCCATGAAGTGCCAGGCCATGAAGTCTGACGAGCCACAAGGATACTTGATTTCATATCAACTTGTAGGAATAACAGTTTGGAAAACTCCCTCTCCAAGGAGACCATTTCTGTGAGGGACAAGTGAGATACCATTATAAAAGTATTTTTGAAAAATTAAAAATCCCTATTTACATAGAGTTAACGTATTTATTTTTTTATTTTTGGAAGGCAGAGTGTTGAAGAGAAAGAAAGGGGAGTCAAAGAGCCCTCTGGACGTGTGACTATGCAGGGTTTGGGGAGGGCAGTACAAATGGACAAACTTTACGCTGCAAGCCCTTAATTCAAAAGCTGTGTTACCCACGCTGCCTCCACTGCAAGTGCGACCTAACTCTTTGCCTTTGTTCTGAGTGAAAGAAGCATAACCCTGTTCTTATGACCCAAAGTGGACCTTTTGTGAAACCACTCACAGGCCTGGATTCCTCCAGCCTGGGACACACGTCGCCTCATCTCCCTCAGGCTGTCGAGGTGGAGGCTGGGAGTAGGTTCCAGTAAGATGGGTGTCAGCGGAAAAAGGAGGACTGAGGCCCTGGGAGGGAAGGAAAAGGCTGCAGCTACAGATCAGTAGCTTGGACTTCTCTCATGTCCTCTGCCCTCCAGCTCATCTATGACCGTCCATTCACTAAGGTTCCCAGTGGAGGCATCTGCCTTACTGACCCCTCTTAGTCCTACAAAACAAGCTTCTGATTATTGCACCAAAAGCAACATAGCAATTGCATGGATTCTATAATATTACAGAAGCCATTTTTATTTCATTTGGAGTGAATGAATAATGAGGGTTCTATTTTATATTTAGATTTACTTTTGACTACACCTCTTTGGGTGAGACTGATATTATAGTGACCTATGGTAGCACAATATAAATGTACATAATCATACATACGATATTAAATATGAGATTAAAGGCAGCTGCCTTACTTGAGTCTATCCCTAATCCAGTGTGGGCATGATAAGCAAGGCAGGGAGAAAGAAATGAGCCAACCAGCAGAGAATTTAAACACTTTCAGTCACCACCCACAGTTGGGTAATTCCCAGGTGGATGATCAAGTGTAGCAGGTGACAAAGCAAACAATTGGGGGGAGGGGCTAGAAGACAAGACGGTTTCCTATCTCCCCCCCAAAAAAACCCAGACGGGAGCATCTGAATTGTTGGAAAGTCTTCAGATTGAGAGAGTATGACCCGAGGGAAATCAGATTCTGAGAAAAGGATGTCAGAAGCTAAGGGAAAGTAATCGACTGGGAATACAGATCCCTATCGTCCCCCCGTCATGTTTAGAGCCTCGGTTCTCTGACTGTAAATGCAGGGATGGACCAGAGGCCTCCACACAGCCTCCCCTGCAAATCCTCCTCCGTCAGAGAGGGGCTTGCAGGGCCGGCTGGAGAAGAGCAGGTGTGCCCATCTGTTGCATGCCAGGCAGCCACCTGGGCACCAAGGACAGTGGTTTTCCAGAACCACAAACCACTGGCCTGCTCCCTGAGCGGCCTGCTCCCTGGGCTTCCTGCTCCCACCTGGTATCAGCCTTTCTCATTTGGCTCCCAAGGGCACACCAGTTTCTTAATCCTCTTAATCCCAGAATTGTCACAGATGAGTGCCCTGTAGTGCAAAGAACTGGAACCAACTTCCTCTAAGCTCTCCCTTTCTGTCAAGGTTCTCAGAAGCTTCTGAGGAGATGCCACACCCGTCGGGCTGTAGGGGGTGGGGCTGCTCAGAGGCACCATGTGCTGGTGTAGTGTTCACTACCAAAATTCGCTAGAAAGGCCTATCTACATCTTAATCAGCACAGGTCAACCAGAAATCCTAGCAGGGCATGGAAAATTGAGCAGACCACTGAAGGCGGTCTTGGTCTCTGTACTAACTCTGTGATTGGAACTCAAAGGCTATTTCTTGATAAGTACTTCGGTGTCATTGGCATCTAGTGTGGGGGATTAGAATCTGCCAGGTAGCTTGGGGGGAAATGCAAGTAGTGGGCCTTGCCCCCTGCAGATTCAGCAGGTCTGAGATCAGTCCTGGGGCTATGGTGATTCTAACAGGTGGCCAGGTTTGGAATCCGCTCCTAGGCAGTTCAGCCAGGAGCTAGAAGTTCTGCTATTGGGCAAATCCTCCCCTCCACTCTCAATTTTTCCATATCTCAGGTGAGGATAATTATTCTGAGGTTCTTGTACCTGCTTCACTCTCGCCAAATAGGAAATGCTTCTTCTTTCATCCCCTCCCTTTTCTCTTCAGAAATAAACCAACTCCCCTGGATTGTTCTCTGCCCTCACATCCAGCTGCTGGGCATTTGGGGTTTCTTCTTGGAGGGAAGGTTTGGGAAGTGGAGTAAGTGGCACATCAATTCTCTTTCCCAGCTGCAGTGGTGAGGGAGCTTCCCCTTCCATTCACCCCAGGAACAGAACCAATGGCCAGGTGCGCCTCCCAAGACACCTGCACTCGCTCCCCAACGTGCCCTGGCAGGCGCTGGGTTGCACCCTTCCCTGCCTGTTCGTATAAAGGTTCCATCTAGTCTCAGGTCCCTTTAGGCCCTCTTTGACTGCAGTGTCCCCCTCCTCCGCCCCCCCCCCCTGCAGTGATCTCTCGCTTCTCTGAACCCCCTTAGCGTTTATTAAACGTCCTAGTAATTTAGCTCCTCTCTCTCAGTGTCTTGTATTGAACAAAGTTTTTCTTTTTTCTGCTCAATATTATAAGCCTTTGAGGATAAGATTGTACTGCTTTATTCCTGTAACTCCCTCCACCCTTCCCTTGCACAGAGAAGGCTCTCAGTGCCCACCGACTGTCACGGGTACTTCCGATCTCTTTCCCATTCACAAGCGACAGAGGAAATGTAGGGTTGTCAACTGGCCAATGTTCCTAAATGATTTGTATTTGTATTTGGCTGTTTCTTCAGTTAATTGAGTTGAGGGGCTATACTTGTGAACCATTCTGTGAACATCATTGAAGAAGACTGTGTTATACATAAACATTTTAATGTTCTAAATCTTCTCTCTAACCTGGGAAGACAGCACGCTGCCTCTTAGAGACACATCCTGCGTAAAGGTCTGGGTTTCTTAGAGAAACACTGAATATGCTACATTGCTACCTGCACTTCCTTACCAGGCGCCCAGCACTGGTGGGGTTTGTATATCTAGCAAAGCGCTTAGGAGGGCTGGAGTCAGACTGCCCAGACACCCATCTGACCTCTTCCCCGTATTAACTGTATAAACTGTGTGCATCAGTTTCCTATAATTATAAGAGAAATAACCGCATCTCTTCAGAGGTTTATTATGAAAATTCACTGAGTTAATACAAGTAACGCACTTGGTAAGCTCTTAATAAATGTTAGTTGCCACCATGATTATTATTGGAAAAGCAATCTGGGAAAGCAGAAGACATTGTCTGATCTCATTTATTTGTACATATGAATCCCAAGACCTTTTCTTCATGTGTAATATAAAAATGCTGATAATGCCTGGAGCGCCTATTTCACAGCGTGCAATGAGATTCAAATGAGCTGGTACACATGAAAATGCATCGTAATCTATAAAGCCTTGTGCAAATGTAGGATAGCATATGCCCCCCCCCCCGCCCCCTGCCGCTTTCGCCAGCACCTGTATGATTGTGCATCCCATCATGCTTTGTGTTGTGGTTGCTTATCTTTACTTCCCTTCTCTCCTAGCCTGTGAGCTCCTTGAGGCAGGGATCACTGTTTGCTCTCTCTTTAATCAACCACGGTGTCCAGCCTGATGCCTGACCATGGTATGTGCTCAACAAATGGGGAACTGGAAAAGTCGCAGCCTCCTGTGTGTGTTTTTCTGGGATGCGTTCCAGCAGCTTGCTCCCTGTTGAGCTGCATGTGCTAAGATGTCCTCCATCACGTGTAGCTTCCCAGAGGGCACACCTGTGAGGAGCATCTCTGAGAAAGGTCCCATCCTAGGAGCCAGGCACCCAATAGACACTAACTGTGGGGACTCCCTGGCCTGCCACTCTCTCCCAGTACCTTCCTGGGCTCTGACCCCTGTGCTCAGCCATTAGTCTTCTGGCCTTCGTGAGGTCTCTCAATGATTCTCCATATTATTGGAGAGACCATAATACCAGTCCGGTGCCCTAGACCAGAGCAATATAGACTATGTTGCTATGGAAAAGGCTCTTAGACTTATTGACTTTTGAGTCCTGCTGGCAGTTGCTTTCAGGACCAAATCAAATGATTTATTGGGCCTGATACGGCCCACAGGCTGGACACCCCCGCCCCCCACCTCCTGCCCTAGACAGCCCAACCAAGGACACTGAGAAATCAAACATCAGCATTTCATTTTGTAGAGCAGCAGAGAGACTCAAGGCCTTGCTTTCCTTTGTCCTGTCTAGAACTTTCGCCAATGGCAACCTTGGTTTTGGCCCCTCTGCTCTCTGCTCCTGTATCTTCATGGGGTGGGGTGGGATGGGGGCGTCTCAGAGGATCCCGGGTGCCTGATGCTATTCTGTATTCTGTGTCCTTCCAAACGCCCACCTGTGCTATACACAGAGAAAAGCACTGGACACATTGTTGCTGATTGGGATGGGAAGGACCAAGAAAACCAAAATGAGTAGACTCATTGGGAGATTAATTGCACAGGAGTCTATTGACCGCATGATTGAAGCTGGATTTTTTCGGAACCGCTGGCTGCCTTCACATTTCCTGGTGGAAGTGGGACAGGTCAACAGTCATAGATAACTTTTGCCCACACATCATTCACTTCTTGGAGCGTTGGCTTGAAATTGGTGTGTGTGTGTGTGTGTGTGTGTGTGTGTGTGTGTGTGTACTCGCCGTGCCCTCTGTGAGCCTCAGAGTTCTCGGCACTCTCTTCAAATGAGCTGATTACAACACAGAGGATGTGGACAGTGGAGGTTTTCCTGGTTGATGTCACACTGCTACCCTTTAAAAGCCCAAGGGGGAAAGGAGGGAATCCAGCCTGGGATCCTCACGCCAGATACCCACCAGGGGGAAGAGGAGAAAAAGGCCAGAGAGGCTGCCCCGAGTCAGGGAGGCAGTGTCAGGTTTCAAACTCCGCACCAGCCATTCAGAGAGCAGCGATGCCAGGGGCCCGCCTTGGGTTGCTGGTCTGCGTCCTGGCCCTGTGCTGTGTGGTCAGAGCCTATCCCAATGCCTCCCCACTGCTCGGCTCCAGCTGGGGTGGCTTGACCCACCTGTACACGGCCTCAGCCAGGAACAGCTACCACCTGCAGATCCACAAGGACGGCCATGTGGACGGCACACCCCATCAAACCATCTACAGTGAGTAGGGGCTTCATTCAGGCTGGGAGGAAGGGGAGCTCCTTTGCCCGTCCCCGGCCAGGGACATGGGGAGACCCTGGGCTAGACCAGAGGGCTAATCCAGCCTCTGTGCGTGTGTTTAAACCTTGGGAGAAGATTCTGCCACCGTCCTAGGTAATGTTTACTGGTTTCTACTGACATGAATACCTTCTATCTTAACTAAAGTCCTTCTTCCCACAACAGCAGCCACTTTCCCTTGTCCTGTCCAAAGAGTCAAAGATGTACATAAAGAAAGGCAAGGAGTTTCAGAGGCCAAAGACAGGCAGGTAAATAGTCACTGAGTTTTAGCTTCTGAGCTTTGGGCAGAGTGAGCAATGGAGGTTGTGAAGAAGATGCCTGTGTCCAACTCCGACTTGAAATAGCTGAACTCAGGGGCTCTTTCCAACTTGGAGCTTCTTGCATTCTGGCCTTTTAAATTTTTTCAGGAAAAATGTATAAAAGACAGACTATCCAGGTATGTTGTCTTGATGGGCCTGACCATGTGCACCACCCATTCATGCACTCATCTATCTATCCATGCATGCATCCATCCAACAGGTCACCGGGCGCTTCAGAGCTACCCAGTTCAGTACAAATCAGTAGCAAATGAGCTACTTGGGAGCTCTTTGGCAACACGAGACAACTAGAATGTTTTAAAGATTACATTTGTGGAACTTTGGATCACAGTCCACAATAGTCCATCAATTATGTATGAATCATATGAGGGCCCTTTGGTGTGCACCTATATAAGAAATAATGAAGCAGGAGGATGGATGGATATTGAAAAAGACAAGGTCTTCTATTTTACTAGAATATGTAAAAATTACTCTAAAACTACAGAAAAATATATACTGATTAAATTAAAGAACAAATTAAAGGAATGAAAGAGTAATCACAGTCTGTTTAATTACAGAAAACTATTTGCTATATATTGTACTAAATTATTTAGTAATTTTCCTGTGGTCTTGTTGTGTGCAAGACAGTAATTGTGCTAAGAATCAAAGGTTCTTAAACCTGGTAGCAAGGTATATGCACATACAAAACCAACAGTTCAAATCTCTTCAAGTGCTCAATGGATGGTGATAAGAGATTAGAGGAGGGAGAAAAGGTCTCTCCAAATACCAAAAAGGCCCGGAACTCAACAGGATAAGGTGCGATTCAGGAGTCAACATCTTGGAAGCCAAGTTTGAGTCTAATGGCGAAAATCTGAAATAAATCAGATTTATTTCAGATAAATCTGGATATACTTGATACATCCAAAGTGCTGCTCATTTTATCCAAGGGATGTTTAGCGGAGCCTACAATGTGTCTGACATCATGCAAAGCTCTGTGACTGCAAAGGCAGACACGGCCCTTCAAGCACTTCACCCTTGTCTCCCAGCTTATTATCAGACTTCTCGGAAATACAAATTTTGCAGCTCCCATGGAGGGTCACCCTTACTTCTACTGCAAGGTCTAACGTGCAGGAGTGGTTTATGGTACCTTATTCTGATTCCCATAGATGGAAAGGGCTTCATTCAATTAGAGAATGTTTATAAAACTTGTCTAAAATTATGGAATCCCTCCACTGAAAGAAGTCCCCCCCCTCCCCCCAAAGACATGTCCTCCTGAACATGACAAAGTAGACTGGTGTGAGCCGGCTGTGGTGGGCTGAGTGCTCCAGTGTATGGGGCTCCGCCTACTGAGCAGGCAAGCCAAAATGTAGAACTTTCCCTCAAATATCCACTCGTGTCAGGTCCAGCGAAGGCACTGAGTATTAGTTGAAATGAATTAAAATGACTGAGAAGAAGTAAAATAAACTGAACTGATTTCAGATTTTTCATTTTACAGAAAAGTTTTGTCAGGTATAGCTGCTAGCTAAGCAGGGTGCTCCCGGGAAGGGGAACTCAGGTCAAGGTGGTGGGTGAGAGAAACTTTTCCTAGTTTGAATAATCTGTTGTACTATTCAAATCAGGTATCATGTGCATTACCAAAAAAAAAAAATGCATACGTTAAGATAAATGTTACCAAAAAGAATAGAGGAAACATGGGCGTATGTACATAGGTAGGACAACTAATTAACAGAGGATTTATAATTGCCTCCTCAATGAGTGTAAAGCAACACATGTACACTGATGGGAAGGAGGGGGTGGGTTTTCCCCCTCTTAAGTCATTAGATTCCCAGTGAAATCTGTTTCATTTGATTGCTGTGCTTTAGCAAATTCTTGATTAAGACCTGAGTGCCCACCCCATCTTTGGGTTGTTGGTCACTGTGAACTTGCCTACCTACAAGATTCTGTAATCTCCCTTCGGACTCAGCACGGATGGCAGGGAGCCTCTCCAACGTCTGTGTCTCCTGTCCTGCTATGAACAAGGCCACCCTCCCACTCCCTGTTACTCCCCACTTGGTGGAAACAGCAGAGAAAAGATGCTTACTACCCCTGGTTACTGTCATTTCCTAGATGCAGTTACTGTCACTTCCTTCCTCGTTGGCATTTTCTTTATTTGAAGGTAAATTATCCTCAGGCTCCTTCATCTTTCAAAATCTTCTCTTTCTTCTGAGGAGCTGGAGGTACTTTACACAGATCATTTTACTTGTCACTTACTGGCTATGAGACTAGAACAGAGCAGGTAATTTTCTACTTTAACAGCAGAGGTTGAGGCAAAGAGGTAATATAACAATTACCAGCATTTAGAAAGTGCTTTTATAGTGGATAAAAATATTATCGCATTGCATCCTCTAGACAGTCAAATGAGGTGATTCTGCTACTTATAAGGAAAACAAAGATTAAGGAAATTAAATAACTCACGCAAGGTCACATAGTAGATGACCTACCTAGGCAGTGGTCGACAAACTGCGGCTCGCGAGCCACATGCGGCTCTTTGGCCCCTTGAGTGTGGCTCTTCCACAAAATACCGACTTTTGCACATGGACCATGAAGTTTCAATCGCACTGTATATGCGCGCCCGCACGTGGTATTTTGTAGAAGAGCCACACTCAAGGGGCCAAAGAGCCGCATGTGGCTCGTGAGCCGCAGCTTGCCAACCACTGACCTAGAGGATACCATGAGCCCAAACCTGTGCTTCTCCCAGGGCCACACACACCACCCGTTGTGACTAAGAGAAATGTCCATTCACTCTGCCTGGCTCCAACAGGTTGTGACTCAAGCAGCCAGTGGTTTAGTCTTTCCTTCTGCTGAATTCTGCCCACACATCTGTGCAGACTGTGAAAACATGCCTTCTGAAATGGTAACGGGAACAGTCTTTCTCTTATATTTTCTGGTTTTCTCACTGGCTTATGTTGGTTTGATTCAAGTCTGAGCATCCTCCATAGCCAGCTGCTCACTGTTCCTCTGCGGGCTGATTCCTACTGGGACTGGCTCCGGAGACCAGGAGCAGGTGTCCCATGCACACTGCACACAGTGACCCTGAGCACAGGATGTCATAATGGCAGGTCAGCAATACTGCCTAATGCCTTTCCTTTGCTCAACATTTTGAAGTCATTTTTACAGCCATCATTCCATTAGATTCTAATTGTAACCCTGTAAAGCAGGCAGGACAGCTGTTATTATTCCCTTTTCACAACTGAGGAAACTGAGGCAAGAGCATGACCTGCCCAAGGCTACAAAGTCAGTAAGAAGTATAATTGGGACTGGAATCCAGTTCCTGGTTCAGTGCTCCTTTCCTGACCTACTGTGTGGGGCCTTGACTTTGTCTTCTGATGATTTCTGTTGGAGACAAGCTACAAGGTAATAGGAAGAGGATGTTAGGTCCACTGACCTTAGTTTGAATCCTGCCTTAGTTTCCACAACACTTAAGATGGGATGCTGCTACTGCCAATGTTAATAATATTAACAATACAACTGTTGTTTTGAAAATTTAAAATACATAAAGTTCTTGGTGCACAATTACTCAAAAAGTTACTCAATGTAAAGAAAATTCATCAGGACAGAACTATTCCTTTCATGTTTCTTAAGTTTCTCTCAGGGCTTACCACAAAATTAGCCACCTATTCGAGACACATAGGCAGACCCAATTATGGAGCAATGCAAATATCCTCCACACCTCCCATACCCTAGCCCGCTTCCAGAAGCTTCCCTCAAGGCTAACCCTCAGCCAAACTTGGAATCAAATTAACTTTCCTCTTTGGCCTCCTCCTTTCTCTTGTTCTAGGCTTGCTCCCACCTCATTTCCTCTGTCCCACGTCATTTTGACTTCAGTCCAGATCAGGGTCTGTTCTCAGCTCGTGTCTAAGAATTGGCTGCTGCTCTCCTCAGAGGTCTTGTATTGATCCTACATTGGGTGGAGGAGGAGACGGGCTGTAAGTCAACCCATGAAGTGCTACCACTTACGGGGAACACACCATTTCTAAAAGAGGGAATTGAACCACTACCCGGGCTCCTCCCCGTGGGCTGAGGCCAAATGAGATGCAGGGGGAAATTCTGTGGTAGGCAATGGAAGTGACCTTAAAGACGTAAGGAAATGATTTTCAATAGAAAATGTCAGGTAATTAAACAGCATGTGGGTCATAAGTCTTGCTGAATTGTACCCTTGCCACAAAATAGAAAGCTTCAGACTTTCTTTAACTAAGCATTGGTACTTGTTAAAATTGCAAGTTTCCATGGGAGTGGGTGAGAGGTGTACTAAAGCTGTTTTCAATTATTTAAGGTGTAGGTAGTGTGAATGGATTTTGGGCCCTTGCCAGATACTAGTTTTCGAGAGGGGCATTGAAAGACCATGAGGGACAGCACCTTGAGGGGACATCACCAAGTGAGAAAAAGACAAAGAACAGCAATAAAGACCCAAGAAAAAAAATTCCTCCCAACCCTATTCAACATGGAAAGATAAACCACCTGATTCTAAGTAGCTCCCTCTAGGGAACACACTAGGTATGTAAACCTAAAGCAAGGGGAATGAAATGCATGCTGCAATAGAAGTGTAGGCATTGTGCTGAGAGCTGAAAAGAACAATTAATGATGAGGAAGATTAGCCTGGCCTTGAAGGATGAGTGACTTCAATAGCAGAGAAGAGAGGGAAGATCAATTCTAATACAGTTCTTGACACATGATGGGTGTTGACTGAGGTACCAGGGACATTTGCACAGCTACTCAGGTGGAGAATCAGGCTCTGTGTGCAACCTGGATCCTTGAAAGACATCTTGGTATAGATTTAAAATCACAAAGGCAGAAGCTTTGGGGGAATGTGACTACCATCGCAACCATGAAGCGGTATTAGCCAGGCAAGGAGATGATAAAGACAGTCCAGGCAAGGAGAGAAACATGTGTAGGGCACAGGTGAAAGAATGCAGGGAGTTCAGAATGCTCCATGCGGCAAGGGGGTGAAGAGCAAGGTAATTGGGGAAGAGGGGACAAGAGTGGGGGCGTGTAGGAGTCAGAAGAAATGAGGCTGAACACGTAAGTACAAGAGTAGGGTTTGTGAAACCATCATGACCATTAAAACTAATCAAGGGAAGATTCATGAAGGCAGGTTTTCCAGAAGTGCTCGAAGGTGGGAACTGGACATACAGCAAGGTTTGACCTGAATGCTTTTCTCCACAGGTGCCCTGATGATCAGATCAGAGGATGCTGGCTTTGTGGTGATAACTGGAGTGATGAGTAGGAGATACCTCTGCATGGACTTTAGAGGCAACATTTTTGGATCCGTGAGTTTCTTTTTGTGCTGATCACCATTTGCAAATAATTAACTTTTTTTTTTTGACAGAACATAGGTGTTTATAGCTTGAAGATTCCATTTGCAGAATATCTTGATGACTTGTTTTCACTGAGTACTTTTTTTCAGTCGAAGTAGTAAATGCTCAGGTTTATACACCTGGGGTTTGAACCAGGCAGTCTGGCTCTGGGGCCCAAACTCTTAGCCTGTAGTCTAATGCCTGTTAGTTTTCATCCGTGTATCTAACACAGCACCTTGTGTGGAGCCAAAGGCCCTTCAGCCATGTCAATTCATGTCATCAAGCGCATTAGGAAGGGTGAGAAACCGTAAGCGTCTTCTTGGTTCTGTTACTAGACCTCCTTGACCTTGGTCAAGTGCGCCCCCCACCACCCCCACCCTCTATTCCTCTAAACTTCAGTTTCCTTGGATGGAAAAAGGAAAGTGGGATGGAGAAATGA
>NW_006284614.1:1186253-1188041 GCF_000327345.1 Myotis davidii
AGTAGGAGTCAGAAGAAATGAGGCTGAACACGTAAGTACAAGAGTAGGGTTTGTGAAACCATCATGACCATTAAAACTAATCAAGGGAAGATTCATGAAGGCAGGTTTTCCAGAAGTGCTCGAAGGTGGGAACTGGACATACAGCAAGGTTTGACCTGAATGCTTTTCTCCACAGGTGCCCTGATGATCAGATCAGAGGATGCTGGCTTTGTGGTGATAACTGGAGTGATGAGTAGGAGATACCTCTGCATGGACTTTAGAGGCAACATTTTTGGATCCGTGAGTTTCTTTTTGTGCTGATCACCATTTGCAAATAATTAACTTTTTTTTTTTTGACAGAACATAGGTGTTTATAGCTTGAAGATTCCATTTGCAGAATATCTTGATGACTTGTTTTCACTGAGTACTTTTTTTCAGTCGAAGTAGTAAATGCTCAGGTTTATACACCTGGGGTTTGAACCAGGCAGTCTGGCTCTGGGGCCCAAACTCTTAGCCTGTAGTCTAATGCCTGTTAGTTTTCATCCGTGTATCTAACACAGCACCTTGTGTGGAGCCAAAGGCCCTTCAGCCATGTCAATTCATGTCATCAAGCGCATTAGGAAGGGTGAGAAACCGTAAGCGTCTTCTTGGTTCTGTTACTAGACCTCCTTGACCTTGGTCAAGTGCGCCCCCCACCACCCCCACCCTCTATTCCTCTAAACTTCAGTTTCCTTGGATGGAAAAAGGAAAGTGGGATGGACCATTGCCTTGGGGGGCTCCCCCTAGTTAAATTCTCTAATTAATTTTCTCTGCCTCGACTGTGCTGGCTGGCCCTTCAGACTGATAAGCAAAGGATTTCCCAAACTACAGGTTGCAGGCACAGCCCAAAGGGTTTTGAGATGGTACAATAATGGGACTGCTTATCTCAGGATAAGCAGACAGACAGACGCACCAGAAATTTCATGAGAGCAATGACTTTCTGTTTTGCTTACTGCTGTGTCCCAACATCAATAACGGTATCTGACCCAGAGCAGAGAAATACCTGTTGAAGAAATATAGACAATTAAATGGAAAAATAAATAGCTGTTGACCACAAATAGCTGTTGACTGCATATACATAGTTTTCATCTGTAAAACATTACTTCATGGAGTTTGAGGATTAAACTAAATATAATATGCAAAGGTCCTAGCAGGCACTCAATAAAACCCTGTCCTAGTTAGTGGCAGACTGAGGGCTCAGACCTAGGACATCTGTTGCTAAAGTTCACGTCCCTAACTCCCAAATCACATTTTCTCTGATGTGAGTACCCTCACTTATGTTTGACCCTTCAAACTCCATCCCCTTTCTCCTTCCAACTCCATTCCACCAGCCAAAAGAGGGTTCAAAAAGGTAGAGCGCTGGAAGGACAAGGCTGCATATACTATAAGTCAGCCCTCCCTCCAGAACCAGGCACAGGCGCGGAGTCTCCGTCCGCGCTCGCCCACCTCCAGGCCCTGCCACGCCCTGGGGTGGGAGCTGCCGTGGATGCCTAACGCACTGGTGCAAACCACGTTTCCCCAGCCGGGTGAAATGCGCCTCCCAGCAGAGTAGTCGGGAGGGATGGGGCTCCTCCCAGCACCTGCTGCCTCCGGGACCCCAGGCGGGTCCGCCCCGGGAGCGCGGGGCTGGGGCCGGGGCCGAGCTGCCGGTTCAGCCAGCAGACGCTAGAGAACGGCTACGACGTGTACCAGTCGCCGCAGCACCGCTTCCTCGTCAGCCTGGGCCGGGCCAAGAGGGCCTTCCTGCCGGGCACCAACCCGCCGCCCTCC
>NW_006284614.1:1188071-1195501 GCF_000327345.1 Myotis davidii
GCCGCGCCTGACGCCCGCGCCCGCCTCCTGCTCCCAGGAGTTGAGCAGAGCTGAGGACAACAGCGTGGCGGCCCACGACCCGCTCGGGGTGGTGCGGAGCAGCAACAGGGTGAACTCGCACGCGGCGCCCCCAGGTCCACCTAGGACCCGCACAGGAATGCTTCTGGTACCTTTCAGAAACGCACGCAGCCTTTAAAGCAGCGGTTCTCAACCTGTGGGTCGAACGACCCTTTCACAGGGGTCGCCTAAGACCATCGGAAAACACATATATAATTACACATTGTTTTTGTGATTAATCATTATGCTTTAATTATGTTCAATTTGTAACAATGAAAGTGGGGGTCACCACAACATGAGGAACTGTATTAAAGGGTCGGGGCATTAGGAAGGTTGAGAACCACTGCAAGGGACAGCCCCCTGTACACGCCAAGGAAGGGGAGGTGGGGTGATGATGTGTGCAATTAGCCGCTTCTCTCCATATCCTTCCCTGGGAAAGCCCCTGAGAACCTGCCTTCGAGGCCTGAGAAAAGGGGCTTCGCTGCCTTCCTCGACCCACCTAAACCACCTTTCTGAATTCAGCCCCATAGGTAAAATCGAAATTTCCGCTTCACCGCGGAGAGAAAGGATTTTTCCCTTTTCTTGTTTCCCTTCCATATAGACGCCTCTCTTCTTAGTCAGTTTAGCGCTAAAATCAAAGCTACAATTTAGTGAGCTCACGGCTCTGCAGGTGAAGGAAGAGTCAATGCCAGCAGTCTTCTCCTCTGTCCCTTGCATTTGTTACCTTGGCCCTGTTGGCATTCCAATTTGTAACCTTGACCCAGGCAGGGCAGTAACAGCCGAACTGGGCAAACGAATGGGAACCCTAATCTCAAGCCTTTGTTCTTCCTTGACCATCTCTGGAGAAAAGCTGTCAAAAAGATGGGTGGAAGCCTGTCAGAACCTCACCAGAATGCTCAGAACTGAGGCAGAAATCAAGCTAGAAAACTCCAACTGCTTGGGGCCGGGCGCCCCTGGCCATGCTCTCTAAGCAGCCAGAGCCAGAGAGCTGAGAAGCACCCTGCTCTGCTCCCAGGCACAGCCTGGCCTCTGGCCCCATCTTTGTCTCTAGTGAACTGGGCCTGAGGAAGAGCCCTGGTACCGGCTCTGGAAAATCTAGCCTACTAGGATTTGTTTTTCAAAATGGAAATAAATTCAAAATCTCATAAGAGGCAATTCACCAAGCCTCTACATCCAGGTCCAGTGGCAATCCATTCTGGTGGATTATAAAAATGTCACAGGGAAGGGAGGGGTCCTGAGACAATGGGGCTGCTCTGGGCTAGGTTCTCTGTATTCTAGTAAATTCTGCCCTCTGAGTGAAGTGGCATCAAGGACCTGGGGAAAGCGAAGTCCAATAGCCAGGGCACCTCAGTGAAGGAGTTAGGAAAAGACCACACTGCCAGCTCTTCATACGATCTCTACCACCCAACAGCAGTGGCTGGTGGCTGGTTAAAACACTCCCAGGCTGACAAGTCTGGGTCTTAATCCACTTGGGAAATGGGGGGGGGCATTAAATGAAGACAGCTTTCAGGCCAAGGAGCCCCAATACTACCATGGGGAAAACCAAACCTCACAGCCGAGGAGCACCAGACAGTGGGACGGCTGCTCAGTCCTCACTCTAGCCTTACCCGGCAACGTAGGGTCTTCCTACAGCAGGGCCCCATTTTCCTACCTCTACTTAAATGGCTCCCCCAAAGAGCAGAATATTAACAAGCAGACTTAAACAACAGCTTCTTCCCAGCCATCCCTGTCCCCCACTGCTATCTTGTACCCAACCTTAAAAACATCCATTCTTTTTACTTATGAGGGAAACATTGGACAACTGTTTTTGCCTAATGGTTTTAAGCTGAACTTGAAGAAATAGTTCCTTTTATGAAGCACCAAAACTATAATACTATGTAGCAGTGCATGGCAAATATTCTCTTTATATAGTTTTCATTTTCTGTTGGAGATATTATACTATATAAAAACTATTGGAAGCTCCCCAATACTGATGGAAAATTCCCAAAGGACTTTAGTAGAAAACTGGTTATAATCTCACAAACTCAATAGCATCTATTAGGGGGGTTTCTCTTTGGCAGTGCCAAGGTAGCCCCCACAATTTCCTATGTCTTGAAGCATGTGGCAATATTTATTTATTTATTTGGAAGCTTTTGCCTATCGCTCTGTATTTATAGATATTTATAAATATGTAACCCCACCATTTTCCTTTCTTCTGTTTAAAAGAAAAATAAAATTCATCTCAGCTTCTATTAGCTTTTCCTCTCTGTGTTACTACATAAAAACATGTCACAATATGAGAATAAAAGGGATTATGGGAGAGGAGCTTTGGGGGAATCCAGAGAAGACAAAGTTGTAAAAGAATACCAGAATTTTTTTAAAATTTTATTGAATTTATTGGGGTTACATTGGTTAATAAATTTATGTAGATTTCAGGTGCACACTTCCATAATACATCATCTGTATATTGTATTGAGTGCATGGAATATGGGAACTCTTACTACTAACAACAAAAGTCTATTAAAAATATATAGAAGGAACCAAGATGGCAGTGTAGATAAACACGGTACTCACCACCTCCCACAACCACAGCAAAATTATAACTAAAATACAGAACAACCATCATTCAGAACTACCTGAAGTCTTACTGAATGGAAGTCCTACAACTAGGGAATTAAAAAAGAAAGCACATTGAGACTGGTAGGAGGATTAGAGGCGCGGAACAGACTGGTCTGAAACCCATGTGTAGTGTTTCTAATTGGGAAGGGTATCTTGGCTGCGGAGGCCTCCCACACCAGACCCCCTCAGTCTAGGCTCCCAGATCTGGGAAGAGAAGTCCACTTAACTTCAGGCTATAAAAACCAGCTGTGATTGTGGCCGAGTGACACAGAGGCTGCCAGAGTCCCAGCAGTTCCTCTTAAAGGTCTGGCATATGCACTTACTCAGACTCATTACCTCTGAGCTCCAGAACTGAGGCAGCAGCTTGGGGCCACCCAGAGACATATGGGGAGGAACTGGATTGTCTGGCATCGGGGCAAGAACTTGAGGGAGGCTTTCTCCCAGATAGAGGTGCTCTCAGGGTTCATTATTCCTATGCTGAGTCCTCCCCCATCATAGAGCTGATTCACAGATGCCATATCTGAGGCTTTCACTCCACCCTAGAGATTCCCTAAGATTCCATCTCACCCAATGTGCAGATCCACCCAAGGTGTTTGCAGCACCTTTTCTATATGAATAGTCTGTCCTGGCTCAGGCCTCAGGCTTTCCTAAAATCTCTCAAAAAAAGCTGCAGCTGGAGTCAGCATGCCCCAAACCTGTCAATAAGAGGTCCAAGACCTGACACTAGCACCAGCCTGCGTTGTTTCACCATTTGGCCTTGCCTGGGCACTTCCCAGCCCAATACAAGTAGCAGTCATCTGCAGATCACTCTGTAGCTCCTGCAAGGTGGCCCCAAGCAGTGCCTGATTTTGCACCTCCCAGGAGGCCCCAAAGCCAGTGCACCAGGTGGACAGCTTCAGACCACTGCAACACACTCAAGGGGCAGACTCAGTGAGCACCAAAGCTGCACTGAAGCAAGTCCTGCTCCACAGGGGTGTCTCTTGCACAGCAGCTCTTCCACTGTAGTTGCAGCTGGTCCTCATAGACAATTGGCCTGGAGGTCAATTCTTCCTAGTAACGCGAACAGCAATCAAGGCTCAACTACAATAAGACTGCACACAGGGACGCACCAAGAGTACCAGGCTCAGGTGACTGTGGAGGCTGAGACACTGGGCCCTACAGGACACCTACTACATAAAAACCACACTACCAATTCCAGGAGACATAACTAATACATAGAAATAAACACAGGGAAGCAGCCAAAATGCAGAGACAACGAAACATGTCACAAATGAAAGAACAGAGGAAATCTCCAGAAACAGTACTAAATGAAATGGAATCAAATAAACTACTAGATACAGAGTTCAAAACAATGGTTATAAGGATGCTCAAGGATTTTAATGAGAGCTTCAAGGGACTCAGTGAGAACATCAAAGACATGAAAAAGGACCAGTCAGAAATTAAGCATATACTAACTGAAATAAAGAGTAATTTACATGCCCTAGCTGTTTTGGTATAGTGGATAGAGCATCGGCCTGCAGACTGAAGAGTCCCAGGTCCGGGCACATGCCCGGGTTGTGGGCACATGCCCAGGTTGTGGGCTTGATCCCCAGAAGGGGGTGTGCAGGAGACAGCCGATTAATGATTCTTTCTAATCATTGATGTTTCTATCTCTCTATCCCTTACCCTTCCTCTCCTACATCAATAAAATATATTTTTTTAGAAATGAATAATTTACATGGATTCAATAGTAGACTAGAGGTTGCTGAGAATCAAATCAGTGATTTGGAATATAAGGAAGTAAAAAACACCCAATCATAAGAGCAAAAAGAAAAATAATCCAAAAATATGAAGAGAGTATAAGGAGCCCCTGAGACTTCAAGCATACCAATATTTGCATCATGGGAGTGTCAGAAGGAGAAGAGAGAGAGCAAGATACTGAAAACCTATTTAAAGAAATGACAGAAAACTTCCCCTACCTGGTGAAAGAAATAGATTTACAAGTTCAGGAAGCATAGAGAATCCCAAACTAGAGAAACCCAAGGAGGCCTACACAAAGACATATCATTTCAAAGTGATGAGTAACAAGGACCTACAACCAAGATTACTTTATCCAGCAAAGCTCTCATTTAAATATATTTTTTATTGATTTTAGAGAGGAAGGCAGCCAGAGAGAGAGATAGAAATACCAATGATGAGAATCATTGATTAGCTACCTCCTGCATGCCCCACACTGGGGATTGAACCCGCAACCAGGACATATGCCCTGACTGGAAATCGAACCATGACCTCCTGGCTCATTGGTCAACACTCAACCATTGAGCCACACCAGTCAGCAAGCAAAGCTCTCATTTAGAATTGAAGGTCAGATAAAGAGCTACACAGAGAAGAAAAAGCTAAAGGAGTTCATCACCATCAAACCAGTATTACATGAAATGTTAAAGGGTATTCTTTAAGAAGAGGAAGAAGGAAAAAAAGATAACAAATATGAACAATAAAATGGAAATAAGAACATATTATCAACAATTAAATCTAAAAATAAAAATAAACAAGCAAGGAATCTAATGAACAAAATAAACTGATGAATAAAATAGAACCAGAGGCATGGGAACATGAAACAAACTGATGAATCTCAGAGTAAGCAGGGGAGGGGGAGTGAGTGGAAAGAAATCAATCAAAGATCTTATATGCATATATACATTGCATATGGACACATACAATAGGGTGGTAAAGGCCTGGGGTGGGGTGAGGTGGGAACTAGATGGAGGGGAACAATGGAGAAAAAAGAGGGGGCATCTGTAATACTCTCAACAATAAAGATTTATATATATATATATACTAGAGGCCCGGTACACAGATTTGTGCACCAGTGGGGTCCCTCCGCCTGGCCTGTACCCTCTCACAATCCAGGACCACTTGGGGGATGTCAGACTACTGGTTTCGGCCCGATCCCCACAGGCTGGCCTGCAGACCCTGAGCAACAGATGAATGATTACTCTGACACACGTTTCTGTAAATAAGACTAATAGTAAATTAGTTTTATGAAAATTAACAACTTCTCATTAAAGCTCTATTAAGAAAAACATATTTTATAACAAATATTGTTTATTTTAAAGAAACCAGGCAGTCCCATTTGCCTGCCTCCTTAGGTTTTTATTGTAGTAACAGCTTGTACCAAAATCAACCTCTAGATACTATCAGCAAGGTAAGCATCCTTGAGAAAATACATGTATCTGTAGTGTCCTTTGAACAAGGATGTTTTGAAGTCTAAACATAAAGATTCCAGTAAAACACCCGGGGGCTCAGACTTGTTTGGAAAAGTCAAGGCAGGGGCTGCTGCCTTTGGCAAGAATCCCCTAGGGCTCCGACCTTTTGAAAAATCCTCCTTACAGACTTGGTTAAGTCCCATGCTTCCCCTCAGACCTCAGCTACTCACCTCATACCATACCCCAGAATCAATTCCATATGGGTCAAAGACCTAAACATAAAAGGTAAAATTATAAAGCTTCTAGAAAAGAACAATATCTTCATAACCAGGGGTTAGCAAAGATTTCTTAGACTATAGTAAACAATAACCATAAAACAAATACAATAGTAAATTAGTCTTATGAAAATTAACTTCTCATTAAAAAACACTATTAAGAAAATCATATTTTATAACAAATATTATTTATTTTTAAAAGTTTATAAATATGTAAGTGTGTATATATATATTTATATATATTCACTCACATGTCGATGACAACGAACTTGTCTCTCCAAAATATATACAGAATTCAAACTAAAAGATAAACATAATTATACAAGAGATTTAACAAAGGAAGTTATGTAGCTAATATATGTGAAAAGGTGTTCTACATCATTAGTTAGCAAGGAAATAAAAAAATAAAACCACTAGGAGATACTACTACACACCCAACAGAGTGGCTAAAATTTAAGACTGATAACGTCAAATGTTGGTGTGGATGTAGAGCACCCATAACTCTCATACTTTGTTGGTGAGTATACAACAGTTCAACTACCCTGGAGAAAGATCTAAGTGTCTTGTATGATAAGCATACACCCATACCTACCCAGCAACTGCACTCCTAGATGGTTACCCAAGAGAAACTGGACTTCCCTAAATAAAGTAGTATTCCTACCTTTAGTCTTGATCCCCTTATCCTCCTTCATTTTTCTCAATAACACAGTCCACACTGACATGTATAGACTATCTATCTTCCCTGACAGAATATAGGTTCCACAAGAATGGGGACTTTGTCTATTTTTTATTTGTTGCTATATATTCACAATTCTAATATTTCCTTTTTTTCTTTTTGACATTAAATTTTTTTAATATTTCAAGAAAAACAATTTTAAATGTAATAATGATACATCTAATAAATATTAATTTTTCAAGAAAAACGATTTTAAATGTTACATGCAATAAACAATATTTCAAGAAAAAATATTTAAAATATATTACCAAAACTTTACTAATATAGTATATACTAGAGGACTGGTGCACAAAAATTTGTGCACTCGGGGGGGGAAGGGGGCATTCCTCAACCCGGCCTGTGCCCTCTCGCAGTCTGGGACCCCTCAGGAGATAATGTCCTGCTGGCTTAGCCCAGCTCCTAGGTGGCAGAGGACAGGCCCAATCCCTAGGTGCAGCCCCTGGTCGGGCTCAGAGCAGGGCCGATTGGGGAGTTGGGGTTCCGCCCCCTGTCATGCACAGAGCAGGGCGGATCAGAAGGTTGTGATGCCACCCTCAGTCATGCTCAGGGTAGGGTTGATTGGGGGGTTGGGGCACTGCC
>NW_006284614.1:1198602-1217025 GCF_000327345.1 Myotis davidii
CTCCCTCCAACCCCCTGATTGGCCCTGCTCTGTGAGTGACAGGGGGCAGTGCCCCAACCACCTATTTGGCCCTGCTCTGTGCATGTCAGGGGGTGGCGCCCCAACCTCCCCATCGACCCTGCCTTGAGTGTGACAGGGGGCGGTGCCCCAACCGCACAATCGGCCCTACCCTGAGCGTGACTGAGGGTGGCATCTAGGGGCTGCACCTAGGGATTGGGCCTGCCCTCTGCCACCCAGGAGCAGGCCTAAGCCAGCAGGTCGTTATCTCCCGAGGGGTCCCAGACTGCGAGAGGGCACAGGCTGGGCTGAGGGAACCCTCCTCCCCTCCGAGTACACAAATTTTTGGGCACCGGGCCTCTAGTTTATATATATAAAGCCTAAGTGACCATTACGACCGGTTGACCAAACGACTAGTTGCTATGATGCATACTGACCTCCAGGAGACAGACACTCAAAGCAGGAGCTGCCCCCTGGTGGTCAGTACGCTCCCATAGCCAACCTCCAGCAGCCGGCCAACCTCCTGTGGTCCCTCCCCCTGGCCAGCAGGCCCCAATTGACCCTGATCGGCCCTGATCGCCGGCCAGGCCAAAGGACCCCACCAATGCACGAATTCGTGTACCAGGCCACTAGTAGTTCTTATAATAACCTGGCATTTGTATGCCTTGCTCAAAAAATAATTATTGCCCTGGCCAGGTGGCTCAGTTAGTTGGAACATCATCCCATATACCAAAAGTTTGTAGGTTCGATCCCTGGCATGTATAGGAGGCAACTGATCAATGTTTCTCTCTTATATCGATATTTCTCTCTAAAAACCAATAAAAACATATCTTTGGGTGACGATTACATATATATAACTAACAAATTATAAATTAACAAATGTATAATTCTAATAAAATTTGCAATTTTTCTGGAAATTGGCCTATTGATTCTAAAATGTATATGGAAGCCCGAGCCAGTTTTGCTCAGTGGATAGAGCATCATCAGCCTGCGGACTGAAGGGTCCTGGGTTCGATCCTGGTCAAGGGCACATGCCCGGGTTGCGGGCTTGATCCCCAGTTAGAGGGGCATGCAGAAGGCAGGCAATCAATGATTCTTTGCACTCCCCCTACAGGGGATCGAGCCCGCAACCCGGGCTTGTGCCCTTGACCTGAATCGAACCCAGAACCTTTCAGTCTGCAGGCCAACACTCTTAACTACCAAGCCAAACTGGCTAGGGCTCAATGATTCTCTTATCATTGATGTTTTTATCTCTCTCTCTCTCCCTTGCTATCTGAAATCAACAAAAATATATTTTTAAAATAGCATTAAAAAATAAAAAAAATGTATATGGAAGAATAAAGGTGCAAAAATAGCTAAGATACTATAAAAATGAAAAAGAGATACCCACTCTACAAAATATTCAGTTCCAAAGCTACAGTAACTAAGTATGACATTGCTATGGGTGTACATAGCTCACTGGAACAGAACCACGTCCACAGACAGATGCCAGCAAATATGGGTGCATGGGGGTATGACAGAATCACAAATCAACTGGGAGACTCCTAACAATGGTGTTGGGGTAACTGTTTCACATGAAGAAAAATTAAAAAGTGACTTCTGAACTTATACCACACAAAAATAAATTCCAGGTAAGATTTAGCATTCAAAAAATCCTCTAAAACTATAAGGAAAAAGGAGATTACTATATGGCCTCATGGTAGAGACAGCTTCTCAAGGCACCAAACTAAACCCCACAAACCATAAAGGACAAGATATATGGGTTTGATTAAAAATTAAAAATACTATGTCCATCAATAGATAAGTGGATAAAGATGTGATGCTTATATACAGTGGCATATTAGATTAGTCATAAAAAAGAATGGCATTTTACCATTCCAACATGGACCAAAAGGGTATTATGTTATGTGGAATTGGTCAGAGAAGGACAAATATATGATTTCGCTTATAAGTGGAATCTAAAAAACAAAAGAGAAAAAAAAAACTCAGAGAACAAACTGATGGTTGCCAGATGTGAGGTGGGGGATGGGTGAAAAAGGTGAAAGGGATTAAGAAGCACAAATTGCGTTATGAAGACAGTCACAGGGCTGTACAGTACAGCATATGGATTACAGCCAATAACTATGCATCGTGCCAGGTGGGCACTTAGACTTATCAGGGTGACCACTTCACTGTTATATGTTTAACTATGTGTGCACCTGAAACAAACATAACATTGTATATCAACTGTAATTAAAGAATTTTAAAATTAAAAAGATGCATAATATGTAAAAGGCAAGTAAACTGGGAGGTATTTGGGATGTTACTCCTGCAACTCGCGAAGAAAAAGCCAAATAGCCCAAGCGATAACCAGGCAAAGAAATACACTGGTGCCATAACAGTGAGGAAGTCCTAATCGTCAACGCAGATGAAAAAATGCCCAGACCCATTAGGAATCCCAGAAAAGTCCAGGAAAGTAACAGTATTTTGCATTCACTATATTAACAAAATTTCGCCAAGACAGTATCAAGTGCTAACGAAGACATGGAAAACAGGAGCTTTGGAGCTCCAGTAAGGCTGCAAAACAACCATTTTGAAGATGGTTGAGCTCTTATCTACCCAGGGTGCACGTGTTTTATGACACAGCACAGGAGACCCAAAAGGCGGTTTCTGCAGCATTGTGCCTACAGAAAAATGCTGATACACTAAATGCCCACTAATAGAGACGACACAAAACGTGCATATTTATTCAGCAGAATACAGTGGTTATAAGTAGATTATACAAATCAAAATAGAGCCCCCAGACACAGTGAGTGAAAATAAAAGATACAGCTTGAAGATATTTATGTACATTTTTTACACCAAAACAAAATTATTTCCTTATACCAGGTAAAGATGTAAAGAATGGGTGAATACATAGATTCATTGTGGTGGTTGCCTCTGTAGAGTACAGAGGGGAACAGGACTGAGAATTGGTTACATAAGGAATTTGATTTACATCACAATGTATCTTAAAAGGGGGTGCATTACTTTGGATGATGGAAATGTAGGCATCTGTTATGTGTACTTTTTGGTTACTTTGTCAAATTTTCATTTGCAGCGCACTTCCCCTGTGCTGTTCCAATACTGGTAGGAGAACTGCTGGAGCCCAGCAGAATGCTGAACTTCACACATTTCAATGATGCTCAAAGTAAAAGCTGACCATACATCATTTTAGCCTTAACCAACAAACTTCAGCATTCTTTTCTTTTTCTTTATGTATTTTTATTGATTTCAGAGAGGGAGAGATAGAAACATTGATGAATCACACTTCCTACCGGGGATCAAGCCCACAACCTGGGCATGTGTCCTTGACCGGATTCGAACCCTGGACCCTTCAGTGGGCAGGCTCTATCCAGAGCCAAACCAGCTAGGGCTTAATTCTTTTCTAAGCTGAGACCCAGAGCATTCATCAATATGCACACTGAAGAGCAGACTACGTGTAAAGCACTTCTTCATTTAGATACGGATTTTTTGTTTGCTTATTTTATTGTTGATAGTATTACAGATGTCTCCCCATTTTTTTCTTTTTTTCCCCCTCCACCTAAACCCCCAAAGCCTGGGATAGATAAGAATTTTTGAGGGTCCAATCATACGCTTGAAATTAAGTTAACTAAGATCCCTTTTCTCCAGTGCCACCTGGTGGGAAAAAAGAGGCAATCTCATCCGTGCCTTCCACAAAACCCCCACATCTGCAGTTCTCAGAGTACTAGTTTTCTTTTTCGAGGCACCCACTTTTATTCTGAGGCTACTGTGCAGCACCCTGAGAACTCTTTCTTTACAGCCTTTCTCAAGCTAAACTCTCAGCCTACATATTAGACAAGAACTTCTGCATTCACCCACATTTCAAACCCTCTAGAGCAGTGGTTCTCAACCTTCTGGCCCTTTAAATACAGTTCCTCATGTTGTGACCCAATCATAAAATTATTTTCGTTGCTACTTCATAACTGTAATGTTGCTACTGTTATGAATCGTAATGTAAATATCTGATATGCAGGATGGTCTTAGGCGACCCCTGTGAAAGGGTCGTTTGACCGCCAAAGGGGTAGCGACCCACAGGTTGAGAACCGCTGCTCTAGAGGGAACAATTCCAACCGTTGATTTCTATATTGAAAACTAGTGTCATTTTGCTTTATATAAACTTGATGGTAAGCCTTTTTTATTTAAGGACTTTTAAAATGTAACATCGACATTGTAAATATGCAGTGAGAATTATAAATAGTTCCTTCTTCCAAGCATGGCTGGAGATAGTACAAAACATACAGTATCTTACCGTGAGCCAATAAAATAAGCTAGGTTTTTCAGACATTAAAGGAAAATATCAACATTTTTAAAAAGGGGGGGGGGAAGAGTAACCAGATTACTAATCCCCCAATCTGCAATACTGCGTTCCTTCCTCCTTTTACAATCCAGAGACATAAATAAGCAGGGTAGTAAAAATACTCTGGAAAATACCAATTGTACTCAGACAAATCAATTCTAAACGGTTTTCCATTAGTGTTTTATGTGGCTATGATTCCATTTGAACTTAAAAACCTGCTAAATAGACAGCTTTTATTTTTTAACTGTTTCCAATTTAGTGAGAGCAGAGGATGAAAATAAATAAAGTCAAAGGCACTCCCTCCCTTAGAGGCTCAAAACTGTTACAATTTTGGTGTGAGTTTAAATTTAGGAAGTTTCAGTCATTTCTTTTAGATGCTCCTGTAGGTTCATACAAACACACTGAACTATTGGTTTAGCTTCTCTTTCTTTCTCAAAGTTTATGATGAAGAGACTAATCCCTGTATTGGCACTGACTGATGTAAGTTCAGATTTGCTCAGAGTTTCTGGTAAGGAACACTCAAGGTCATTCAGAAAATAACCGAACAGGCTTTTCATGTAAGCACCGTGACTCACTACTAGGACACTGGCTACTAATTCTGGGGCACTGCTGTCTGAATTAAATTTGGAGGCACAGCTTTTTCCTAAAGGGAATATCTCTGCCAAAGAAGTTGCCAGACAGTTGCTTGGAGTTTCTAAGGAACACGATTCTTTTTTATCTGCTTCCTTCCAGATCAGTTGACAAAGAAATTCAAAAAAGTCTATTCCACGCATCTTCACCTACAAGGAGATAAAGGGTGAAATAAAGTGACATTGTTGACTGTCTTAAAACATAAGCATAAAGCCTGATTGGATTTTTCTAATGTCATAAAATACTATTTCTTTTGTTGTTAATCCTCATGAAGATTTCTTTCCATTGCTTTTCAAAGGGAATGGAAGGGAGAGAGGAAGAGGAGAGGCAGAGAGAAAGTGAAAAACATCAACGTGAGAGAGACACATCAATTGGTCGCCTCCCAAACACACCCTAACCGGAGGCAGGGAGCGAACCTGCAATGCAGGTACATGCTCTTGACCGGGATTCAAACCTAAGACCCTTCAGTGTGGGGGCCAACGTTCTAACCAGCGAGCCACACAGGCCAGGGCAAAATGCTATATATCTATGCATTCAGTCAGTAGTTCCATGGACATTAGTAAGTGTCCACCATACTTCGGGAAACTATGAAAGCACACTGGGGACAAAGAAGAGTAAGATACAATTCCTAATCCCTAGCTCAAAGCACTCACAATCTAGTTAGGAAAATATGCAAGTAAACAGAAGCCCATAAAACAGTATTAACTAGGAGACTACATCTGACACTTCAGTGTACTTAGAACAAGGACAAAAAAAAACTTTTCCTTTCTAAATTTATAGAAATTTTTTATAGGGGGGAAATAACCAATAATACAATTTAAAAGCGGAACGGTCCAAAGAAAGGCAAGCCGGGTGATGTTGTCAGGGAGGCAGAGGCCTGAAGATTTCAGTGTGAATTAGTTTGCCTCTCATGTTCTGCTTGTCATTCTTGAAGGTCACCACCTGCTTTACTGACTACCACTACCACTGCTTAAGTTACTGCTTCATATTCAGAGTTTTCTTAACAGTAATATGTAATAACACACATCCTTTCCATCCATTCTCAGCTATGACTGCCAACTTAAAATCAACGAGAAAGCCAGGATAGCTTAGAAAGGAAAAAAACGGCATCACGCAGAGTTGTTTTATAAACCAAACAACTTTCAAACTGCTTAGCTAAAATTTAGGAACATCTAAATTACAAAAAAACAAAACAAAACCCTGGCTGGTTTGGCTTAGTGGATAGAAAGTCAGCCTGCAAACTGAAGGGTCCCAGGTTCGAATTTGGTCAAAGGCACATGCCAGGGGTTGTGGGCTCGATCCCCAGTAAGGGATATGCAGGAGGCAGCTGATCAATGATTCTCTCTCATCATTGATATTTCTCTCTCTCCCTTTCCCTTCCTCTCTAAAATCAATAAAATTTAATTTAATTTAATTTAAAAAAGGAAATTACAAAAAATGTCAGGTCCTGGCCGGTATGGCTCAAAAGGTGGTGTGTTCGATTCCCTGTCAGGGCACATACCTCGGTTGTGAGTTCCATCCCTGGTCAGGGTGCATGTGGGAGGCAACTGATCAATGTTTCTCTCTCTCTCCCCCTTCCTCTCTCTAAAAAAATTATTTTTTAAGTCAGATTTCAGCTACTGTGACATTGGCTAGTTCATCACATGCCCCAGGGCTACGTACCTGATCTAAGGTCTCTCCTCCAGGTGGTGTGAACCCAGGGCATTCTTCCCCAGCTTCTTTGGCCATTGCCCTCAGCTCACTCAGCCCCTTGCCTTCTGCAACCCCATATTTCTGCAATATCCAATAGACAACAGTGCCTCCAGTTAACTTGCAATATAACAATTAAGTACAAGTTTATGACAAATTTAGAACAAGCATCCTCATGAAGAAGTGTGGTTTTCTTCTACTTACCCTATTATATCACATTTGAACTGATAATTCCCCAATGATAATGGATTACTTACATAATAAAATATTGGAGACAAACCATTTTTTATAGTTTGCACTGATGATACCAGAAGAGTCCAACAACACCATCAGTCAGAGTCCAATAGTGAAATATTATTTTTTATAAGAGAATAGGCACATTTTTCCAGGTGCTCTTATAATCCTCAAGTCCAACTTCTAACATTCTCAGTTATATCTGGAGTAACCTCTATTACAAAGAGGAACATTAATTATCATCACTGACTTTGTTTTTTTAAGAATGGAAACATCCATTGGTTCAATATTCCAAACACTACGCCGAAGCATGGTAGGCAGGAAGGCCAGAGTGAAGAAGAGCAGGGAGACACGTGGCTCCTGCCCCTGCGGAGATGGCAGCGTGGTGGAGACACTAGCCTAGGAACAGCAGAAAGTGCTGTGATGGAGGGAAATACCGACACAGACACATACAGCAGAGACATCACTGAAGGCCCAGGCCTTGGGGTGGGTGGAAGTGGGCTAGGTTTAAGGAGCAAGTATTCCAGGCCGAGTGAGGAAAGAGCACAGGCTGTTTGGGTGACACCAGATGCCAAGATCTCTGAGAGACACGTGAACAGAGGGCCAGAACATAGACCACAGAGCCCAGTGGCCTCGATTTTCATTGAGCTCTGCAATAAACTAGCTCTGTTACTTCGAGCATGGGCTTGACCTCTGTGTGCCTTTGTTTCTGCACATGTAAAATGGGGGCTAAAACATGAGGTTTTTGAATCTTTACATCAGGTTGTTGCAAAGATTAATAAACTTGCAGAGTTTGCAACAGGGCCAGAATGTGATGAGCACCATGTAAGTGCTTGCTAATATTATTAAACTGGCCACCAGGGAAGGGGAAGGAGGCAGGTGGAGACAACAGGTCAGATCCCACAGCACGCTCACAGCCAAACAGGTAAGAGCTTAGACAACCTTTGAAGAAAAAAGGGAAGTAGCAGACTCTTGTATACAGGTGTGCAGCAACCCAATTTTCCAAAGATTGCTCTGGCTTGTGGTGTGAACATTGGATTGAAAAAGGAGTGCAGTGAACATCTAGGAAAACCTAGGTGACAGTGATCTAGGGGACAGAGGACAGTGAACTGCAGTAGATGGCAGCAGTGGGTTTGGAGAGAGAGGAAGGATTCAAGAACTATTTAGAGGTAGAATTGACAAGAGGACAGATGTACAGTGTGAGGTACAGTGAAGAGTCAAAAATAAACGATTTGAACTGGGTAAAGCAGGAGCCCAATGGAGAGGAGAGTGTAGCTCACTGAGCAGGAAGTAGCTGGGGGGCATTCAAACAGAAATGAACAGTAGGCAGTTTGATACGGTTTAGGGATCTAAGCTAAAAGTACCCATTTGGAAATCAGCTCATTAACAGAAATCATAAGAGAGGATGTAATTACTCAGGGAGAGAGCGAAGAGATGGTGCAGCCGAATGATCAATAACACTTGCTATTCCTTGATGATGACAGGCCCTGTTTGGTGTTCACTGAATTCAAGGCGCTTTTGTTTACCATTTGAGCAAAATGAGCCTTTCCAAGCAGCACGTATGCTGGAGCTCTAGTTTGTATGTTGAGCCATAACAGAGAACATAAGCACATTAAGCAAAGTAATTCTTTAAAGATGTCCTAGCCATTCTGTTACGTTTTTGTCTGGTTATGTAAGGGCTGGCAGGGGCGTTAGGTGTTTTATAGTCAGAGTTATAGAGCATAATAAAAAGTCTCCTTGGAGACCTGGAGCCAAATCTCAGATGTGAAATTGTTCTACAGCTTTAGCTAAATCACAGTTTCAAAAAGATTCATTTCTGGTATCTAAAATGGGCTACTTATACTTAAAATCAGGCAGTAGAACTGGGAAGCTGAGGGAGAGAGGTTTTCAATTTTATTTTAAATTCTTCTGTACTGTGTTAAATTCTTTTTTTAAAAAAATATATATTTTAATGTTGTTGTTTTTTATAGAGAGGAAGGGAGAGGGATAGAGAGTTAGAAACATCAATAAGAGAGAAACATTGATCAGCTGCCTCATACATACCTCCTACTGGGGATGTGCCCGCAACCAAGGTACATGCCCTTGACCGGAATCGAACCTGGGACCTCTCAGTCTGCAGGCCGATGCTCTATCCACTGAGCCAAACCGGTTAGGGCTACTGTGTTAAATTCTTAAAAATATACCTTGCGCTTTTATAATTTAAGATGTATATCATATGATTTCACCTGGCCGGGAGATGCGGTTGGTTGGAACATTGTCCCATACACCAAAAAGGTTGTGGGCTCTATTTCTGGTCAGGGCACATACCTAGGTTGCGGCAGGTTCGATCCCCGGTTGGGGAGCATACAAGAGGTAACCATTCAATGTTGCTCTTTCACATCTCTCTGCCCCCCACCTTCCTCTCTCTCTCCCTCTCTCTCTAAAAAAAAAAAAAATCAATGAACGTATCCTTGGGTGAGGATTAAATTTTTTTTTAAAATGTTTATCATATGATTTTAATCTATATATCTATATATACTAGAATATGCTAATTAACCGGGACACCGTAAAGGGTTGATCGGACAGGAGGAGGTTGCACATGGAGCGTCGCGGGGCGGGGCGGGGCGCAGGGACCTCCGCACACCTGCGCTGGGGGAGGGCCTAATCAGGAGTGGCCTTGGCTGCTTCAAGGGCCAGAGAGAGAGGCAGGGCCAACCAGCAGTGGTCGTGGCTGCTGTGGGCCCAGACCGGAGACTCGAGAGTGCACAGCACTGCACAATTTCGAATCGCGTGCTGGGCTCCTAGTATTTAAATAAGATACTATCTATGCTATCTCTGAGAGTATTTAACAGTGACTATACAGCATAGATTCTCAACAAATGTTAGCTGTTTCCATATTTCTAGCAGTAATTAATTTTTAGCCATATGATAACCTGAGGTAGTTATTGATGACTATGGCAAAGAATAATACATAAGCTACTTACTCTTTCTCGAAGTCTTGAATCATACTTCACTGTCATATGTTGGCAACAATTGTTCTTCTCCAAAATCCCATGCACTGTCTGAAAATCAAAAGATAACTGTTTCTCTTCTCATAAAAATAATCATTCTGGCCAAGACATCAAAATAATACATACCTTCTTAATGAATAAAAAAGAACTAGAAATCATTTTCCTTTGTAAAAGTTACCTCTCGGTACTGCTCATCCTTTCTCTCTTCATGCCAGATTTTCATATTTCCTTCTAACCTAATTTCTAATTCAGCAGTCAGCAAATTATAGGCTACAGACCAAATCCAGACCATCACTTTTTGTGAACAGTTTTATTAGAAAACAGCCATTTACGTATTGTTTAGGCTGCTTTCACAGTACTACAGCAGAGTTGAACAGCTGTGACTGAGACCACATGACCCACCTAACTTAAAATACTTACTCTCTGGCTCTTTATAGAAAAGGTTCTGGTTCATTAATCTCCATTCAAGGTGTCTAAATTGCTGTTAAACCCATTGAGTCTTAATTTTAGTAGTATTTTCAGTTCTAGAATTTGCATTTGATTTTTGTTTGTACTTTCCTGTTCTCTGCTGAAATTTTCAATGCTTTTACCTCTGCATTAAATGGTTATTTTAAAGCCTTTGTCTGATAACTCCCATTATCAGCTAACTGCCATGGCTACTTCTGCTGCCTTTTGTACTTATTTATTTTTGTTTCCTTCTCATTGTGTGCTTGGTTACTTTTAATGGATAAGGGACAGTGTATTTGCAAAACTAGTAATTTAAGTCCACAACCAGCCTTATTTTTTAATACCCTACCCACAAATTAGATATTATCATTGTTACTGTTTTATATTATAAATAGTTGTTTATATTGATCTAAACCTTTACTAATTTCTTTGCTCATTCTTTTCGAAAACTCATACTTTCCTTTTGGAATTATTTTTCTTCTGTTATCCTGTGAAAGTTCTTTACTTTCAAGCCTATTTGTCTGAAATGCTCTCATTTCACCTCCACTAGAAAACATTTTGCTGGGTATAAAACTCTAGGTTAATCCTACTGTCTCTCAGCATATTAAAAAAATTACTGATACTGTCAAATTGGTTGATAGCCTAATATGATACTAGTACTAGTACATGATACTTTTCCTTTCTATTCTTTGGAGTTTTGCAATTTTGTTTTAAATGTAGATGTAGGGTTTTCTTTATCCTGTGTTTTGTTACACTTTCTGGATCTGATAATTTGTTATCTCCCAACAATTCTGTAGAATTATCAGCTTTGTCCCAAGAAACCTTTATAAAGATTTTCCTCGTTTTCTTTTTTCCTTAATTTTTAATTGTTGACATTATAGATGTCACCCATTTGACCCCCTCCATCTAGACCCCACCCTCCCATCCCTCTTGTCCTCACCACATTGTTGTCTGTGTCCATGGAGTATGCATATATGTTCTTTGACTATTCTCTTCACCTTCTTTCATCCCCCCTGCCGACCCCCCCCCCACCCCCAATCTGTCAGTCTGTACCATGTATCCATGTCTCTGGTTCTATTTTGTTTGTCAATTAATTTTTTTCATCAGGTTCCATATAGAAGTGAGATTATATAGTATTTTTCTCTGACTGGCTTATTTCCCTTAGCATTATAATCTCCGGGTCTATCCATGCTGTCATAAAAGGCAAGAGTTCATCCCTTTTTACAGCCACATAGTATTCTATTGTGTAAATGTACCACATCTTTTTTTAAAAAAATATATTTTATTGATTTTTTAACAGCAAGGAAGGGAGAGGGATAGAGAGTTAGAAACATCGATGGGAGAAAAACATCAATCAGCTGCCCCCTGTACACCCCCCGACTGGGGATGTACCCGCAACCAAGGTACATGCCCTTGACCACAATCGAACTCGGGACCCTTCAGTCCGCAGGCCGACGCTCTAGCCACTGAGCCAAACCAGTTAGGGTGTACCACATCTTTTTTATCCACTACTCTACTGATGGGCACTTGGGCCGTTTCCAGATCTTGGCTACTTATCTATACTAATACTAGGGTAATATGTTAATCAGACCGGACATCTTCCGGACGTCCTCCCAGACAAAGCCACGGTGGTGGGGCCGAGGCAGATAGAGGCAATCAGGCCGGCAGAGAGTGGTTAGAGGCAATTAGGCCGGCAGGGGAGCAGTTAGGAGCATCAGACAGGCAGGCAGAGGCGATTAGAGGTGATCAGGCAGGCAGGCAGGTGAGCGGTTAGGAGCCAGTCATTCTGGATTGGGAGAGGGATGTCCGGCTGCCGGTTTAGGGGTCCCGGATTGGAGAGGGTGCAGGCCAGGCTGAAGGACCCCACCCCCATCCCATGCATGAATTTCATGCACTGGGCCTCTAGTTGCAAATAATCATGCTATTGACATACAGGTGCATATATTCTTTCTAATTGGTGTTTTGGGATTCTTAGGAAATAGTCCCAGAAGTGGGATCACTAGGTGAAAAGGTAGTTCAACTTTAATTTTTTTAGGAAACTCTATACTGTTTTCCACTGTGCCTGTACCAGTCTGCATTCCCATCAACAGTATACTAGGGTTCCCTTTTCTCTACATCCTCACCAGCACTTAATTTGCTGATTTACTGATGGTAGCCATTCTGGCAGGTGTGAGGCAATATCTCAATGTGTCTTCTGTGGGTTTTTATTTTTTAAGTAGAATTTTTATAAATTTAGCTTTTAGGTTAGTTCTATAATCAATCATAAGTTAATGTTTGTGTTATGTGAGGTAAAAGTCAAAGTTCATGTTTTTCCATATGGATAGCCCAATGTTTCATCACCTTTTATAGAAAAGATTACTCTTTCAATCACTAAATTACCTTGGTACCTTTGTCAAAACCCTAAACCAAAAACACTCAAAAATAACTGACCATAAAAATATGGTACTATTTTAGGTCCCTCAACTTTTGCTTGAGAGAAAGTCTTTATTTCACCGAATTTTTCAAAGAATTTTCACTGGGTAAATATTTGGGAAAATTTTAGTCATTACTTATTCAAATTATTTGTTTTAACCCTCATACTCATGCCCCACTTCCCTTTTGGTATTTCAACTACATGTAAATTAAATTGCTTAATGTCATACTATACTTCTCTGAGACTTTTCAATGTTCCTTTTCTAGTCTTTTTTCCTTTTTACAACTTTAAAATATTGTTTCTATGTCTTCATGTTCACTGATCTCTTCTTTGACAGTATCTATTCTGTTGTTAATTCCATCCCATAACATTTTCATTTCAGAATATTGTATTTTTCATCTATAGAAGATAAATTTGATTCTTTTATTCTCTATTTCTTTCCTCATTACATTCCTCTAAGAGTAGTTTAGCCTCACTTATTAAGGTGTAATACTATGACAACTCTATGCTCTATGCATTCAATGAAATCTCTCCACTTTAGCTGATTGGAAATCAAATTGAGCTCTAGGAATTGTTCAGCTTACAACTTCCCCAGCAATTGCTCTCCCCCCTGAAGTTGTGTTTTGTCTGGCCACAGGCAGTTACACCCTACATGTGTGCAAATTAAGTCCACCAAAGATTCAAGGGGATCCCTACACACATTTCTAGACTTCTTTCTTTGTGCAGCTCTCTCTTCCAGTACTCTGCTCCATAAATGTTAGTTACTTAACCTTTCCAAGCTCTATCACAGCCGTGGGCAAACTACGGCCCCACGGGCCGGATGTGGCCGTTTGAAATGAATAAAACTAAAAAAAAAAAAAAAAAAGACTGTACCCTTTTGTGTAATGATGTTTACTTTGAATTTATATTAGTTCACACAAACACTCCATCCATGCTTTTGTTCTGGCCCTCCGGTCCAGTTTAAGTACCCATTGTGGCCCTCGAGTCAAAAAGTTTGCCCACCCCTGCTCTATCACCTAACTCAGAGACCATTGGGCTTTATGTGGCTTCTCTTACCAGAGTCAGGGAATTGCTTCAGCAGAAAAGTCAGGACAATCCTAGGGCTCACCTCATTTGTTTCACTTCTTTTGGGGATCATAAACTCACATTGCCTGAAGTCCAATATATGAAAATAGTGTTTCACAAATTTTGTCCTATTTTCTAGTTATTCATGTGGGAAGGCTAAACCCAGCCCTGTTATTCCCTCGTAGTTGTCACAAAATTGTCCTTCCATTGAGCTTTTAGAAGTTGACTTGGGTCCTTTTTAAATCTCTAGGTAATTTTTATACCAATCTGTTGCCTAAAGATATTTAAGATACTTCAAAAAATGTCTCGTATTTATAGTTATTGTTTTTTAACTGTATCTAGTAATTCCAACATCTGATGCCTTTGTGTGTTAAATTCTCCTGCCTATTGTTTCTTCTGACTTTCTCTTGACACCTTCTTTGTCTTTTTTTTAGATAGCTTTTCTCAAGCTACTCTAATTTAAAATTTACCAAAATAAAATAAAGTACAATGGGGAAAAAAAATTCTGTTGAGGAGAGGGGAATTTGGGGGTAGTCTGTATGTGATTTAATTCCCTGTGAATTCTGGTAGCAGATTTTTCAAGGTTACACTAGTGAAACTTTTGACCCATTACCCTAAACCTTCACTCTAAACTTACCTGCTTTGTCCTCATAAGATCACTGGAGAAAACATGAGTAAACTTCACATTATTAAGAAATATACCAGCAGCTGCTGCTTGTTTAAATCCAGTTTCTGAAAGAGGCTCATCTACTCCTTGTCCTGTGGGATTAAGAAAAGAAACAATATCATTCAGAAATATAAGATATGCAAATTAACTCACATGTAAGAGACTATAAATGCATTTATTTATATTTTATTGAAATATTTCCTTGGGTACTTTCCCACATAACATTCCAGAGAACTGACCAGTAAAATTAAGCTATCTTATCTAATAAAAGAAAAATATGTAAATTGACCATCACTTCACAACACCCACAGCCAATCAGGAGTGAGTATGTAAATTAACCTGACAAAGATGGTGGCAGCCCCACCCCTGGCCGCTCTGGGCAGCCTGCCTCCTCGGGGCCTCCCTGCCGTGCTCCACACCTGTCAACCATCCTTGCAGCCGCCCTGTGGCCCAGCCCCCCGGCCTCAGAGACAACCCTCTGGTGCCTGAGGTCATAGCTCCTGGTGTTTGGTGTCTCCCTCTACCCCACCACTGCCCCGATGCTCTGGTAAACAAAACCCTAGCTTTGGAGCAGCCCTGCAGGTGCAGACACTCATGGGAGCTCACTCAGTGCACAGTTAGTGCACCCCGGGAGCCCCAGGCCAGCCAAGGGGCGATGGTGGCAGCTGTGGCAGCAGCGGCAGGCAGCTCAGCTTTGTTTTGAATAGATGAAAGAGGCCACCTACACAGTAACCCAAATTATCAGACCTCCCTCCTCCCTATCTCGCCGAATCAAGAGGAGAGGGGAGATGGGCATGGAGGGAGGGCAGGCGGGCAGGAGGAGGAAGGCGGAGGAGGAAGAGGATGAAGAAGGGGGCCAGTTGGATCCCACTTTCACAATGGGAAAGTGAAACGCACGAGCGCACCCAACCTCTCCAGTCCTCCCCGCCTGCCTCGCTCCCCCTACCTCTTCCCCTCCGTGCCTCCCCAGGAGCACCAGTGCTGCACAGAGGAACTCTCCGGAGAAGGAGGGCCAGGAGGAAGCGGCACCAGAGTGCGCAGGGCTTGCCACTGCTGCTGCCACTGTACAGGCTGCCAGAGCAAGCCCCCCATCACCGGCAACCAGGGGAAGAAAGGCCTATACTTGCACGAATCTTCGTGCATCGGACATCTAGTAATCCTATAAAAGGCTCAAGTATTCAAATTTTTCCAAAAGAATGTTTGCCTAATGGGAATTATATGATAAAAATTCAACTGTCTCAAGCTTTCCACTTTCACATATTCCTATCCCTTCAGTAGCTATATTTTGTTAATGCTGGCTCTTATCTCACGTTCTCAACTTAGGTGTTATATTTGAGTGGTAGGATCATCACCTAAGAAAGTTTTCCCTCGGTCTCCATTGGCCAAATGTTCCATATTATATTACTTTCCCCTCCCTCACTCCTACCCTCCCTCCCTTGTCCATTTTCACTTAAAAAATACCTTATTTCCATTAGATACTCTGAAGGCTTATCCTACTACAAAAGAACTAGAGAGAGAGAAAGAGAGAGACAGAAACAGAGAAACAGAGAGAGAGATGTACATTCCTGGGCCCACAGGATATAAGGAAAAAGAAAATATCCATGAGACAAAGCAAAAGAATCCAAAAAACCCTGAGCATAAGAAAATGGAGTTGCTGTGATATTAGCACAGGGGTGGGATCGGGGGGAAGGCTGACTGACACAGCAAGGTGGGAGAACTGGAGAACTGCACTGAATATTCCTGGAAATCAGGGATCCTATAAGGGAGGCTAATGCAATTTCAGGTCAGCAGTAAAATAAAATGCAAATCCTTTTCAGAGTGAATCATCTAATAAAAGGGTAATATGCTAATTAGACCAGATAGATTGGACATCTTCCGGACATCCTTCTGGACAAAGCCACGGTGGTGGGGGCCAAGGCGGAGGCGGTTTGGGGCAATCAGACAGGCAGGCAGGTGAGCAGTTAGGAGCCAGCAGTCCTGGATTGCAAGAGGGATGTCCCAGATTGGAGAGGGTGCAGGCTGAGCTGAGGAACCGGGCCACTCCCTCCCCACACACACACAAATTTTGTGCACCAGGCCTCTAGTTCTCAATAAAGGCTAACAAGTTTTCTATTAATTTAGAGCAAATAATAGTTTAGTCAAAAGACTTAATCACACAAGAAATGAAACCATCATGAATGAAAGTCATAAAAATCATAACAGATTTAGAACCAGTAACACTTCTAACATTGAAATCAGAAAATACAGACTATAAAATATGATTAAGGCAGAATGACAAAAATGAGCAAACACAAACTCATAAAAAAACTACCAGATAAGGTCTGAAACATGGTGGATGATGTGGAGCAGCAACGAACTACCAACACTGTAGAAGAGCCCCTGAATCTTATCAGGCTCAGCCTGGATGAGTGAATTTATATGAAAATGAGAAATGACAGAGAGCTTCAAGGTAGATTACATGCTTATGATCAACATTTAAATATGATATTGGGAGATGTGGAAGAAACTGTGACTACTACAGAAATTGATGAAGAAACATATGAAGAGATATATAAATCAGCAAAACGGAATATTCCAATGCTTTTTGTCCAGGGAGATGGTGTTGTACAGGTTGCCCCTCCATTGAGAGTTGGTTGAAACAAAGAATATATCCTCTGTGGAAATTAGGAGACTTTACATGATTGTATCTTTAAAGGTAGAAGATATTCAAAAGAGAAACCTGCATAAATTTTGATATAAAGAAATGACCAAGAATTCTTCTGCTCCTGAAATGAGTTTATTTGCACATAACTCACAAATTCTTAAGCTAAATGGCATTTTTATTTTTCTCTAACTCTTCCAATAAATATGATCACCAAAAACAACAAAAAAACAAAAAAACTATCAGATAGCCTTCTAAAAGAACCAAATAGATCTTTTAATCATGAAAATTAAAATTCCCGAAGGAGAAAAAAATTTCCTCAATGGATAAAGGGAGATCCAGTTGCAAAGTGACTTAATAAATTCCAAGACAGGCCTGAATTCATACCCAGAATACAGGCTGGATACAGATGGAACGCATCTCTGATCTATTAGAGGCTTGACAGGAAAAATGAAAATTCCTAACTATGAAGAGACTAGAGGCCCAGTGCACAAATTCATGCACCAGTGGGATCCCTCAGGCTGGCCTGGCTCTCCGACATCCCCCGAGGGATCCCGGATTGTGAGAGGGTGCAAGCCAGGCCACGGGACCCCACCAGTGCATGATCAGGGCTGGGGAGGGACATAGGTTGTTGGCCAGCCGGGGAGGGACTGCAGGAGGGCTCCAGGGCGTGTCCAGCCCATCTCGCTCAGTCCCGATCTGCTGGACCCCAGCAGCAAGCTAACCTACAAATCAGAGCGTTTCCCCTGCTTCTGGTGGTCAGTAAATGTCATAGCAACTGGTCGACTGCCCCCTGGTGGTCAGTGCACGTCATAGCGAGCGGTTGAACTGCCTTAGCATATCATTAGCATATTACATTTTGATTGGTTGAATGGCCAACCGGACACTTAGCATATTAGGCTTTTATTATATAGGAAAAATGATAGTTGAGAATTTTCAAGAAACCCACAGATAAATGAAATACAATGTAATCAGGCAGAAAAAACATTTTTAAATGTTATCCTAGCTAATAACAGACAAAGATTGAAATTAACTGTACCTCCGCTACACCTTCCATGGGCTAATCAGCGAGATATGCAAATTAACCACCAACAAAGATGGCGGCTAATTTGCATACTGCAGGCAGATCCCGCTGTGCCGCCCAACTTGAGATCCGGGCCTGTCGTGTCTTGGGCGGGGTGGTCGGGGAAGGCAGGGTGGGCAGGGCAAGAGGCAGCGTGATCCATGAGAGGGCACAGGTTGGGCTGAGGGACCCTCCTTCCCTGCCAGTGCACAAATTTTTGTGCGTGGGCCTTCTAGTTATAAATAATG
>NW_006284614.1:1218304-1219187 GCF_000327345.1 Myotis davidii
AACTAGAATGCCAAAATCAAAGAAGATTTTAAAAGTAGTTTCAGAGAAAGACAAATTACCGACCATGGAACACCATTTGGCTGAGAGAAGACTTCTGAAGAGAAACAATAAAAACCAAAAAGCAACAGAATAATATCCCAGGTGCTAAGAGAACTGTCATTCTAAAATTACCTAGACCTGTAGTCGGCAAACTGTGGCTCGTGAGCCACATGTGGCTCTTTGGCCCCTTGAGTGTGGCTCTTCCTAAGCCTTAGGAGTACCCTAATCCTATCTAATAAAAGAGAAACATGGCAATTAGCGTACGACTGCCACCCTTCCCATTGGCTAATCAGCGAGATATGCAAATTAACTGCCAGCCAAGATATCAGGGTGCGATAGGCAATAACTCCCAGTCAAGATGGCGGCCGGAAGCCAGGCAGCTGGAAGCGAACATGAGGCTTGCTTACTTCAGTGACGGAGGACTCCAACATTCCCCGCCTGCCTGGCCGGCCTCTGAGCTTGCAGTTTGAAAGAGTTTAACAAATATAGAAGCTAAACAAAACTCCAGAAACCTGCTTTCAGCAAGCCAGGATCTCAGAGCTGGAGTTGATACAGTGTTTCGATTATAGAACCCAAACAAACCAGATACCTGCTTTCAGCAGCAGAGGCCTCAGAGCTGGAGCCAGAGCTAAAGCTGGCCCAGAATAAAAGGAAAAAGATAAAAAGGAGCGATTGGGAGCTTCAGTCACACACCAGCCTGAAAACAGCCCTCAGCCCCTCACCCAGGCTGGCCAGACACCCCAGTGGGGACCCCCTGCCCTGATCCAGGACACCCTTCAGGGCAAACCAACCGGCCCCCACCCATGCACCAGGCCTCTATCCTATATAGTAAAAGGGTAATATG
>NW_006284614.1:1220073-1231583 GCF_000327345.1 Myotis davidii
GGCCTTCCCTCTGCCTCCCGGAAGCAGGCCTAAGCCAGCTGGTCGTCATCTCCCAAGGGGTCCCAGACTGCGAGAGGGCACAGGCCTGGCTGAGGGACCTCCCCTCCCCACCCCGAGTGCACAAATTTTTGTGCACCGGGCCTCTATTTAGGTTAATAACAATGTACCTACCTTTATAGTTTAAGTTTAAAAAATTTGGCTCTCAAAATAAATTTCAATCGTTGTACTGTTGATACTTGGCTCTGTTGACTAATGAGTTTGCCAACCACTGATAGACTAAAAAGCAATTACACAGACTAAAACCAGAACTGTCTAGAAGAGAAACACCTGAAACTATCTTTACCATTAACCAGTCTGCACTAGGGGCGCTTTCAAAGAAGATACTTAGGAGTGAAGGTCTGGGATATAAAAGAAATGATAAGAGGAACTGGTAAATATACATGTAAATCTAAACAAACACCTGTCTAAATAACAAATTGAATAATAATAGCTACGGCCTGTAGTTAAAAAGGACAGGACTAAAATACTAAACAAAAGTAACATAAGGTCTTTGTATTTTCCAAGAGAGTGAATATTAATCTTATATTTTATTAAGCATGAATGGTAAAAATTTAAAGAACCCTTTTAGCCATTAAAAGAATAGAAATGGCTTATCATTTGAAAGCCAGCAGGGAAAGTGAGACGGGGTTGGATAAGGAAAACACAAACCTCGCCGTCAGGATAACTATCCTCCCCTAGCATATCACTCGTCTGGTGGTTTAGACCCACAGACCTTTCCTTCCCAAGGATAATATCTAGGCTTCAGTTATATTTCAGCTCCAGGCCCCAAAAAACAGCAAAACCAGACAAGTGACCCCTTATTTGCCTGAGACCACCTACACTGACTAATGACCCCCTGCCCTGAAAGAGCACACCAGGTAGAGCTGATGAATATTCTTTTGACTCTCACCTGAGACCTCCCCTAAGATTTCCATCTACAAGAGAGAGACAAATACATTAAGACAAAGGATCCAGTGCATGCTCTCCCTCCAAGGAGCATGCCCGTGCCATTCCCACCCCCGTCTCCTTCCCCCACAGGCAAGTATCCCCTAACTTTTAAGGGACCCCATAAGATTTACAACCAGGAGAGCAATGGGCAATGGCAGCTTGTCCCTGGCTAACCCACTGAACCTCTCTACAAGGCCCCCTTTTCTCTGACTTCGCAGTGAACCAAAACAGCCCAGCCTAGGTTTTCCTGTTGATTCTTCTATGCCCTTCCTTGTTTTACTGTCCTAAGTATATTTTTGCTGTCAGCATGGACCCAATACCCTTTGGCTCAGTGCTGTGTAGCTCTTCCCTTTGGATATCCCCATCCTCCAACCCCTTTTCCTTAAATAAATTCAATTTTTCTTTATTCACCATCTGAGATGGCTGTTTAGCCTGTCCATGCACCACTGACATTAACATTCCACATATCAGCAACCAGAATAAAAGTAAATAGACTGCTCTTGCCAATTAAAAGACAGATTGTATTTTTTTTAAAGAAGAATCAAAATCAGTTACCTAGTATTTATGAGGTAATAACACTTAAGACATCAGTACACGGAAAGGTTTAAAGGAAAGGGTGGAAAAATATATTTACATATCAGGCAAATTCCAACCCCAAAACAGAGTAGCTATACTACTCTCAGAAATGCAGGACTTTATGACAAAAGTCTTAGTAAGGATTGTGAGCGTTACTATAAATAAGTGGTGATCCAATTCACTAGGAACATATAACAATTTTTGAATTTGCATGTGCTTGATAACATAGCCTCTAACTATATAAAGGCAGAACATACAAAGCACACATTATGCCATTTCAGGTACTAAAGGATAACTTGGCCATCACAGTCAGAAACATAACATGTCTTATTCATAAACTGATATTTAGGTCATACCAGATTAGTAAACTTACAAATTAGTAAAGTATAGGAGATTTGAACAACAACAAAAGAACCTCAAGGTTGATTATTTGATATATAACTCCAAACCCAACAATTGGAAAACATAGATTTTTCTCAAGCATGCAATGGTAGATTTATAAAAACCAACCATTTTAACAAATTTCAAGTAAATATTATCAAATAAATCATGCTGCCAGAACATGCAATTACACTGGAAGTGAATTATAAAAGATGAAGAACAACAAAGCAAGCCCACCCATTGGGAAATTTAATAGATAACTGATAGGTCAATAAAGAAATCATAATGGAAATTTAAGATACTTCGTACTGAATACTTACGAAATTGCTACAAATCAAAGCTGTAGGTATGCAACCAAAATAGTACTTCCAAATATATAAGCCTGGAATGCTTAAAAAAGGGGGCGGGGGAGAGGGTATAACTTCAAGAACTAAGCATCTACTTACCAAATTAGGAAAAATAACAAAACACACAAAAGAAGCCTTACAAAACAAGTGTGAACAGGAAAGCTTTTATTCATGTTCCATTGTCAATGTGAAATGGAATGAAGGACAAGGTAGTCAGGGACATGAGTCCAAAGAATAACCTGGTGTGGACACAAGTCATTGGAAAACAAAGGTTCATTTAACTATCAGATTAGTACCCAGTAGAGGGAGTCAAGCACACTGGGTATGAAAACCAGTTTCTGCCAACCCCAGATGTCCCTAACCAAAAAAATTAAACAAAATGCTTTTATAATCTGGCTGAACGTCCACCAAAATATTCTTTAAAAAAGCCAGACTAGCCAGATCATTGGGGAGATTAAAAGATCTGAGTCTAAATTACCACAAGAAGGTAGGGACAATCTGTTCAGAATAAAGTAACCACCCGATGTGAGAAAGTTCTTTTTTAATCCTCTTTGTTACTACTAAAATTGAAATCTTAGCAGAAAAACACCACTAGCATCAGCCAGTAAACTTTCTTTCCAAATATAAAATCATCCTAAATCCGGGCAGTTATATTTTAAGACGGTTTTATCAGCTGCCTGGGCCACTTGAAGCTACCCACAAACAACGTGGAATACCACTCTTTACATACAGCTCACTTAAGAGTCCTTGGTTACCATCTGCTCTGATCATATTTCTGTGGTGATAATGCTTTAATTCTGTAATCCCAGCTCATAACACAGGGCTGAGCCCATCCACCCTGCCCCACAAGACCCAACTAACTCCCATATCACATTAACACTAAAGAAGAAAGCAAAAATAATAATATACCAACCTTGAATTACTTTCTCCTTGTTTAATCTTGTTTGTCCACTAAAGTAGAGAGGATGGTGGGGGGGAAAAAACACCTTTATTAATAAATTAAGTTATTTTTAAGATGAGAAAAAAAAATCAGCAATCAAAGGTAATGCTATTCAGAAAGATAGCACATGAACCTTGTAACATACTTCATAATCTAATCTGTAAAATTTATTCTAAATGAGTATTTGCAATCATTTAATGTATTTAATTGATAAGCTAAGAATTTCACACTGCCCAAATTAAAATGTATAGATCACGAATCAATCTTAAGTGAATTGCAGATGGGAAATTCTGTTAAAAATGTATGTGTACATATTACTCTTGTTAAATATTCTTTTTTAAAAAAAATATATTTTATTGATTGTGTACAGAGAGGAAGGGAGAGGGATAGAGAGTTAGAAACATCGATGAGAGAGAAACATCGATCAGCTGCCCCATACACGCCCCCCACCGGGGATGTGCCCGCAACCAAGGTACATGCCCTTGACCGGAATCAAACCTGGGACCTTTCAGTCCACAGGCCGACGACGCCCCATCCACTGAGCCAAACCGGTTCTGGCTAAATATTCTTGTTAAAAGACGTATGTTGACCAAAACAATTTTCCCAGGCAGAACTCAAATATGAAGGTCAGTCTGTCCACTGCTGAATAGGATGAGCAAGTCCAGGACTGAGATTAGAGTGTGGGGGAGAAACGTACAAATCTTCAGACCCCTGCCTTCTCCTAGGACCTAGGTTTTCTCAAGATGTTCCACTCTGTAGCGCTGAGAACTGTCTGCAGACCACACTGAAGAACTGGGGTTTGGGTAATACATGTTTAAGAAAACACACAATTTTGAAGCAAGAGTAGGGTGAAAGGACTGGAAACTTTGTCACAAAATAACAGTCAATTGGGAAGAAGGCAGGGTTACATGGACAAGACTGAGTGATAGGACAGAACAACAGTTAAAGCCACCATCAAATACACAAAAAGCTGTCAGGAGAATTCAGCTGAAGTTTCCTTGAACTCTTTCTACATGCGAAACAGTGCAAGGCACTGGAGACACAGATGCTCAGGGTCTGCCCTTGTTCTGTGTGGACTCTGGACATAGAATTGGGAATAGGAGGTAAAAACAGTAAAAATATTTCTTCAGAGCAAATGATTTCTCATTTGAAACCAAATGTCTACAGCCCCCTATTTATATCCTTCCATGTCAATGAGAAGTGGAAATCTTTGAAGTAAACTTCATCACCATAAATCAGGCACAGGAACAAAAAACTGCTTGGGCTCTAGGAGCTGGGTTTGGGTCAAGTGTTTCAGTTTGTCCTCTGTTAAATAGGATAGACAGCAACAGCCTCTATTTCACATGACTCTTGTGATAACTGAGTGAATAGAGTTAAAGTGTTTAGAATACTGCATAGCTTTTAATAAGCACTCAATAATTATAAGAGCTTTATAGAGGCTTGGACAGAGGTTTATAAAAATAAAAAAAATGTAACTTAATGCATTTCTCTAATCTTTTAAAAACTGTGAAATAAACAATATAAACAAATAAAACCAACACTCATATAATATTACCCACGTTAACAGATCACTGCCAGCCTCCTAGACCCTTTTCCATCACAATGTCCTCCACCCACAGAGCATCCATTATGTGGACATCTGGATGCTCCTTCACTTGCCTTTCTTTATAGCTTTCCCACTGGTGTAGAGCATAGGTTACTTTAGCTATTGTTGAACTTTATAATGAACTAGAGGCCCGGTGCACAAAAATTTGTGCACTCAGGGAGCGGGGGGGTCCCTCAGCCCGGCCTGTGCCCCCTCGCAGTCTGGGACCCCTCAGGGGATGTCCACCTGCTGGCTTAGGCCCGCTCCCCAGGGGAACAGACCTAAGCTGGCAGTCAGACATGCCTCTGGCAGCCTAGGAGCCCTCACTGTCTACTTGCCAGCGGTGAGCAGGCCTAAGCTGCACTGAGGGCCGTTTACAGACTGGCCACACCCCCTTTAGTGTGGGATCCTTGCTGGAGTACCTTGCCAGCCTGGGTGAGGGGCTGAGGGCCATTTTCAGGTTGGCCACACCCCCTTCAGGGAGAGGGGTCCTGCTGGGGTGCCTGGCCAGCCTGGGTGAGTGGCTGATGGCTGTTTGCAGGCTGGCCACAGCCCCTTTAGGGTGGGGGGGGTCCCCGCTGGGGTGCCTGGTCAGCCTGGGTGAGGCATTGATGACTGTTTGCAGGCTGGCCACAGCCCCTTTAGGGGGGGGGGGTCCCCGCTGGGGTGCCTGGAGAGCCTGGATGATGGGCTGAGGGCCGTTTACAGACTGGCCACACCCCCTTTAGGGTGGGGGTCCCCACTGGGGTGCCTGGCCAGTCTGGGTGAGAGGCTGAGGGCCGTTTTATGGCTGGCGGGTGACTGAAGCTCCTCCCAACCTCTCCTTTTTCCTTTTTCTTTAATTCTGGGATTTATTTACCTTCTATGGCTGTCACTGGAGCTGAGAGCCAGCTTTAGCTCAGACCTCGGCTGCTGAAAGCAGGTTTCTGTGCTTTGTTTACCTTCTATATTTGAAATTTTGTTGCGACTCCAGCTCTGCAATCCCAGCTGACTGAAAGCAGGTTTCTGGGGTTTTGTTTAGCTTCTATATTTGTAACAATGTTTCTTAGAGAGCAGCTCAGAGCCCAGCAGCAGCAGGCGGGGAACATTGGCTTCCTCCGTGACTGGAGCAAGCAAGCCTCCTGTTCGCGTCAGTTGCCTGGCTGCCGGCCGCCATCTTGGCTGGCAGTTAATTTGCATATCACCCTGATTAGCCAATGGGAAGGGTAGCGAAGTTACAGCTAATTACCATGTTTCTCTTTTATTAGATAGGATTGCCTCTTACAATATGTAGTCTTCTGCATGTTGCTTTTTCATTCTACTGTTCAGCTATTTGGTCGATTTGCATATTACATTTTATTATTATAGACTTCTAATAGCAAAAGATGGTAAATAACCTATATGTCCATTAACAAAGTTCTGGTTGCCTTAACAAACAGTGGTATACCTACATAATGGAATAATATGTCCCCTAAAAAGAGAGCAATTGTATGTGAAGATATAGAAAAATCACCAATATATATTATTAAGTAGAAAAAGCAAGGTGCAGAGTTTTAAATCCATCTTTTTCCTCTAGTGCAAAAAAAAAGAAGTCATCCTGTAAAAAATGGAATCCCAAGTATTGTGATAATTTTGTAATGACACTGCCCCTCCATCTAGCCATTTTTAGTGAAAGGAGAAAAAATAGCTCTAATATACTGAAGGGCAGAAACTGCTGCAGACATTGCTGCTTTATTAACAATCACTGGCATTCTGTTGGTCACTTCTGCCATCAAATCATTTTATAAACACTATAGAGTAGGAATCTAGAAATAGAATTTTTTTCTAAAAACATTCATAAATATTTAGTTTTACAGCTTTTATCAGCTTTATCAAGAGGTCTGTATAAATCCTTGAAGCAAGTATTTAACATTAGTTTGCTTGGGGAGTGGAAAAGAAAAGTAGGTGACTAAAATAGTTTTACTATTAAACTTCACTTAACCAAGTTTGGCTGTGACAGCACAGAGAAGATGAAGGGAGCTGAAAGGTCAGAGGAATATATTTTGAAGGAGTCAGGACTAACACCACTCATTTTCAAAATCTGCAGTGTGATCCATTTCCAAAACGCAACACCCGACTCTGCAAGAATTCAAATGCTTCTGCCAAGAGGTGAGGTCTTATGACCAGCCATTTATAGGCCCTACAAATAGGCATCATTCATTTCATAGATTATCACACTGTTCACTTAAACAGGTATTTGACTTTATTAGTTCGGGCTTACATTCTTTGGCATTTCTTCAGAAATCACATAGAAAGCTTAATTTCCTAAGCATATCCCTTTAAAGAATTCAAATTCAACAGACACGAGAGACAAATAGTGGGAAATTAGTATACATTTGGGGTAAGTTTTCAAATAGATATGCTTTAGCATACATGGAAATGTAAAGCCTCACCTGATATTTAATCATGAGTACAGTTTTATTCTAATTCCCCTCCACAATTAAGTGAAAATATAAAAGATTCCAAGGGCTAGTAACATGGAGATATTCCCTGGATATTTGAGGGGAAAAAGAACCTAATATCTCAATTTGTGATATATTTGTTTATATACAGAATTAATCCTGGGTGCAAAGGCTATGATCAATCCCCAGAAAGCAAATATCACCATAACATAACAATTATATGTTATCTTTATAAAAGTTTACAGGTGATTTCATGTTTATTTTTGCTTGGTTTTTTTTATCAGTGGTTCTCAACCTTCCAAATGCTGCGACCCTTTAATACAGTTCCTCATGTTGTGGTGACCCCCAACCACAAAATTATTTTCGTTGCTACTTCATAACTGTAATTTTGCTACTGCTATGAATCATAATGTAAATATCTGATATGCTATATGTGCTTTCCAATGGTCGCGACCCACAGGTTGAGAACCGCTGTTTTAAACCAACATCAACAAAAAGCAAGCTAACTGATGCTAGAAGTAGAGTAAGAAAAACATCAGTTTTGCTATCAAAAACTTTAGTAATCCATTACCTTTAAGTCATTCAAGTAAATTAAATTTAATTTGTAAAAACAATTTTAATTTTAAGAGCCAGTTAAAACTGGAAGTGAAATGGATGGTCTGCAGGCCAATCATTGCAAACACCTACAAATAACCTGTCAAGGGAACTGGGGGCTTCAATATATAGTGTAGGTGATGGAAATGCCAACACACACTGGAGTTTTCAGCAATGCTTTGCTATAAGATAATGAGAAGTTACAGTTTAATAATATCAGTAGACTTGAAGTTAAAATCAGGGGCATTCTATTCCAAATATGATACACAAGGTACTTTCACTTCCAAGTATGATGAAGAATAGTAAACACACATATACAGAAACAGCACAAGATTCATAAGGGATTTGGTTGAACTTAAATTGCTTTCTTAAAGTTTTCTTGCATTACCTGAAGAGGCACTGTTCAATAAAATAATCCAACTCAAAAAAATATTGATCATGCCATCAGTTTCAAGGTGTTTATCTTATAGAGTTATACAGAATCAGGTAATAGAAACTCAAGTGCCTATTCCCAATACTATGCTAAATGATCCGATCTTGCTGACTCCCATAAGAGTCATTATATTTGCCCTAACCAGTTTGGCTCAGGGATAGAGCATCGGCCTGCGGACTGAAAGGTCCCAGGTTCGATTCCGGTCAAGGGCATGTACCTTGGTTGTGGGCACATCCCAGTAGGAGGTGTGCAGGAGGCAGCTGATCAATGTTTCTCTCTCATCGATGTTTCTAACTCTCTATCCCTCTCCCTTCCTCTCTGTAAAAAATCAATAAAATATATATATTTTTTAAAAGAGTCATTATATTTAAGTATGGTAATTATCAATCAAGTTTGAAATCATTTCTTTTCCTGAAAGAATCATCAATTTTTAGCTTTGAGAATTCTAAAGGAGAAAAGAGAGATGGTCCAGATAGGGGAGCAGCTTACCCTAATCCTATAGATTGTCTCAACACTTTCATTCCACTTGCCCACAAATATAACAGAACAAAGCAAACTATTCTTATCACTATTCACAATTATATGAAGAAAAATAAAAAGCCTCTAAAATGGCTGGTGGTATTCAAACACCCTACAAATACTAGTCTTCAATTCAATAAAATAGGATGCAGAAGAGTACAGTGGTTAAGAGGGTTGGCTGGGCTATAGGGTCATGTTCTTTGGTTCAAATTCAGCCTCCCCAACCAGGCATATGACTTTAACCAAGTTATATGCACTCGTCCTAACTGGTTTGGCAGTCAAGGTCACATGCCCGGGCATGTGGGCTCAACCCCCAGTAGGAGGCATGCAGGAGGCAGCCGATCAATGATTCTCTATCATTGATATTTCTATCTCTCCCTCTCTCTCTCTGAAATTAATAAAAAATATATATTTTTTAAAGTTACATACCCTCATAGTCTCAGTTCCTTATCTGCAAACTGAGGAGCAATCCTTACTTCATTGGATTGTTGTCAGAATTACAACAGTGCCTGACACACAATTTCTTAAGGTATTTTTTACGTGTTTTCTATAGAATCCTGTGAGGAGTCAATTTAAAAAAATCAAGCCTTTTTTAAGAATCAGGAAGGGGATAAAAATCTACCTTCATATAACTATTGTTTATTAAGAATCTGAATAGGGATCACCTGATTTTTCAAAAGGTGTTTTAACCCAGATTTCCCACAAATCCTGAGCTTCAGTTATGTGCCAGACACTGCTGGCTGGGTCAGGGAGCCAGAAAGTGCTCTAACACCAGCAGAAAGGGCAATCAGGTCTCTAGTTCCTGTTCTGCTACTGATCAGCTTATGAGCTTAAGTAGGTCATACAATGGTCATAAGACATTCTATAAATGAAGAGGGTAGAGAAGAGATAGAGAGGAATTCGATTCCTAGTTTAGTCATTAAGATGCTGGGAATCCTAGCCCCGTCGGTGTTGCTCAGTGATTGAGTGTCAGCCTATAAATCAGGAGGGTCATGGTTTGAGTCCCAGTCAGGGTACATGCCAGGATTTCCCGCTCGATTCCCAATACGTGTGAGTGTGTGATGAGGGGAGGGGAGTGTGTGTGCAGGGTGCAGCCAGTCAATGATTCTCTCTCACCATTGATGTTTCTTTCTCTCTCTCTCTCTCTCGCTCTCCCTCTTCCTTCCTCTCTGAAATCAATAAAAAGATATATTTTTTTAAAAAAATTAAAATCCTGTGAATCCCAAAGGGACAATTTCAGGTGATTCCCAAGATTATCTTCTTGTAAAAGAACAGGACAGCCCTGGCCGGTTTAGTTCAATGGACAGAGGGTTGGCCTGTGGACTGAAGGGTCCAGGGTTTGATTCCCAGTGTGGGGCGTGCAGGAGGCAGCCAATCAATGGTTCTCTCTCATCATTGATGTTTCTATCTCTCTCTCCCTCTCCCTTCCTCTGAAATCAATTAAAATATATTTTTTAAAAAAAGGACAGAAGAGATAGCAGTTAAAGTCATCTGACAAGATTAAATCACATTATTGTTCCTTGTGAGCTCCATGAATTTAAAAATGGCATCTTATTTATGTATATAACCCAGTCCATTGGCACATAGTGCCTACTCTAAATGTTGTCCGATAAACCATATATATATATATTTTTGAGGATTTACAATTTTTATTTTAGAGCTGTCCTTATAGAAAGGTAAGTTATTTAATTCTCAGATATATTTCTTATCCGCCATTGTGCTATACACTCTATTTTTCTCCCACTTAATTCTCACATTAACCCAGTGAGGTAGGTTTTATACATCAGGAAACTGAGGTCGGAAATATGAAGTCCGTTTAGGGAAGGCCAGGTTACGAGGCTTCTAGGCGGAGCCACGATTCTTACCTCAATCTATCTTGCTTGAAAAATCTGCGCTCTTTACCACCCTGAATTTCACTTCCCACTAACAGTCGGTAAATAAGAGAAAAGAGGGGAAAAGATGAGAGACACAAAGACATATCAGCAATTGGCTCCGTGTGATCTTAGGACAAAAATATCTGTTCGGGGTGATGCGGTCGGCTGAGCCCAGGGCAGGGCCCCTTTTTCTCTCCCAGTAATGTAACCTCTGGAGGGGAGCGATACATCTTAGCTACATGTCCGTGGGGCTGACTGCCCAGGCAAACGAGCGGGAAACGAGGAGGAACTGCAGGGACGGAGAGATGGGACAGCGAAAGGTAGCCGGCATCAAAAATAGCCTCCCTTGAGCTATTCTGCCTGCACTCTTCGCAATCAGCTGGGGAGCAAAACGGTGCACAGAGAAGCCTGGAGACAAGGTTGCCTTTCTTCAGCTTTAGCTCTGGCACCAACTGCTGGGGACCCCGGCCATTTACTTGTCCGGACCTCACCTCCTCTGCACCACGGGGCTGATGATATTAACATCTGCCTCCCCGGCTCAGCACTGCCGGGGGGAGGAAGGGTCACAGGAAAGAACACGTACGAGAAAACACCTGGAAAATCGCCCGTCCAAGCCAACTCTGTGAGGGGTGAGCAGGCAGGAAGAAACAGGATGACAGACCAGTGGTCCCCTCACCCACTCCACAACACACAGTGACCAGCGGGGAAAGGCTCCCTGCGAGGGCAATACTCACTGCCGGACCACAGTCAGGGCGAAGCGCGTCATCGCTGGCCTCTCGTCCTCCACGCTGCGCCGCTTCTCTGCGCTGCCGGCTCGCCGCTCCCACACCACTTCCGCCAAACCCCGCCGGCCC
>NW_006284614.1:1231658-1232279 GCF_000327345.1 Myotis davidii
CGGCGGAGGCTGGTGAGAGCTGAGACCCCGCCCAGGCCCTTGGCGCTTGCGCCCCGGCGCGCCGCCCTGTGATTGGCGCGCAGGAGGTGCACGTCGGACCCGCCCTGCAGCCCCAGAAAAGCTGATATCTTGGAGGTGCAGTGTAGCAGATGAGCGAATGCACGCTCGGATTTGGGGTCAGTCTGATTTGAGGCTGGAATGAGGCCATAGTCTGCTTCGTGGGTGTACAGTTCCCGACAGATTGGGTCATAGGAGGTGTACTTGTCCACCGCTGACACAGGAGATGTAGGGTCAGCAAGGTCCTTGGACTTACACCACCAAGTTCAGGCCCTCACTCCCCCTTGGCAGGCATGTTCCCGGAGCAAACTTCAGGCCGGCCCTTTTGAGCCCTCATCTAGACTAGGCCTTATCCTTGGCCTGCTACGCCCAGTTTTCCCAAAGAATCCTGTAAAGCCAGTTTATCGAGAATCCCCTTATCCTTGGTATCTAATCACACTCCTCTTCTTCCATCCTTGATTTTTTAAAAATTTTTTTAAGAGGTATTTTTTTTAATTAAATCTTAATTGTTCAGATTATTACAGTTGTTCCTCTTTTTTCCCCCCCTCACTCCCCTCCTCCCAG
>NW_006284614.1:1233624-1236876 GCF_000327345.1 Myotis davidii
CTTGCTTCAGTGGGGCTTTGGTGCTCACTGAGTCTGCCCCCTGAGTGTGTCCCTTATGGATCTGAGGAGTTGTAATCTGGATGGTCCCACTCTGATCACTGGGTACACTGGCTCTTGGATCTCTAAGGAGGTGCTAATTTAGCCTCTGCCTGAGGCTATCCAGCAGGAGCTGTGGAGAGATTTGCAGATTCCTCTTCTTTGTTTGGGGTTTGGAGGTGCCCAGATGAGGTCCAGCTGTGAAGCAATGCAAGCTGCTGTAGGGCCTTGGGCCTTCTTTTGGATGTTCTGGGTCTCTCTGACCCAGCTGCAGTTTGTTAGGTAATTTTAGATTGCAAAGGGCCAGGACATTCATATGCAAAAGCCTCTGCACACAGCTTGGATGCAGCGGGGTCTCAGGGAATCAACAGGGCAGAGCAAACAGCTATGGCTGATCCTCAGCCCTTCCCTAAGAGGCCCTGGGTCTCAGTGTCCCCTGGAAATTGCTGCAAGCACCTCTGAGTTCTTGAAAAACCTTAAAGCTGCCCTTGAGTTCCGCCCGATGCCAGACAGTCCAGTTTCTCCCTGTATGAGTCTGGGTCCCCAGAGACTCGCCTACAACTGGAGTTCAGAGTTGTCAGGAGCTTTAGCCTCCCTCCCGATTGAAAAAGACAACCGTGTCCTCATCTGCCAGCCCTTTCCACGTGCACCACATCCTCAGCTGCCAGCCCTGTTGCTGTGCACTTCCGTACCTCTGCACTTTACTTCCACACCTCTTCTGAGTCTTAGTGTGCTTTTCTCTTTCCTTCTAGTTGTAGAATTTCCACTCAGCCAGCCTTCCTGTGGTTCTGGATGATGTCTGTTTTGTCTTTCAGTTGTATTTTTGAATTGGTTGTGCGAGGCTGCCATTTCCGGTGTTTACCTATGCCGCCATCTTGGTTTCTCCCCATTCTTGATTTTTAATCAAGCTCCTCTACCATTGACCCTTGATATCTAACCAAGTTCCTCTTAGTAATTTTCCATTCTATCCAACTCCCTGGCCCCTGGCTATAAATCTGCATGGGTCCCTCTCATATCTGGTATTGAATACAAACTCTTTCTCCCATTGCAATAGTTTTGAGCTCTACTGAACCAATACATAAATACATTAATTAATTAATTAATTAATTTTAAAAAAAAAAGAGCACATTCTAACCTGGCTGGGAGTTGCATGTGGGACCTGGGAGCTCACCTGGAAATATGTACCATCCTCCTTATCGGGAGCTGCCTATTATGGAAAGATTAACAACCTTGTTGCTAAAACTAGAGCCACCAGCCCTTTGAAGACCCCTCAGCCTTTGCATACCCATAGGCTTTTGCAAATCTCCAGCCCGCATTACCAGTAAACTGCCCATTTGGCATACTCTTTTGTCTACTTCCCCATGTAATCTTTGTCCTACCCAATATAAGCAGCTGGCTTATGATGGGGTGCAGAGCATATTTTTGTGGATGACCTGCTACTTTTCCATACTGTTAGCAGTACTGGAATAAATGCTCATATATGATTCAACCCTGTCTCTGCTTAATTGGCTCAAGTAGTGTCAGGCAGCACAGACTCACTGATTGTCTGGTTACACCTCCTCAGCATAAAGCAGTTATAAAAGAGACTCTGCACTCCCTTTCTCTGAAAGAATTCAGAGCCAAGATTCTTGAGGGCGAATGTACTAGGCAGTTAGACTGACGTGAACAGAGCAAGGACCGTGGGCCAACTGGAGGAGAAATGTACAGGACCCTGAGACATGATCTCATCACTCCATCTGCTCTGAAGCTGGAAGTGGAGGAAACTATGTAGAGCGGACCTTTACATTTTGCCTAGTAGGAGCTGAAACATCTATTGCTAATATGTAGAATTATTCCATTCATTTTGGGGAGAAAGTCACATTAAGGTTATATGTTGGGACCCACTGTTTGGGAAAAGGATGCAGGGATGTTTTCTACATATCCAAGATCTTGCATTTGGTGTATTCCATCCCTGGGTGTGGCAGAAGACCAAAGAAATACCAAGCATGCTTACTAGAGAAAGGGAAGGACCCTGTTTATTAACACTAGTGGACTCCGGGAATAATTTCCAAATCAGAGTGAAGAAACACGCAGAGGGCTTCACTTTTTATAATCTTCTGGGGTCTTTGTCTTGCAGATATGGTTCTGCCCCCTTTCATGGGCTTACAGGAAGGCCCCCAAGTGTTGGGGGTCACAAGACCAGTTTCCTCCTCATGGGAACTGCTTTTAAGGCAGAAGCAAATGCAGTCCACCAGGATAAGATTTTTCATCTAAAACTAATCTCATAGATATGAGATGATAGAAATAGCAATGGGGAAATGTTAGGGGGAAAATAGAATATTGGGGACTAGCTATGATTATGGGAAATATTAATCATGCTCTGTTAACCATGATTGCATTATTCTGGTACAAAAAAAAAAAAAAGACATTCTAACCTGGCTGGGAGTTGTATGCCCCCAGGACCTGGGAATCAGCCTTGGACCTGGGAGTCAACCTTGGAATGCGGTTGACTGCATATTATCAAGAACTGCATATTATCAGGGAAAGATTAACAACCTGGTTGCCTAAACAATGGAGTCCCATCCCAGCCTGCATAGCCTACTTCCCCATTCCTATAATCTCCACTTCCCCATGTAATCTTTGGTTTATGAGAGGTTGTAGAGCAGGTTTTTGTGGATGACCTGTTGCTCTCCAATACTGCTGGCATTGTTGGAATAAACACTCATATATGATTCAACCCTGTCTCTGTCTCTGCTGAAGTAGTGACAGGCAGCCCAGACCCATACGTTGTCCGGTTTCAAGCTCACAGCTGGTCAGTGTTGACACAGGACTATTAGTAATTCAGAGATTCTCAGATCTACCAGCACATTTGAACAGTCTGGGACCTTTTGAATTCCAGGATACATCCCGGAAAAATTAAATCTGAGCCTCTGTGGGAGGGACCCAGGCATTAGCAATTTTTTTAATCCCCAGCTATTTCCAGTGTGTGGCCAGTTTTAAGATCTAGATGTTTAAAGCAATGTTTCTCAAAATTCAATGTGTACACAAATGATCAGGGGTCTTGTTAAAATATTGATTCTGATTTAATAGGTTTGGAGTGGGGGCCAAATTCAGCATCTCTAACAAGCTCCCAAATAGAACTGGAGGCATTCTCAGGATGAGGGTGGAAGGATCATTCAGTGGGCCCTAACCGTGGGACCCAGCATACTGCCTGTACCTAGTAGATATCATATATAT
>NW_006284614.1:1238252-1245339 GCF_000327345.1 Myotis davidii
TACATACACATTAAAAGGGAATTAATTAGAGGAAATATTTTAATATTGCTATTTGCCCTTTCTCTATAATAGAAGTGTCAGAGATGAAAGAAAATTAGTAAAATGTGTATGAAAATCTCCCTCCTGTCAGAGTCTTTGGGTGCACTGCAGGCCCAGAGTCAAGTCCCCGCCCACCCACGTGCACCTCGAAATCACACAAGACCCAGACTGGCTGGCCCCACCCCCATCAAGCCCCGCAGGGTCAGGGGTGCAGCCTCAGGTCCCCCGCCCCAGGGCAAGGACATGAGGGCATGAGAGTGTGATGACCATTTGCATATTAGCTCTTTATTATATAGGATATAGATAGATATAGCTAAACAGATAGATATAGATATAGATCTAAATGACTGAATGAATCACTCCAACATATTTTCTTGGAAATTTGACCTAGAAGAGTGCAATTAATTAGGTGATTATTGTTAGGTCTGATCAAATAATCGAATCAAAACCCCCTCCCCTGGGAACTGACCTTTAGGCCACTTCACAATGGACATTCCACTTGCTTAGACCACATTCCACTTGCTAAGATCATTATCTCTTCCCTCCGGAGTTTCCCAGAATCTGGACCTGCACAGAGAATTCTTCACCTAAAGCCTTTAAAAAACCTCTGACTCCCTGTCTTCGGCAGCTGGTGCCATTTTGGGGCTCAGCCCATCTGTGTAACCAGATGACCTAATACATTTATAATTCTTCACCCCTTTTGGCCTCATGTATTCCTCCTTCGGCAACCCTAACATTTGGTGCCAAAACCCAGGAGGGTTCTACGGGGATGGAGAGCCATCACCCCAGCTTCAGTCCCCCCAAGTTTGCTACTCAACGAGCAGTAGGCAGCAGCAGCTCGACGTGGGCTTACCTCCGAATCCTACTCGGGTAACTCGATTGCTGGCCTTGATTAGGCCTCCTTCCCTTATGAACCCTCCCAAACCTGCCAAGGAGGAAGCCGGATTGGGAATCTCTCCTTCCCCATTGCCGACTATCCATTCCACACCAGCCAATCTTCTGTAGGTGAGTAATGTCCCCAAATTTCCCTCATCTCAAGTCTTCTGCCCACTCTCTCTCACTACCTTCTCAAAAGTCTAAAAAGTCCTAGGCCAGAAGACTCCTCAGCCATTTGGCTTTGGGTCCTTCTAGATTGGGGACACCCAGTCCAGAGGGTCACCTCTCATTTCTTATGGTGATTTGTTTATCAACGGGACGCCTACCCTAAACAGTCACCTTTGGATTTGTGGTCTGTCACTCACCCTTCCTCTCTTGGAAAGTGCTGGGGCAAACAGCACTTTCAATTTTAACACATTGCACAATTTAGATAATTGCTGTCAACACAATGGAAAATGGTCAGAGATTTTCTACATCCAGGCCTTTTCACCCTCTAGTCTCAACCCTCTGTCGGTCCTGCTCTACCAGGGAGGTCCTTCTCCTTCACACAAAACATCATACCCCTACCACTTCTGATTCTGAATTACTTTTGACCCAGCAGACCACAGACCTCCACCTCCTTACACGCCTCACCTGCAATAGATTCCCAAAACCCAGGCCCTTCTAACCAGCAACCACCTTCTCTCTGGCCCCTGAGAGCCCAAATCCCCAAAAACCAAGCTCAAAAACAGCCTTTTCCCAGTTAACACTTGCTCTGGGGCCACCCAAAGACCACCCTTCTCAATAGCCTCTTCTATTCTCATGCCCATTCTACCCCTGAGGGAGGTAGCAGGAACTGGGAATATTGTGGTCAGTTATGACAAAGTTAATGAACTCACTCAAGGCCCTGACGAAAATCCAGCTCTCTTCCTCTCCTGCCTTACAGAGGCCTTGCAGAAATTTACCACCTTAGACCCCACCTCCCCAGAGGGAGCCCTTCTTCTGAACACTCATTTTATATTCCAGTCAGCCCCTGATATATGCCACACGCTTTGAAAAATAGACACAAGTCCACAAACCCATCAAAAAGACCTCATTAACCTGACCTTTAGGCTCTTCAATAATAGAGACAAGGAGACCCAAATCCAAAAACAAAAGCGAGATCAGGCCAAGGCTGAGGCCCAGAGGGAGGCCTTTCAGCTCCTAGCCACCACTCTCGTGAACCCCAAAGTGCCAGTCCTCCTACCGAGGGTGAGTCAGGGGCTAAGCCTCCTCAGGGTCCATGCTTCAAATGCAACAAGGAAGGACACTGAGCCAAGTCCTGCCCAAACCCAAGAACCCCGCCTGGGCCCTGCCCAAGGTGCGGAAGGAAGGCCACTGGAATTCAGACTGTAGTCTGGCCCCTCCAGCTTGGACCTCAGCTAGTCCAGTAAGGCCGCCCTCTGGATCCAGTTTGGAGCTCCCAGACCTCCTGGGACTGGCCACCAAATATTGAAGCTGCCCAGGCCCTGCCAGGGCCCCACAAACTTACATCACCAGGACAGAGTCTTGGGTAATGACTCTGGTGGCAGATCTCCTTTTTAATTGACACTGGGACCACTTATCCTGCCCTCTCTGAATTCACTGGGACCCTTATCCTCTCCTCAGTCTCTATTATGGGGGTCGATGAATCAGTCATTAGCCACCTCACCTCTACACTGTATCTTACTAAATACCCCCATTCACCCTTTTCTCATTCTACCTCGGTGCCCGGCCAGGGATACCATGCATCCCTTCATAAAGCCCAGTTGTCCCAAACCACAGTCACCTACCTCAGTTTCACTCTCTCACCTCACAAAGCCGAGCCATTTCTTGGACTGTAAATGCCTTATCTCCTCCATGACTGTCCCCTCCTCTAAACAAGAAATAGTCTCCTTTCTTGGGCTTGCTGCATACTTTCATCTCTGGGTTCTCAACTTCAGTCTTATCCCAAATCCCCTCTATAACACAGTGAAGGGACCCCTCACTGAGACTTTAGATCCCAAGGCCAGCATTCTCACCCCTTTAATGCTCTAAAAAAACTGCTCTTAACTCAGCACCTTCTCACCGCCACCCTCCTTACTTAACAGTCCTGGCTACTATCACAAGCTGAACTCATTATCACCCAAACCTTAGCATGTTATCGCAAAGGAAAAATGTGGCAGTTTTAAATCCAAGAAACTGGAGTCTGGAAACTGCAGTCTTAGAACAGATTTTGGGGCCTCATCCCCAGTGCACCCTGAATCCCTTTTCTCCAGCCTCATATGCCTATGCATAGTTTTCCAAAGTCTTCGATAACTTAAAGGCTTTGGAGCATTGCTGAGTTAAACGATAAACATCTAAATATTTTAAAATAACATAAAATATTGACCATTGATTTCTAGATAAGTTTTAATTCACCTGCTCTTAGCTTTTATTACAGATGGTCTCTTATACTTTGTTGAAGGTATATTTTCTTGAAAGTAAGAGTGCATTTAAAGTGTGCCCATAAATGTTAATCTAAGAAATGCTGGCTGTTTACTTTTTGGTAATCATTGGAAAATTAAGGTTTCTAAGAGTTGGCAATAGAAGGCATAGGCATGGACATGCATTTTGAAGGAAAAAGAAAATGAGTTAAAGCTGTAAGAATGTCTGTGGAAGTTTTAAAAAGGTTCATGAAAGTTATAGAAGGTTTGTAAGGAGAGTTGTTAAAAGGAAGTTATATACATGACACAGGCCAGTAAGCCAGGACAAGCAGAATAGGGAAACTGGGATAGTAAAACAGTAGGCTGCAACCATCTAGAAAATCCAGAGGCCAAGCAGTTTGCAGCCATCTAGAAAACCCTATCTTCCCTAAACCAAGGACATGTAAGAGTAAATGATTTGAGGATAAACCTCATTTTGGTATATTAGACTATAGCCCTCCGAATTAATGTCTCTTTCTTTCCACCAAACCATTTATCATAATTCTTGTTCTTCTGGCTTTTGCCCCAGTAATATTATAATTTATGAAACAGTTTGTCTCCACCAGGTTACAAGCCCTACTTGTACTCTGGAAATACCAATAACCTCCTTTTGTGCCCAGGCCTCATTGTCCCTTTCAACCCCCAGAGCAAGGCTGATGGGCCAGGTATAGGTATAGGAACTCACTGGGCCAGAAAGCTATGGATGCTACCAAGGGGCAAAACCAGGAAAACAAGAACCTCACCCTCGCGGTAACCTATCCTTCCCTAGAAAATAACTAGTCAGGCAACTAAGACCCCTGATCTTTTCCTCCTTAAGGTAATATCTAGGCCTCAGCTGTATTTCAGCTCCAGGCCCAGAAAATCAGCAAAACCAGAGGAGTGAGGCTGTGGCAGCTTCAGGACCAGCTTTTACCTCCCAAGTCACTCAACAGGACTGCTTTCAAGCCTTTCCCCAGTCTCATGGGGAAATCATGCTGCCGTATCCCTCGTCCAGCCCACTACTATCAAAGTCCACTCCCCTGTGATCTTGATGCCCCCCTCAGCAGTAAATAAATACAGAAGATATGACCTTTGTCCCTATTCCATAAAACAAAAAGACTGGAATGTTAGGTCTGATCAAATAATTGAATCAATACCTTCTCCGCTAGGAACTGACCTTTAGGCCACTTCACAATGGACATTCCACTTGCTTAGACCACATTCCACTTGCTAAGACCATTATCTCTCCCCTCTGGAGTTTCCCAGAATCCGGACCTGTACAGAGAATTATCCGCCTAGAAAAAGCTCACCTAGAGTCCTTTAAACACCTCTGACTCCCTGTCTTTGGTGGCTGGTGCCATTTTGGGGCTCAGCCCATCTGGGTATCCAGATGACCTAATCCTATATAATAAAAGGGTAATATACAAATTGACTAAACAGTGGAACGACTGGTCACTATGATGCGCACTGACCACCAGGGGGCAGATGCTCACCACAGGAGCTGCCCCCTGTTGGTCAGTGAGCTCCCACAGGGGGAGCACCTCTCAGGCAGAAGTGGGGCTCACGGCTGGCAAGTGAAGCGGCAGTGGCAGGAGCCTATCCCACCTCCATGGAAGTGCTAAGGATGTCTGACTGTCAGACATCTCCTAAGGGCTCCCAGACTGCAAGAGGGCACAGGCCGGACTGGGGGGATCAACCCCCACCCGAGTGCATGAAATTCATGCACCAGGCCTCTAGTAAATTTGTAATTCTTCACCTCTTTTGGCCTTGTGTGTTCCTACTTTGGCGACCCTAACAGTTATCTGTGAGGAAGAAGGCAGAAAGAGAAACCACGAGATAAAGTTAGAGGTGGGAGGGATCACGTAGACTGAAACAATGAAGAAACAGAAACTGCAAATAAAACAAGCTTGAGAACAGATTTGTAGAGGATAGGAACAAGCAAAGGTAATGGGAGAACTGAGTTGATACAAAGACAGAAGCAGGTACAAATGAATAATGCAGAGATCTCCGGTCCCTGGTCCCTCAGGATGGCATAGTACTGGATAGTTCCTTGTAGGGTCTAGTGTTTACAATAAAACCCCTTTCTATTTAAGGTGGCCTGAGTGCATTTCTAAAGCCTAATTAAAAACAGCCTTCTGCTTTGTCTCATTTAATACAATAACTGCAGTTATTAAGCTATCAGTCATTTCAATTTTACAGATGCAGAAATTCATCTCTCAAGATCTGAGTTTGATCTACAACTATAAGGGTAAGTACTGGTTCTATTTCACTTATTACCTGGCTACTATCAAAATGTTTGAAACATAGTAAGGACTCTTACTATGAATTTGTTAAATAAATGAATGAAGAATATCTAATTGTTAGATAAATGAATGAAGAATATCTATTATGATCAATTTGTCAAATGAATCATACATCTAAAAGTAGCAGATACAATGGGAGAGGATTGCTTTAGGAGAAATTATAAAGCACCAATTTCTTCCTTTCTTCCTTTCTTTTTTTTTCTTTCTTTCTTTCTAAATATTTTTTATTGATTTCAGAGAGGAAAGGAGAGGGAGAGAGAGAGAAACATCAACGATGAGAGAGAATTATTAATTGGCTGTCTCCTGCATGCTGCCTACTGGGGCTCGAGCCCACAACCTGGGCATGTGCCCTTGACTGGAATAGAACCCAGGACCCTTCAGTCCACAGGCCAACACTCTATCCACTGAGCCAGACCAGACAAGACAACAATATTCACTTTTTAAATTATCCAAGGAATATGTGCAAAACAATGTCTTCACAAACTTTAAGAATCAGAAATTGAGAAATGCAGACCTTTGAAAGAATTGACATCTTGCATTGTTCACAATGGTTCAGGGATTGTCTATTAGCTTATAAAATGAACAAGGAGTTTGTTTAAACTTCACTTAGATAAAAGCTGGAAATAATCACTGATACACTTTTGTTGAAAAGCTATCAAATCATATATGCCCTTTTTTGAAAAAAATGTGCTTTGTTGTGGTACCTCCTATGATGGAATTTTGAATTAGTCAGGATAGGCCAAGCTATGCTGAGATAACAAATTAACCGTGAAATTTTTGTGTTTTAACACATAAAATTTTGTCTCTCTCTCATGCTACATGTCTGACATAAATCAAAAAGGGGCTTTGCTCCTCATAGTCATGCAGGGACTAGGGCTGATAGATACATTGATGTCAACACGTGGATTCGTAATTACTGGGATGGTAGAAAAGAACCACTGAATGTCTTGAAGCAGTTCTTAGGTACTTCCTCTATTCGTTGTCCACAGCTACGCACATGGCCCTTTCTAACTGATAGGCAATGTGGGAGAACACATGAATGCTCAGTGAGTACACAACCCTGGTCATGTTGGAATATCCCAAGATTCTGCTCTTGGCCCTCTCTCCTCGATCACTCAGGCTCCTAAGTGACTTTATCCAGTGTATAGATTTTATTTATATCTGCAGCCTGCAACTTCCCCCCATCCTCCTCATTCATTTATTCAGTTACCTACTCAGTTTCTTTTTTAAAAAAAATTAAATCTTTATTGTTCAGATTATTACAGTTGTTCCTCTTTTTCCCCCCATTGCTTCTCTCCACCCGGTTCCTACCCCACCCTCTGCCCTTAACTCCACCCACACACACACACAGTCCTCATCCATAGGTGTACGATTTTTGTCCAGTCTCTTCCTGCATCCCCCAGACCCCTTTCCCTCTGAGAATTGTCAGTCCACTCCCTTTCTATGCCC
>NW_006284614.1:1247103-1249157 GCF_000327345.1 Myotis davidii
TAGGGAATTAACAGGGTGGAGCAAATGGCTATGGCTGATCCTCAGTCCTACCCTAAGAGCCCCCGAGTCTCAGTGTCCTGGTAATTACTGCAAGCACCTCTGAGAGAAAGCCACCCTCGAATTCTGACCAATGCCAGACAGTCCAGTTTCTCCCCGTATGAGTCTGGGTCCCCAGAGACTTCCTGGAACTGGGGATCAGAGCAGTCGGGAGCTTGTGTCTCCCTTCTGATTGAAAAAGACAGCCATGTCCTCAGTTGCCACCCCTTTCCACGTGCGCCTCCGTACCTCTACACTTTACTTCTGCACCTCCTCTGAGTCTCAGTGTGCTTTTCTCTTTCCTTCTAGTTGTAGAATTTCCACTCAGCCAGCCTTCCTGTGGTTCTGGATGATGTCCATTTTGTCTTTTAGTTGTATTTTTGAAGTGGTTGTTCAAGGCAGCAATTTCTGGTGTTTACCTATGCCACCATCTTGGTTTCTCTCTACTCAGCTTCTTCACCTGGATCTCTAGTAGGCATCTCCACTAACTTTGTCCCCACAGAAGCTTTGATTTTTACCTCCAAAGATTGCTTACTCCTCTTCATGTCTTTCTTATTTCAGTGAGTGGCAAAACCATCTACCTATTTGCTCATGTAAACCTTGATTCTTCAACTTAACCTAACCTTCCCCATCAAATTCATCACAGATTCTGCAGGCTCCATAATACAGTGAGTGCTAGACTTTTACTCAATTACGTAAGTAAAGATTTAATTATATTCTTCACTGAAAATGAGTCAAGTGTGAAAATACTTGATCTACTTGGAATGTGGGATTGGGGAGGAGAGTGTGGGTTGGCATCAGTTCCCCAGACATTTAAATGCTTTCAACAATAGCATTAAGGGTGAAAGGAATTACATTGTGACCCAATGCTGGCCTGTTGGTTAATCAGTCAGTGAAATTTCTGTTCTTGTTTATGATTTTTTAACTGAAAGTCTTCTTCTTATTCTGGGAGTGAGACTAAAATAGTTAAAGGCTTAAATCTCCAAGACTTCAAGGATCTTTAAAGATATACAACTCTGAAATGTGTGGAGACTTCTTTGCGAACTAGTCCATGGTCATTTTGTGTAACTGCTTCATGTGTGCTTGGGAAGAATGTGATTCGTTCATTGGATGCAGAGTCTGTATCTGAATTAATTATTGCCGTGTGAAAAATCTTCATAAATAAATACATATAAAAGCTAACAAGAAAGTTTCTGTGGTCTTTATTACCAATGATGTCTTTTTTAAAAAATATATTTTTATTGATTTGAGAGAATGAAGGGGATGGGAGAGATAGAAACATCAATGATGAGAGAGAATTAATTAATTGGCTGCCTCCTGCAAGCCCCCTATTGGGGATCAAGCCCGAAACCTGGGGATGTGCTCTTGATGGGAATCTGGAACCTTCTGTTTAGTCCACAGGCCAACGCTCTATCCACCGAGCCAAACCAGCTAGGGCACCAAATGATGTCTTGAGTCCACTCTTCCCCCTGTGGCCTTACTGTTCTTGAGCCTCCATCATCTCTCTGCTGGACGACTGTGACAGCCTGTTAACCGGCTCCACAGGCCATGATTATTCCTATTTCAGGGCCTTTGGCTTCACTGTTCCTCTTGCTTACAGAACTCTTTCCTAAGAAATTTGCATGGTTACCTACTTCCACTCAGCCTTTAGATCTTAACTCAGAAGTCACCTCCTCAGGAGGTCTGCCATTAAGCAAAGTAGTCTACACTATCACTATTATCCTATTTTGTAGCAATTAGATTTCAAATTACATTGCCTGTTTCTTTCTACTAGAATGTAAGTTCCTTAAGGGTAGGGACTCTCTTATTCTCTCTCTCTCTCTCTCTCTTTTTTTTTTTATGTTGTTGTTTTTTATTTTATTTTATTTATTTTATATTATGCTCGGGTTTTTTTTCAAATTCATATGAAGCTGCTGCAGTAAGGAATTCCCACCCTTCCCACCCTTTGCAAAATGATATCTAGCTTTTACTGGATGCTTTTTATGTACTGGGCACTGTTTTCCGTTCTTTCAATGTTC
>NW_006284614.1:1252138-1274697 GCF_000327345.1 Myotis davidii
AGGCCCCGCTCTCTCTCTCTCTCTCTCTCTCTCTCTCTCTCTCTCTCTTTCTCTCTCTCTAAATATATTCTATTGATTTCAGAGAGGAAGGGAGAGGGGGGAGAGATAGAAACATCAATGATGAGAGAGACTCATTGATTGGCTGCCTCCTGCACACCCCTACTGGGGATCGAGCCCGCAACCCAGGCATTTGCCCTGACTGGGAATCGAACCCAGGACCTCTTGGTCAATGGGACGACACTCAATCCACTGAGCCATCACAGCCAGGCTCTTGTTCTCTTTTATGTCTCCAGTGCTTAGAGTTGTGCCAGACACATTGTAAGAGCCCCATCAATATTTGTCGTTACTAGAAATCATGTTCCTGCCCAAACTGGTTTGGCTCAGCAAATAGAGCATCGGCCTGCGGACTGAAGGGCCCAGGTTTGATTCCGGTCAAGGGCATGTACCTTGATTGCAGGCATATCCTCAGTTGGGGGTGTGCAGGAGGCAGCTGATCGATGTTTCTCCCTCATCAATGTTTCTGATTCTCTATCTCTCTCCTTTCCTCTCTGTAAAAATCAATAAAATATATAAAAAAAGAAATCATGTTCCTAAATAATATTTAATGATATGATAACATTCCCCTAATATGTGATTAAAGGAGAAGAAAAGGTAGGATAGAAAACTATTCACTATGAACCTGATTTTTAAAAAGATTTTTTAAATTGATTTTTACAGAGAGAGAGAGAGAGAGAGAGAGAGGTCAGAACGAAACATTGCCTCCTGCATGCCCCCTACCAGGGATCGAGCCTGAAACCCGAGCATGTGCCCTGAATGGGAATGGAAATGGCAACCTTTCGGTGCACAGGACGATGCCCAACCAACTGAGCCACACTGGCCAGGGCACTCTGAGTCCGATTTTATAAGAAAAAATGTATGCATTAAAAAAAAAGCAGGAAGAAAGAAACATGTCATTTGTGTGAAGGGTTTCTCTAGATAATATTTATAATGTTAAAAATGCGTGTGCTACAGGGCGTAGATGCCAGAGGCTCTCAGGAATCATCACATTTAGTTATATATTTATGTACGCATCATTGTTCATCATTAAAAAAAAGTCAGCATCTCTCCCTAAAGCTGCATGCATAACTTCTCAGAATACATATGCTTCATTTGGTTGTAAAACAATTTATGTGGGCAAACTGATCACCTAATAATGGTTAGCTAAAGTTTAAAAATGCTTGTGCTAGTTTATTACTAAAGGATTTTTTCCCAGTGATATATGTATATAATTAAACAAGATGTGTTTCACAAAGAAAATTATCCAGAGCATGGATAGGTAAGAAGGCATATATCGTTCTATGTATGTGGTCACTCATACATACTAAGGCAAGCCAACTTAGTATTATTGCCATTTAATAGAGTACAACTCTGAATATTCAGAAAATCTTAGTTGATGAGTATGTGTGTTCTTGGTATTTGTTCTGTTTACTTCTGATTATGTTACTTTATGATTCTGAAATAAAATTCTTTAAGATTCACAAGACTAGAGACCAAAAGATTTTAAGTTTAAGACTAAAAATCAACTGACATCACATATTAGTATAGACTGAATGTCTTTGGGACCAACTGAGAATTGTGGTTTTGCAATTACCCAAGTTATTTCCAACACCACTACTTTGCTTTTTTCTTCTATGGCTTTTAAGTTGGAAATTGTAGTGGTTTATACAAATTTAATAAAAGAGAAAGTCTTGGACTTTTACTGGCAGGGATTTTCTTGTACCACCCACTGTCATAATTGATTACATGCTGTACCCTGATGGAAGAACAGCATTTCTCGGCCAACAGAAAATCACAAATACGTGGTAAACCATCTGCTTTGTCCAGCAACTGAAAAATAATAATGTGACCAATGATCCAAGAGAGAAGGGGCTGCCAGGCCAACTGTGCCCAGACTTCTATCTGCTTGATGTCTGAAGGTGGGAGATTTGTTTTGACAGCTGCCTTGCCAACATCTGGCATCTGTCACCCATAGTTCCCCATTATTGCTGGTTTCAAATATCAAATCTGCCAGTCAAACAGCTTTTCTGCTGATGGACAGTCGAAAGATGCCTTGTAGGCCTGATGTGCTTCTGGGGCACTCCCCTTTATTTTAATACATGCGCCCACTAATCCCTTTTCATGCTTTGCCTTTTGGCCTGTAACTTAGTCGGAAAAAGATTTCTCCCCAGGCCCAAGTTCACTGCTCTTTGGAAGAACGGCTGAAGCACTAAAGGGGATACTAGGAAAATTGCAAATGCTTGTGGTCTTACTCCTATAGGATCAAGAGTAGTTTCCTCCTTCAGGATCTACAGAAAAGCAATATCCCCTCCATCTCTGCCTTTTGGGGAAGTTAACATTTGCATACATAACTCCTTTAAAAATCATTAACATGGTACTTGGTGTGTTTGCACATATTCTTGTTGAAGCGTCCTATGTATTAGGCACTTTACACAGACTACCTGGCTTGATGCTCTAGTAATACAGTGAGGTTTCTTTTCATAAAAGAATAAGCAGTCCGGCCAGCATGGCTCAGTGGCTGAGCATCGACCTATGAACCAGGAAGTCATGGTTCGATTCCAGATAGGGCACATGACTGGTTTGCGGGCTCGATCCCCAGTGTGGGGAATGCAGGAGGCAGTCCATCAATGACTCTCTCTAATCATTGATGTTTCTCTCTCTCTCTTTTTCTCTCCCTTCTTCTCTGAAATCAGTAAAAATATTAAAAAATAAAAAAAACAAGTAGAGCTCAGAGCTCTCATAGCTAGTACGTGGCAGCTCTGGGATTCAAACCCAGATCTTCTTGCCTAAGTGAAACTCTCTTCCCACACAGCATCCTGAACCCCTCCCCCCATCACAATCTGCACGAGAATTTGTATGTAATATACAAATATCCGATAGAGTCAGCAATATTCCAGGCAGGTGGCAAGAACTGGGTGTATTACTTGAGAAAACCAAGGCACTTGCTTTTGCCACAGCTCTGACAGAACGTTAAGGAAAAGAGAAGACTTTTAGGGCCCTAAAACCCTGATCCCACCAGCCCAAGTTCCAGAAAGATTTAAGGCAGTGGTTCTCAACCTTCTGGCCCTTTAAATACAGTTCCTCATGCTGTGACCCCAACCATAAAATTATTTTCGTTCCTACTTCATAACTGTAATGTTGCTACTGTTACGAATCATAATATAAATATCTGATATGCAGGATGGTCTTAGGCGACCCCTGTGAAAGGGTCGTTTGACCACCAAAGGGGTCGCGACCCACAGGTTGAGAACTGCTGATTTAAGGTATAAAGCAAGTAAGGTGGTAGGAAGTGCCGTATCAAAGCAAATCTTCCCTAATCCCTTCATGCTGATTTCACAGAGACATGGGAACGATAAGTGAGTGCTATAAAACCCCCGAGGCATCCAGACTTCCCAGGAGAGCATTAGCCAGGATGCCCAGAGCTCACTGCCTGAGCCATGCGTGGGAACCTGCAGAAGCTAGAAGTTCTCTCACCACTTTAGCGCCTCCATGGCTGGGTGATTCTAAACTGAGAAAGGCAAGGACCCTCGCAGGCCCTCAGATGTATCTGCTGTAAAATAATATTTTTTGAACTAGTAATCAGTGTTTTTCCTCTGGTATTTTCTCCCTGCATTTTTTTTGACCCTTATCCTGTGTCCCCTTTCTCAGGCAATGGAAGGTGACAAAGGAGTCAAGGAATAGAATCTCTCTCCCTGGAAGATAATGGAAAGAATATTGATGTAAGCAAGGGCTTCAGAGAATGTGATGAGAAGAGCAAGTCTTTCCTGGACTAGAAAGACGCTGTGGGCTGAGTGTGTGTGTGTGTGTGGGGGGGGGGGGGGGGGGGGGGGGGAGCAGGGGAGGTTGTTGGAGGAGAATAGGTATAAGCTTAGATGTTGGTGGGTCTCTGAGCAGTGGGGACACACCAGAAATGTGATTTTTAAAAAAATATGTTTTATTGATTTTCGAGAGGAAGGAAGAGGGAGAGAGAGAAACATCAATGATGAGAGAGAATCATTGATGGGCTGCCTTCTGCATGCCCCCTACTGGGGATCAAGCCCAAAACCCAGGTATATGCCCTTGACCAGAATCGAACATGGGACCCTTCAGTCCAAAGGCCAGTGCTCTATCCACTGAGCTAAACCAGCTAGGGTGAAATGTGATTCTTTTTAAATGACACACGTTGTGGTTTGAGAGGAAATCAGAGCCCAGGCCCCTTCCCACATGGAGTTCCCCTGCGGTGCAGGATCACAGAGAAGAAGTGGCTGCGCAGCATCCTAGACCGGGTCTTAGACAACCTTCTGGCTCCACCCCCCAGCATGGTGTGGGAGCAGCACAATCTGTCTTTTACATCCAAGAGCAAGGAAGCCACCGTTACAATGTTTGTGATTTTCTTTTAACTATTTCAGAATATGCAGCTAAGTGGGTGACTTAGGCAAGCTATACCCCAGATGCTACAAGTATTGTGGTAGTCAGCTCAGGCTGCTAGAATAGAAAACCATAGACTGGCTGGTTTGAACAGCAAACATTTGTCACACTTCTGGAGGCTGGAAATCAAGGTTGGGCTGCCAGCATGGTTGAGTTCTAGTGAGAGCCCTCTTCCAGGCCGCAGAAAGAGCAAGCTAGCTCTCAGGTTTCTTTCCCTCGTCCCCCCACCCCCTCCCCCCCCACCTCCAGCTTCTTATAAGGGCAGGAATCTTATTTGTGAGGGCTTCATCCTCATGACCTAATGACCTCTCAAAGGCCCCACCTCCAAAACCATCTCATTGGGATTCGGTTTCAACATACGAATTGGGGGTGAGGGGGTCACAAAAACTCAGACCATAACATATTCTAGTCAAGAATGTACAATCTAAGGATATTCCACTGTTGTCCTAATCAGGAGAAGCATAGTCCACAAGAACTTCTGCATCTTACTTTTTTTTGTTGTTAATCCTCACCCAACGATATTTTTTCCATTGATTTTTAGAGAAAATGGAAGGGAGGGCAGGATGGAGGGGGAGAGAGAGAGAGAAAAAGAGAGAGAGAGAGAGAAACATTGATGTGTGAGAAAGACACATCAATTGGTTGCCTCCCGCTCATACCCTGACTGGGGAGGGGATTGAACCTGCAATCCCGGTATGTGCCCTTGACCGGGAATTGAACCGGTGACGTTCTAACCCAGCCGTGGGCAAACTATGGCCCGCGGGCCGGATCCAGCCCGTTTGAGATGAATAAAACTAAAAAAAAAAAAGACTGTACCCTTTTATGTAATGATCTTTACTTTGAATTTATATTAGTTCACACAAACACTCCATCCATGCTTTTGTTCCGGCCCTCCGGTCCAGTTTAAGAACCCATTGTGGCCCTCGAGTCAAAAAGTTTGCCCACCCCTGTTCTAACCACTGAGCACAGCGGCCAGGGCTGTATCTTGCTTGATGATGCATGCTTTACTAATTAGTATCCTAAATTTCACAAATGAAATTATATTGGTGAAAAAGGCAGCCTGTCTACTATCACAATGTAGGTTAGACATGGGCCTCACTGACAGCGAGACAGGTGTATTGGCTTCCTTACACATTGTGGGGACTCCTCACCCTGAGTGAACAGGGCGACGAGCCTAGGCAGACTTGCTGGGCCTGTCTCTTTAACAGCGCTTCCTCCAGGATCAGGGGGCCTTCTGCTTGCTTGCTGCAGACTCTAAAGGTAAGAGAATCGTACCTGTAACATGTCTGCCTGGAGGAGTGATTCTTTCTTGCAAGGTGGCTGTGGAGACAGAGCCCTGGGTGTCACAGCACTAGGGGCCAGAAGACGCAAACGGTTTAGGACCTGCCCCTTGGTCTGCTAAAATGTGGATGTTCAGCAAAGTTGTGAGGGAGAGGCCAATGCTCACCCACTTAAAATTTTTGGTGACTGTCAGCATGCAGAAGTTGTTGATCCTGAAGAGGCTCTGCAGGCTTGAACGGGAGGCGCACCCAGCCCCTCCGCCTCACCCTGAGTGCTGTGGCTAGGTGACCCCAAACTAGAATGCAAACCTGGGGAGGAGGCAGAACACACTGTGAACGACCTGAGAGTCAGAGTCTTCCTTTCAAAATGAGCTTTAGCAAAAGACAGTTACATTCCTGAACATGTGAGTTCTGAGCTGAGGAGCCTATTGGCTCCGCATTTATAAGCCACATGTCCTGGGAGAAACCGGGACGGAATGATGTGAATAACCAAGAAGCAAGGCAAAAATGCCTCAAAAGAAAATGCTATTTCCAGGCTATAAATCCCCCGACAAACTTCTCCTTCAATTGTAAGGCCTTTTTCTTTCTTCTTGACTTTGTCGACGTTGAAGGTGACAGTCCATCTTCCGATGATTTCAGCAGTGACTTCACCATCCAATTCATCCCACCTCAACCGAACAGCTCACTCCTTCAGCTCAATTCTCAGTGAGCAAGACAGAAACAAAGCCAGCAGCCCTGTGTGGGGGAAGGTGTGTAATATTTGAAGTCAGCCACCTCTGGGTTCCTGACTCCTTACTGCGAGCTGTGTGACCCTCCGTTTACTCAGCTACAAAATGAGGTATCCACTTCTCAGGGGGCTGTGAGGCTTACTGAAGTGCTTATGTAGAGTTTCCCTCATCTCAGTGCCTAAGTTGGCAGTACTGAGTAGGCAAAAAATTGGTCCCTGTCTGTAAAATTAACTTTTAAAAAGACTGAATTGGGTCCTAGCCGGTTTGGCTCAGTGGACAGAGCATAGGCCTGTGTACCAAAGGGTCCTGGGTTTGATTCTGGTCAAGGGCACGTACCTTGGTTTCAGGCTCTTCCCCAGCCTGGGCCCTGGTCGGGGCTTGTGCAGGAGGGAAGCAATCGATATGTTTCTCTCACATCAATGTTTCTGTCTGTCTTTCCCTCTCCCACTCTCCCTAAAAATCAGTGGAAAAATATCCTCAAGTGAGGATTTACAGTAACAAAAAGACTAAATGAGGCCTCTCTGGCAGTCTGCTTCAGCCTTGAAGACAGATAACGTTTATCAAGCTCCCACTACGTGCCAGGTGAATGGAAGTGCTAAAAGGAAGGAACCCAGGAGGTACTGTTATGTCACCCCTTTCACAGATGAAGAAAACCAGTCATGGAGGAGCTAAGGGAGCTTAGGATTCCAGGGCAGGCAGTGGAGGGAGGCCCTTCTGTTCTTTTTTGTTTTGTTTTTGTTAATCCTCACCCAAGGATATTTTTCCATTGATCTTTAGAGAGAGTGTAAGGGAGGGGGAGAGGTAGAGAGAGAGAGAGAAAACAACATTGATGTAAGACACATCTATTGGTTACCCCCCACATGCACTCCAACCATGCCCTCGGACCAGGGCTGGGGATCATGCCTGCAACCAAGGTACGTGCCCTTGACCGGAATCAAACCCAGGACCCTTCAGTCCGTGGGCCAATGCTCTACCCACTGAGCCAAACCAGCTAGGGCAGTCCTAGCTGAAAATCTGGCCCACCACCATGTTAAGTAAGTCATCTGTGACTTCTTGTCTTTCTCCATTAGCCACCGAGGTCAAGGAGTGCCTGGAAAAGCAGGAGCCAAAGAACCATTTGCTGAATGAGGTGTTGGGTGCAGAGTGCCTGGCACACAACCAGCCCTCCTCTGCTGAATGAAGAGCAGGGCCCAGGAGCCCCACGTGGGAAAGGCATGATGAAAAGTCATCGTCACTGATGGATGGGGTCATTGAAGTGTAGCTGTGGCATTTGTACTTTTCTAATGGATTCAGGTATCTCAAAGCTTTGTCTTCTCATGGGCTCGTTAAGGTTCCAGAAAAGCAAAAACAAGCAAATGACTGCAAAAACAAACCAACAGCAGGGAAAAAACACTGATCTTTAATCCAGCCCACCTGGCGACCTCAGAGTGGGCTGACAACTCACATGGTCTCAAAGGAATTTCAAAAATCTGTCCCAGCCCCAAGTTAACACCCATAAAGAGAGAAAGGGGATTAGAGGCCTAGTAGAGAGTGCAGGTATTTTTCATTTGGGGTAGGAAAGTGGAGGGAGGGTCTCAGGCCTTTTTGCTTTCCCCCGAGGCTTACAGGAGTCCTACTTCATAATCAGAGAGGTGAGGCAGGCACAATTTAGGCTTCGGAGCTGCACACTCATCAGGGGACAGGCAGGTGGCGTCAATGACCGAAGGTGGGTGTGGGAAATAGGGAAGTCATGACTGAAGTCATCATGTCAAGACTGCAGGAAAATGGGGAAGGGGGGCTTGCAACCTAGTTCAGTATCTGTTAAAACTGTAGTCTTACTTCCCCACTCTGACTGAACTTGGGCGGAGCTGCAGAGCCTAACCCCAGGGCCCCGCCACAGCTGACTTGAGTGGAGCTGTGGGGACCCTCAGGGGCTGCCACAGGAGGAGAGATATAGGTCAGAGCCTCCCCATGAGTTCAGTTCAGGCTTTGGGACCGGAATTCCCCTGGACAAGCAGATCTGCGAACTGATCTGATCGTTCTCCCATGCATTCTGCCACAACAGGTCGGTGCTGGGGGTGGTGGGGAGCAGGCCCTCCGCTGCAGCTCCCACTGCCTCTCAGGCCTGTTGTTGCTAGAAGGTAGATTTCCCGAGAAGTTAAAATCCTGACATGTGTGTGAAAGCTCTCATCCTATTTAGCAAGAAAGTCCAAGTGGGAGTCAAACTAAATACATCTGCAAGCAGGAGTTGGTCTGTAGGCTGCCAGTACGCCGTCTCAGGAATTGGAAGCAGTCGTGAATCACACCAGCCACTCCGTGGTGGTCAGATGGTGGTGGTGCTGAGGGAAGCTGGTGAGGGAACTGCAGGTCCCGCTGGGGAGAGGTGTTTGGTTCTGGGCATCCCACACCTGGCTGCGCTGGTTCGTTTTGTTCTGTCGTGGCATTGTTGCCACCTAGTGGACTTTCCAGGGAGCGCCCCATGTTTAGACCTCCAAGTTGAGTCCTACGGAGGTCTGAGGGTAGTGGGGGAACATGCTGATAAGTAAAAGCCAGCGCTGAAGCACATCACACGTGAAATGGAAGTGTGCTTTGGGTAAACCTCGACTCACAGCTGGGTGGGATACCGAGGTAGGACCAGAGGGAAATCAGTGGGGTTTGTCTATTTCCTTTGGCCATGCTGTCCTGCTTGCTAAACCTGTGGTCTGAGCTGATAGATTCTGCCCCTTCATTCCAGGGGAGGCACCCAGGCCCATGGCCCAGAGTGGGAAATAGGGAAGTCGTGACTGAAGTCATGTCAAGACTGCAGGGTTTATCTCTGCAGCCTCTGGGGAAATCCCCAATCCATATCTGGGGCTCAGTTTATCCTGTTTCAGGAGGGTAACACCTGTGCTTACTATGTTAAAAACCCCTCTATCATCTGTGTTTGTTAAGCTATTTTACTATTTTCCCTTCAACTTTAAGATCACTTCTCACCCCTTTATTTTTGGAAAAGAACTACCTTTGTTTCTACTGTTGAGTAGAACACCATGCTGCATCTTACCAAGTGTGTTCCTAAAACCCATTTGCTTGAGGACACCTGCCCCAGCTCCTCAGAAAGCACCCCTCCCACATTGGGGCATCACCTTACTCCGCGGGCATTAGCACTTGCAGTTGCACCTCTGTGCAGCCTCCTGGGCCTGGGTTTTGTCTCCTATAGAGTGTTGCCTAAGCCATGGGGCTTGGGTTTGGTTGTCGGTTTTTCCTTGAAGGCCCCATGTAGCCCTGCACACACGCTTTGGCTATGGACACTAAGCTCTCCTTTCCATACCACTCTGAACCTTCTTGCCCAGCCACCAGCATTTTTGTACCATTGATACCGCTGTAAGAGCAGGGGGCAGTCATCTGGGGTGATCTCCAGCTTTGAAAACTGGCATCATGACAGTATGTTGAGGCTATTACGAAGCCAAATGAAACATTGTGTTTTGGTGTCAGCTCTGTGTGCTGAATGAACGTTCCAGATCTCTGGGAAATCATTAGAAATACAAACACACTCACTAGAGCACAAACAAAAGGTCTTGGGTTTCTAGGTCTTCATTTCATTCCTAATTTCCACTTTCAGAAGGGGCACTTTTGTCTCAAATTTGAACTTTTCTAATTGTAAGATGAAACAGGTCTGACAGTGCGTAATGGGGCCAGTAGGTGTGTCACGAGCCCACTGTGGGGAGTGCAGCGCATGCTTCGTCTGCTCTTCCCACCTTTAAACACCCACAGGCCTGAGTGGGAGACACCCTGTGTCTGGGTGGCATTTGGAAGGAGTGGCGTTTTAGTGTTATTAACAGACACAGCCCCAGTACTGCAGGGTAAGCTGATGGGGAGGGATGGGAGGTCATGCAGAGGGAATTCGGAAGGTGGGTGAGAGTGACAACCTGGGAAACACCCAGGGGGCCCAGCAGACTCCACTAGGCAGAAACCGAAGAAAAAAGTTATCCCTGTTTGTCCGCAAGAATAGTGATGTCAGTCAGGGATGGAGACAAAGGGGGAATTTCTAGAGTCCTTGTAGGATTAAAAGTCCTATTCGGTGAGGTTACTTGAGACAAACAGGGACTGTCTTAATCTGGATGTAGCCAATGAGCAGCACTACTCTTACTGCAGACAGCTCCAGCCACTATTAAACTGGAAAACGGCCTTCAGTAACTGAGAGTGAGCCATAGAGAAAAGTTTTTATAGTAACATCAAAACGGCTATTAAGCCACTGCCTTTTGTATCACCCCATCACTCCTGGAAAGGAAGCTGATCTGAGCAGCTGAGGTTCTGGAGCTGCTGGGACCAGGGCCTGGCAATTCACTTAGGTGTTGGCTCTCCCACCCCTTCCCCAGGCTCTGCCTCGCCACCTCTCCACCAAGGGCAGTTGTGGCCCAGTCCTCGCGGGAGGGATGCAGAGGCCAGGAGTCAGATGAGAGCCAGGAATGCTGCAGGGGTAGGGCTCTCAGAGACCCTCCAGAATGTGGAGATGGCACCTTCCAAGCCGTGAGATGCTCACTCATAGCCAGAAGGGAGCAGCTGGCAATAAGGGGCCAGCATCTGAGGCCTTATCCTGACAGCAGGTGCTTTCACACCTTATGAAGGTGGGCTGAAGCTTCCAGTTTATAAGATGGCAGCATGGGTGACCCAAAGGGGGGGAAAAGTCATCAATTACTTGCATTGCAATAGCCTGGATGCACCTGTAGGTTAGCTTCCTGGTTAGGACTGGAATTTTACACCAATCCTAACACTATCAGATGTTGCCAACAGGGCTTTGACACGAGAAAGATATATTCCTTTGTGGGAAGTTCTGGTCTAAAAATAAGTCAAAGTGGCCAGAGAATTTAGGTCAAGGTGAGTTTATTGTCCACATATCATTACTAATCGCATCCAAAACCATTTCCAAACCCATCTTTACGCTAGTCAGAATAACAGGTTATTATTTCTTAAAATCACTTAACACTGAACAGATAGGACCTCTTCAAAGGCAACTGACTATACCATGTCACCATCGTAGCCAATAAAACATTTTCCAAAACTTCCTAAAAACCTTTTTATACTGATCATGCTACTTTAGCACTTGCTAGCATCCCGACCAAATAAACACCCACACCTCTTATAGAGTATATTGTGAGAGAATTACATTGACTTGATATGGCATCACACTCGTTTAAAGCAAAAAAAAAAAATTATAATAATAATAAAAGAAGTCCAAGATGAGACACTGTAACTGAGAGATCTGAGGTACATGGTACAAGGGCAATGAACATAATGGAAAAAATCCAATGGCCCGGTGGTTTGCTGGGGATAAGAGTTGGCTAGCAATAAGAACTGAAACCCATGAACAACAAAACACCACCTTGCTTTTAAAGGACAGGCACCTGTTAAAATACATTGAATACTATAATGGCTACAATCAGTAAGGCACTTTTTCCCCCAACCTAGGCTGCAGGCAAAGGAATAAATGATGCGGCTACAGCGTGCATGGATACATTTGCTGATGGCTTCTTGAAACCTGAGCCAAGAATCAGGTCTGATAGCCCAGCCAAGTCTAAAGCAGAGGCACACAAATATAGGAGAATAGTTCTGAAAAATGTAGACTGAATGATGTTCTGGGTTTAGAGTCTAGAATCATGAGAAACCATGTGGCGTGAGGAAGTCATAAACATCCTCTCCAGTCTTCCTGCCCTATTTTGTACAAACGGACAATGGCATGAGCAGCTCTTGAAAACGGGTCCAAGCCCATAGCAGTGGAAGCCTGCACTCTCTATGGCTGGTTTGTTGGCTTAAGGGGACTTTACTGTCTCAGCATTGATTTCCCTTTTAAAGCTATTCTCAGGGTTGGACTGTCTCAAAGATAAACAAAGAGGAATCCTTTTGGCTTAGAAGCCAACTGGCTTACTCAGACTTCCTCCCATCCCTACCTTCCATTCCCACACTACCAGTGTCATCTCCTTGAACTAGAAAATCATTATTTACATGATACAAGGTGCGAGTCTATTTCTTCCCCCAGGCCAACCCGCTTTGGCCCAGGGAGAATTCCCCGGCCCACTTTGAGAAGTCATCCAATCCTGCCTACTGTCCTTATTAACCCCATCCCGGAGCCCCCAGGGCAGTGTGGAGAGGCCCTGAAGGGGCCAGACTGCAGGAAAGCTGCGGCGCCCTCTGAGAGAAGCCCACCCTGCTAGCAAGGGAATGAGGCTGATGTAGTCAGAGCTGCTTCCTCCCCCAGCCTTGTCACTTAAGCCCCTGCTGGCCTCCAAGCCATGTGTGCCCCTGACAGGATGACAGAGGCAGAACAGAGCCTCTTGAACAAAGCGTGTAGACCGAGGAGGACCTGGCCGTCAGGCGTGGTGAGCCCTCCGCGGTCCTGGGGCAGTCCCAGCCCAGGCTCCTCTAAGAGCAGCCATTCTGAGGGGCTGTCCTCTGGGCACCGGGGACTCTCTGCTGGGGGATCTGTCCCCTGCTTCCACCTGCAGGCTTTGTGGCTAATATGAACCTGCATGGGATTAAATTATGCTTAGCATATATTTTTGGCATACGAGGATTTTCCCCACCTAGGATTTGGCCAAAACAGGGATAGGAACAAAATTTGGCAAGCTTGGGGAAAAACCTAGCCCCCACTGACGGAGAAAAACAAAAACACAGAGAGGAGGAAGTAAAAAAGAGATTTTGTTGTTGTTGTTTAAAAGTAGAAAAAGATCAGAACAGGTTTGGAACCCCTTTAAGTAGGAAGTGAAAAATAAAAGAATAAAACCACGAGCACTGAGCTTCTCTGAGACAAAATCTCCTACCGAGGAAACCAAGGCCAAGGAGAGGGCGTCAGCCACTTAAACAACGAGTTCCCTCTTTTGTTTAAAGGAGGGGACCGGCAGGAAAACCAGACAACCTAGCACCTTCCCCATCAGCAACCCCACACCTAGCACCTAGGCCCAGAGGACAGGAAGTAGAAAAGGCTAGCAGGCCCCAGGGCATCTGGGCCTTCAGAGAAAGCGGAAAGTTATAGGCTGCAGGGAGTCTGTTGGCCTGCTTCCTTCCCAGTCAGATTTTCATTTGCTGCTGCTTCCGTCTGAGCTTACGGGCTGGTCACTGTGGAATAAGTTTGTATCTCATCTTGTCTTTATGCTCCCAGACCCTCCAGAACTCTAGGACCACGTCTCTTCCCACGCTATGGGCTCCCCAGACCCCAGAGTGTACTGTGCCACGTGGGCTCTTAATAAAAGACCGCCTGCACGGCTTTCCTCTCCAGAACTTCAGAATTCACCACCCATTAACCCACCAGAAACTCCCTAGAATACAGGGTGATGCTAACTCACCAAGTCCTGAGCCTCCTAAACACCCTGTGAGAATCTCATGCATCAGGACTCCCATCTCTGTGTGGAAGCAGCCTCCCCACCCCCCTCAGCTACCATCCAGTCATCATCTGACCTATGTCCCCCATCACGCCAATTCAATGCGATGTAAACCTAAAACATGCACTGCTGCTTAGCAGAGGACCTGGCCTTGCACAGCGCCTGCTGCCCCGTGGGAGACCAGCGGGGGGAGGAATCCCCACAACACTGCGAGCTGCAGATTCAGACCTAGAAAAACCTCTGTGATCACCATCACCTGGGGATGCCTGTGTCAGGGAAGGAGAGGGAGGGAAAGGTCCTTGCAAGAGGAGAGGACCCTAGTGATGAAAGCCCTGCTGTAGGAAGGGCTGTCAGATGAGGGTCTCCCAGCAGCCTGCTGAATTCTTTAGCCCATCTCCTGATACCTAAGTGCAAAGCATGACTTCCTCATCCACTGCCTAAATGTGTGTGCGGAATGTCTGCGTGGGGGGAGGGGAAGCCCCTTGGTTCAATTGTATTTTTTCCATCATGATGAGGAGACCAGAGTCAAAATGGAAGCCTGATGACCTTCACCACTGAAGAGGTCCCTGGGTGTGAGACCCTGGGCCAAACCCACCCCATTGCCCACAGCCTCCTCCCGCCTTCTTCTCTCCCCACACTCATGGGCTCCCAAGCAGAAACTGTATGGTTGTGAGGTATTATGAAAACAAAAATGTGAATTGTTTTCTGTTGTAGCTATTGATTTTTGACCAGTAAACCTGAGGTAAAGAATATTCTGTCTTTGAAGAATGTGATCAGAGAGGAAAAAAAAAAATCCAAAAGGGATAATAAAAACCCAACACCAACTGTGAATATGCTACCAGGAGAAAAACTATGGAAGGGATTTTCCAGTACAAAGAACTCATATAGCAACCATCTACTTCAGGTCTTGGAATTTAAGCAGTAAAATAATATATTATAAAAATGTTTATAAAATAGCAGCACACTGTGAAAAACATTACAGCTAGGTACTGTTAATGTGAATAAGGATGAATTAGCTTCTTAGCAGCGCAAAAAAAAAAGTAATAAAAAAAAACTGAGCATAATAAAATGAAAATAAGAGACCCTTACGTTTTTCTCCATCTTCAACCCTCATACTATGAAACAAGGCAGAATCTGTGTATAAAATAATTCTTCAAAGGAGCCCTGTTCTGATTTTTCCTTTTTGCTTAAAAAAAGGCAAATATTTTAACAAATAGCTTCATTACCTGTCAATTATAATTGTGCAAAAAAAAAAGTTATTGCTCCAACTTCTTGCTAACTGAATGTGTTTAAGATGTGGAGAGGAAAAATATTCAAGTACACTGAACAACTTTGCAACTAATTAACAAAAAGTGTATAAGGGAACAAAATGCCACACTGCTGTTCAGCTGTCTTTGCACCAGCAATAATTTTTCTTTCCATGTCCAAAGGGGAAGTACATAGGTGGGAATTAAGATCCTTACATGCATCAAAATGATAACAGATCTTTGTTTTTAGACTTTTCTGAGGAATGTGGTGATGGGAATGTCAGCGGACAGGGTTGTCTCTTCAGTCCTAGTGGGAACACCAGAACCATGTACCAGAGAATATCAGATACCAGAAGCGAATAGTACCAGGTGGGAGGGGGAGGGGCACCGGAGGAGAAGGGAGGAGTCTATTCAGTATAATTTGCATAAACCATCCCATCTATCCCTCTGGAACAATTTTTCAAAGTGCTTTTCGAATGGAATGGTTTATAACAACGCTAAAGTGTGGACCAGACATGCCAATCAGCACCAAAAATTAGTTTTCTCCTAATAAGGAATGCCAGGGTCACATTACTCTTGTCAGACGTTAAAAGATTCCATTCCAGATCCCACCCTTGGTCTCCATCTGCCTCTGTTTCATGTGAGGTTTGGTAATGGCCCAGAGCTACACTGCCCCTTTAGACAAAATATGGTGGTATATGCAATGAACCATGTTTGGAAGAAGAAGCAAGATGTCAAAAAACATAAACCCAGGTCCAAATCACCTGTGTCAACTGGAAGGTAAAACATCTGTTTTAGGTAGCAGCTACTGTAGACAGCAAGAGTTCCTAACTAGAGATCCAGCAATGCTCCTGACTTAGTCATAGGTGGTCAAGACCAAACGTGCTTCTACATCCAAAATGGTTCAGTCACTTCGAGAGATTGTTTCATCCTCCCTCCCCACTGTGTCCAACCTTGTTTCCAATTCCTTCTCGAGTTCATGGCTTAGCAATCTAGTGCCATAAAATGTATATGCAGTTCCTTGAAATTATCCTAGTAGGGGTGTATACGTGCTAGTTTATAACATGAAAAAAAAAGTCTCCTCTAATTTCTTCCCATAATGCAGGCGTACATTTTCTCTAGCTACTCTGCAGTTACCTGTAAGCATTTTACTATGACTTTTAACATAAACAAGCAATAACTGTTCGCATACACAAGGGATTCCCTTCTACTGTACTTCAAATAGGCACCAAATGCTTTTAATTATTCCGGCTTTATAGGATCTTTTTCTCTCGCTTCTAAAAGATCCTTCAATATGATCTAGGTGGGAGCAGAATTTTGTTTTTTTAATTTCACCCTAAAACATAACAAAACAACCAGAGAGAAGGAGAGAGCAGATTTGAACACATCTCTCCCTTGCGGCCCGACTGACATCTCACAGGTCAATATCACGCACGTCTGTAGGGGTGCTGGCTTGGTCCACCACTTCCTCCTCTTCCTTGGATCCATCCCCCTGCTCCTGAAACTGCTGCAGGTTGCTGATCAGCACCTCCTCAATCTGCTCCTGGCAGGCTTTGAGGCAATCCTAGGAGGAGAATGGTTCAGACCAGAGAACTGTTAGCAACATTAACAGGGCATAGAGCATTTGATAAAGAAAATACACACACACACACACACACACACACACACAGTTCAAGCCACCTATCATTCCATACTAGTTTTCCAGTAGAAATAAATATGAAGTAAAGGAGATGTGTTTTTGAAGTGCCACGGAACCTCATTACTCCAAGTCCATGTTTTGCCGTCACCTGGGAGCATGTTAGAAATGCAGAATCCCAGGTGATTCCTGTGCATAGGAGACTCTGAGATGCTCTGGCCTAGCTGATGAGCCACGGATGGGCATGCAGTGTCTGGTAGTAATCTAAGGGCCATAAGACACTTTCTGCTGGGGGAAGTTGGAGGCAATGGAGAGGGGCAGACAGTGCTATAGGAGACAAGGGGTAAGAGAAGAATGGGCTGAACTGCACCGGCTCTCACTATGCGGTGAAAATGCTTAAAAACAAAAATCCTGTTTTTCTGCTTATTTACCATTCCCTTAACTCTCAGAGAAATACAATACAGAATGCTTACCAAATTCTGGACACTGTGCTGTCCAATTTGGGTAAAAGCAAAAATTTGCAGGCTTGCTCTGATATTAGTGTATATTGGCAGGGAAAATTCCAAGCGTCTGCCCCAAGGCAGAAGCCTCTGTCAGCTGGCCGATGGGGAATGCAATGGCAAGTCACGGTGTCACTAGGGAGAGACCATGGCTCCTCCTAACAAGCATGGCATGAGCTGAACAACTTGCTCAGTAGGTATTCCAACCTCTGTCCTCTGCAAGGCTGCTTTTCTGCGCCCTCTTCAGCAGCATGCACACACGGAAAATACGCTCACTTGAATGTGGGGCAGAGGGACAGACAGAAGCTCTGAGCCATTACATTTAAAAAGGAGTTCCTGTTAGGTGTCAGCAATGAGACCTCACTCAGCTGAGAATCCCCTTCCTGAGACAGAGCTGACTCCTGCACATTAACGCCCTGGGTTGGCATGTAGGGCCCTCCTTGGGCTTCCCAGGAGCATGTGAATCTCCTGTGAGCTGGTGGAGAGTGGAGAGGAGTGGTGGAGCCATTGCCTGCAACCAGTATGCCAACTGCTCCAAGCCCCCTTCCTGCCTGAGGAGCACCGAGCTCCCCAGGCCGCAGCGCAGGGCGTGCCCATGGCGCAGACAGTGTCCCCAGGAGAGGCGCCTGCCTCCAGTCCAGCAGGGCTGCTGTGCTAGGAGTCACGCCGAGGGAAGGAAATAGAAGGAGAGGCCAGTTGAAGAGCCTGAAGCGGGGAGGAGGCCAGGCTGGGAAGAGTGGGATAAAGTATTTCCAAAGGGCAGAATTATACGACCACATACACAGGTAATTACAGAACCTGCGAATTTGGGGGTCCAAAGGACTTTTGGGCATTAAACAGCAAAATGCTCTCATTTTACAGCTAGACCCTAAAGCCTGGCCTGTCCCCCAGTTACTGGTTAAAAGCTAAGACTGGGCTTCAGAAGATAAGCCTCCAGTTTCAGAACTCCTTCCCCTATGCTCGTTTTCTTTCCAGCTCCAAGTAGAGACTTAGAGGCCCGAGATTCTCCAAGCAAAGGAGATCTAGCCCGAGCGGCACCCTCAGTGAAGGTGAAGTGTAGCGCCCGCGACCTCCGCCTCCGCCAGCCTCAAGCACCGGCATTGTGGTTCGATGCCCCAAATTAAGCTGATTCAACGGGGAGCCATAATGCTCGTCTGTCAGCGTGGACAGGTGGCAGTCCACAGTGCCGGAGGTCGGGAAAGCCTCCAACTCCCATGATGCCGGCCCCTCCTGGCCCACGCCCCGAGCCTCGGCGCCCTGACAGCGTGTTTGTGGCCTCCAGCTCGTCGCACGGGCCTCCACTTCCTCCGCTGGCTGGCTCGAGCCCTGCGCCCTGCACCCTCCTCTGCCTCCAAGAATGGGCCCACGGAACTCCTACCATTAGCCCTCAGTGTAACTGCATCATTCCATTGTCGCCACACACGCACTGCACTCAACTGGGGACAAAGGGCTGAATGAGCCCCAGGCCCTCGCCAACTCAGGCAGAGACAACTTAGGAAACTGCCTCATTCTTCCTCTCTTCACAGGCTGTTTGGAGTATTTCCTTGCATCCCAATGAGGCTCACAGCAAAAATAAGGCAAGAGAGGGAAGCCTCAACCTCCAATTCTATCCCCCACCTCCTACCCCAGCTTCCTTCCGAGCACCTCTTCACGTGGGTCTTGTGAGATGGGCCTTAGGTAAGGTGCAACCTCCAATTCTATCCCCCACCTCCTACCCCAGCTTCCTTCCGAGCACCTCTTCACGTGGGTCTTGTGAGATGGGCCTTAGGTAAGGTGCTGGGAGGCCCAGAAGGACCAACACAATGCCAGGGACCCTGTGAATAACTCTGTCAAAATAGACTTCTTTCACTTCGCTGCTACCTTTTAAAATAGCTCACTGACCATCAGAGTCATGACATGCCAGGATGACCCTAAAGAAGGGACACCTCGGAACCTTCTCTGGGTGGTATTTTAGAATGTGATGGAGTTTGGATGCAACCTAAGGAGAAGAGGATAAATGTAATGGCCAGATCACCAGAGTCTATATCTGTCCTGATAAATATCTTCCAATAACTTCCCAACATCATCATGGCCTGCCGGGTCTCAATTCTACTTTTTCATTAGCGAATTAGTGCAGTTGTGTCGTGTGAAAATGAAGCGACTCGCTCTAAGACAAGGTCAGGTAAGACTTTCTGAGGACTCTGGCATATAATTGATGTTGAGAAACAGAAAGCTTTTGAAAAGAGACCAGAGGATTAGAAACACACTTGAGATGCATGTGCCCAGGCTTTGTCCTCTGTTCCTTCCTTCCTCCTCCCCTCGTCTTCAGCATCACCCCGCAATGGCTCTGCCAGGGGCTCCGGAGAAAGAGCTGAGTAAAAGCTGGATCTTGTTCAAGAGGTTCTATAGACAAGTGAGCAGTGAGATCAACGCTGGCACAGGGCATGAGCGGGGTGCCCAGGGGACGGAAGAGGCACCCCGATCCTGCCTGGAGAAGCAGGGAAAGGCTCATGGGGAACCAGGACAGCCCCTCCCGCCTCTCAAACTTACCCTTGGCTACGGAACCCGGTACAGGTTCCCCCAAAAGCCAGCACTGCCTCCCTGGCTGGTGTCTGTTTTTAGCAACACTTATGAGGGGAAGGAAAAAGTACTTAAAATATACCACCCTCTGAGACTTTTATTCCCTGTAAAACTGTCAGGCTTCTCACTCAGCTTTCTGTTTGGAATGAAGCGTTCCGGTTTATTTTGGCAACCAGAGGGAGCAACAAAGACCAACTTTCTCAGAACCGCATGGGTCCCTCCTATCAAAGCTTTCTGCTGCCGGCCAGAGAGCCAGAGGAGCTTGTCTGGCTGTCTCCAACCAATCAAGGGGACCCCCTTTTCAGCAGTTTGATCCCTGACAATCCCTGCACAGTGAACATTGTAAGCTTCAAGAGACCACAAATAACAAGGTGCACAGGGCAGCCTCAGCCTGCGGGGACTCCAGGGTAAGACGTTGGCTCCTCCCAATGCCCACTCAGTGGCGAGAGCGGGGGGGGGGGGGGGGGGGGGGGGGGGGGGGGGGCACATGCAGTCCTGTGTGCCTGACTTCCCTGTGGGAGAGCTCACGAAAACTTTTGGGCATTTCGGTGTGGCCCAAGGACACTGTATGTATGTGCATGTGTACATGTATGTTTTATGTGACAAGATATGGGTAACATAAAATTGACCATCTTAATCATGTTTAAGTATGTTTAATGTACTTAAGCAGTGGCTTAAGTACATTCAGTTTGTTGTGCTGCCATCACCACTCCCCATCTCTAGAACTTTTTCACCAGCCCACACTGAAACATTATAACCAACTAAATAGTTACTCCCCATTCCCTCCTCTCCCTAGACCCTGGTGCCCTCTAGTCCAGTGGTTCTCAACCTTCCGGCCCTTTAAATACAGCTCCTCATGTTGTGACCCAACCATAGAATTATTTTCATTGCTACTTCATAACTGTAATGTTGCTACTATTATTAATTGTAATGTAAATATCTGATATGTAGGATGGTCTTAGGCGACCCCTGTGAAAGGGTTGTTTGACCGCCAAAGGGGTCGCGACCCACAGGTTGAGAACCGCTGCTCTAGTCCACTTTCTGTCTCTATGAACTTGACTATTCTAGGTATCTCATAGAAGTAGAATTGTAAAATATTTGTCTTTTTGTGTCTGGTTTATTTCACTTAGCATGTTTTCAAGGCTCATCCATGTTGTAGCATGTGTCAGAAGGTCATTTATCTTTAGGGCTGAATAATATTCCACTGCATATACATACCACAGTTTATTTCTCCATCCAATGATATTGTCAGTCATCAGGGTTACTCTGCTGGGAGGCCTGCATTTGACGTGAGGCCTGGTGAGCACCTTCATCTGACTTGATTTCCTATCGCATTTATAGCTCCTAGCACAGGATTTATCATTCATTTGTGACCTGCATTTGCGAGGGTTTACCTACCTTCCTCTTGATTCTCCACACCGCTGCTAAGTTCCTTGAAGGAAGGAACCTCATCTTTTATTTTCCATGCACAACCCACACCCCCAACTTCTACCTCAGTGCCTTGGGTCTATTCCTTGCCCATAATGCAAGGGTCTGGGACAAATGGGCCTTCAGTAAACACTTCCACAAGCGATGGAGAGTAAGTGCTTGGATGAAATACACCGCTTCTCAGCCCAAGAAATGGTAAACAGAGCTCAGGAAGCAAAACTCACCTCCCTCCAAGAGCCGGTGCATTCTAAATTCTAGTCCTTATATTTTCTTTCACTCTGTGCGTCAGCTCTTCAGAGAATGCAGGCTGACGGGTGGGAGGAGACTTAGCACTTGGACGTTAGACACACAGACAGCCTGGCTCCATGGTGCTCAAGCCTTTCCACTAAGACCTTTCCTAGCAAGAGTGTGAGCAAGCCCTCGGGGACTAGGAGTAAGCTTGAAACTTACTGAGGTCTCACACTGTCATCTGAAAAGTGGTATAATAGATTCTGCTAAGGTTCTGCTTGGTTTTTAATATTAAAATGTTAACCCCAGGCCTTGTGAGGAGGAGACATGTCCACACTTCTTGGGTTCAATAGCTGGGATTTATGGAACGCTGAGGGAGTTTGTATCCATTTAACCCAGTCTGACAGCTGACTTGAATGGACTGACTACCTCGTATCTGAAAGGGCAAGCAGTTTCTCCAGCATGAAATGAGACTGGTTTGCAGTCTTGAAAAGCAAAGCAGCCCGAGAGCCTTGGTGGTACCCCAGAAATGACCTCTATCCATTTGAAACCAGTAAGGGGTGATAGAGAGAGAAATGGGAGAAGGTTGGAGACCCACCAGTGGGGCAATCAGCCAACTGGAGCAGGCCTAGAAGTACCTGAGCGATGTTACAATGCCCGGGGGGTCGAACTCTTGTCACTGACATTTTTGTTTCTGGGGGTCAAAGGAAGGGCTTGTCTTAAGCTGGTTGGGAGTACTTGTTGAAAGGCAGCCTTAATAGGAGGCTTTACTCAGAAAAGGGAGGAAGTGAGTCATTTCTATAAATGCTAAGTCCTGTCTCTAGAGGATTCAAAAAGCATTCCTCACCTGGAGCTGCCCTGGAGGGGTCTCTGCCATCTATATTTTGGAAACCATGTTTCAAAAGCCTGTGCTTTGGGGCCAGCATTTTAAAAGCGTGTCTAAGAACTGTTTCAGAGGAGGCCGGGGTTGGTTCTATCGCACCGTCAACACCTCCCTGCATCATTTCCTGGAGATGGTCATGAGCGGCAAGGCAAAAGGTAGGTGGGTGGGTGAGGAAGCCAGCAAGCGGCAGGTTTAACCTTCTGCTCAGGGTCCCCAGTGAAGGCACAGGCCACAGGCCTGTCAACCACTTCATCCTTTAACTCAGTATATTCCCACGGCACGACATTCAATATATTCCC
>NW_006284614.1:1274737-1275622 GCF_000327345.1 Myotis davidii
CTCAGAGCTAACACCCGCCCCAGTTGCCTTTAAACCAAAGGTCTTTTCCAAACAAAAAGATCCCAGGGCTGCAGCAAGGGTGGAGAGCAAAGTTCCCAGGCCACGTCAGAGCTCCCAGGTTCTAATCCCAGCCCTGCCATTGCCCTCCCCACAGGGGTGGCTACCCCCACCCCCTCTGTGCCTTCCTGATCTCCCAGAAACTCCTGGCTCAGACCTGCTAAGGACTACAATCTTCTACCAGCTGACTAGGAGGCTCACTTAGCCCTGGTCTGTCTCAAAACCTTCTTGTAAGGAGCTTCAAATTCTGACAGCCAGAATTACAGCCCCTGGGCCTTCCACGGGGCGCAGCATGGAAAAATCCACATCTAATAATAGTCCCTTCCGTTGGTGTGGCCCTTTATTCTCCTCAAAGTGCCTTATAATCTATTACCACATTGAACAAAAGGGAAGTGAGAGGCAGGGGAGATGGAGGGGGTTGCCAAGGCTGACATCACTCTCATGGTGGGGACCTCTTGCACGGCCACTCCCTCCAGGACAGCAGGTCCGTGCTCTGGTCCTCCCTTCTCTGTGCCTTCCCGCTCTGGCCTGAGCAGACACCAAAGCTCGACCCAAGTGGGAGGAGGCAGGCTGACATGTATATAAATGGGAAGGAAGCGAGTTCAGACCCACTGGGAAGCCCATGCCATAAAGCCACATTAGTACCCAGCCTGCTCTGCCCCTTGCACCTGCCTGCTAAGTGCTTTTCTCTGTTTCAAGGCTTTGGAAACCTTCAGGGGAGGCCTTCCCTGCTGGATTTTGTACGTCCTTGGTTGTTGATCTCAGAAAACAGAAACCAACAACCATAAGAGTACCTGACACATCATCATCGAACCAGCTGTCTCTTTC
>NW_006284614.1:1275717-1283680 GCF_000327345.1 Myotis davidii
GTCTTCACCGAGAAGGTGGCTGCCACCTACCACATCGGTGTTGGTGATCTTGGCCAGCATCTCCACCAGGGCATCAGCGGTGAGCGAGCTCACTTCCTCATCCTGCTGCAGCCCGCAGACGGCAGCTCCCACACTTCCAGTCGCAATCATCGATGGTGGGTACATGGCGAACTTAAAGTCTGTGAAACGAGGCAGAAGGTCAGGGCACAGGCAGGAAGAGGTCCAGGAGCTCCCCAGCCTGAAGATACTCAGAAACAGACCCCGACAACCCTACAGACTCAACCTGTAAGGTTGGGTGGCGGGTGTAGGGGGAAGACATGGGTTGCACTTCAACTTGAACCTTCAAAAACAGTTCAACCTTGTGTTTCCCTTTCTTCCTCTACAATGCACAATTACAACCGTCCACGGAAGCACTTTTTAAAATATATATATATATATATTTTATTCAGAGAGGAAGGGAAAGGGAGAGAGAGAGAGAGATAGGAAGCACTTTTATCAGTGACCCCACTGTCCAGCGCCAAGTCAGTGGTGTTCCTAGAAACACTGCTGCTCACTGAACCATGCTCAGACCGCCACCAACCCCATGGACGCAGCAGGCCTGGCCATCTGACGGTCTGTCTGGCTTTCTTTCCTTAGCCCTCTCACTATTTCCACCTCTTGAGGGACATCTATTATGATGATCTGCCCAAAGCCTGCTGTCCACTAGCTCCTCCAGAGCCATCTCCACCCCCAAGGACACTAACAAAGCCAACCTCCTTGCCTCCTGTTCTGCTGTAGGTCTCGTCCCCAGGGGGTCAAAGGAGGGCTTCTCTGCCCAATAACCTCATTAGCTTCCCCCTGTGGCATTCATAATGCAGAGGAGTAAGCCAGCCCGTGGCCCTGGGCCCACGAAAGCCTGGGTAGGAGCATCTGGCAGGGAAGCGCAGGAAGATATCGTTGGGCTCTCCTTCCTCTATTCAGTTCTCAGACCAAGAAGCACACCTCACACATGCCTATCTTTGTTGTCCCTCTGCGTGCAAAACCAACTCCTATTTGTAGCAAATGAACTTCTAGAAGCCAGGAGGTATATATAGGTGGTCCTGGGTGCAGCAGGCACTAGCTACCCAGGACTCTCTCTCTCTCTCTCTCTCTTGTTTTGTTAGGAAAACATACTGAGGGAAGTCCTGGGGACACTGTCCCCTCTCCCCAGAACTGGGGAGCATCTTGTGCATGAACACAGCTGCCTCTCAACAGGTCAGTGTAGCACAGGCTGGGCCTAGCACCCCCATGGTGAGGAGCTGCTGGTGACCAGGCTGGCCACTGCTCCATGCCACCCTCTTTGGCAGCAGACCAGCGTCCTCTAGAGCCAGAAGCAGCTGCCCAGCTCGCCTGCTTAGTCAGACAGGAGGTGGCGTTAGCACTAAGAAGCCTGGTCCAGGCCATGGGATCTTGAACAAGTCACTTCCTCCCTTAATGGAATCCCATTAAGATCAGCGTTTTTCTAACCTCCAGTTGCAGTTCATTAATGGGTCATGAAATTCATCAGTGGGGCATGACCAGCATTTTCAGTTGTTTAATGGAACAGAAGAGGATAAAAGTATCAGAAGCAGTGCATGTAGTAAGAGTAAATACCATTTTGAGAAACTTTTGTATCAGTTTGATGTCTTTATGTGTCTCCAGAGTTGTGTTATATAGTCTATTTCTTCCTTCAAGGTTTAGGTCAAAAAGTTTAAAGACCTCAGGCTAGCTAATCTCCCAGATGCCCTCCAGCCCTAATTTGCTTTTACTCAAATCTGAAATAAGAGACTCGCCCAGGGTGGGTGGCTCAGTTGGTTGGAGCGTCATCCCATACACCGAAAGGTTGTGGGTTCGATTCTCGGTCAGAGCACATACCTAGGTTGTGTGGGAGGTGACCGATGCTTCTTTCACAATGTTTCTCTCTCTCCAGAAATCAATTAAAAACATAGCCTCAGGTGAGGGTTAAAAAAACAAAAAACAAACTCCCTAGAACAACTCCCTAGGAAAAAAGCAAGGAAGAGACAGCAGAATATAGCACGGCTTCCATCAGCCAGGGGTCACAAGGCATCTCATCCTGCATGGCATCAGGTGCGGCCCCAGCACCACCTCAGGGACACCCCCTCTGCTGGTAGGGGAACAGCAGCGAGAAAAACACTAAAATGAAACATCTGAAGGGTCATGACCTTGCATTAGCTCTAGTCAGCCAGCCAACCCTCCCCCTCCACCCCAATCCATGGGACATTCTACCCAACCCATTTCGCCATTCCTAAAAACCTTAAAACTTTGGCTACGTGATCGGATTGAGAAATGCCCATGGTATCACTTGGGGGTGGGGAAAGGACAGAAAAACATGCATAGGTACTAATTTTACAATGTTTCATCAATATGTAAATACATATACACACACACACACACACATAGGTATGAACTAGGAGCGTACACAGAAAATGTATACAAATTTTACTACCATTTGGTTGGGGAAATAAATTTTTGTAAATTTTCTTTTAGTATTATTTTACTGTAGCGAATAAAACCAAGTAAAAATCTCTCAGAAATCTCTAAGTCTCTTGGTAAAAAATTCCAAGAAGCTGTATCTGGGTGCAGAAGGCACATTCAGGGTAAGGTTCTCTTTCCACACTCACTGCCCACGTAAAGGTGAGATGTTTGTGACTTCTGGAGACTCCTTCTCCTGAAGTATAATGAGAAGCAATGAACTGGCCAGTGATCCATTCTGATGGATGTGAAACACAGTCAGATGGTACAGCCTGGTGCATTCCCAATGACTGATGTACACATGGGTAACTTCTAAAGAAACTTCTCAAAGAAAGAGGTACTTAAGTGGATAGAAGCCTTGGAGACACTTAGGAGGACTCTCCAAGGAGATGGGTAGGATTTGGACAGTAGGGCCAAGAAGCTCCAAGAACTGGAAGGCGGAATGCATGGAGGCTGATGTCCCACCACCTATACCTCTGTGAAAATGGGCAAGTTAGCTGACCTCTCTGAGCCTATTTTCTCACCTGCAAATAAGGATAATTATACCCACCTCATAGGGTCGTTTTGAGGATGCACTAAGCTAATCCATGCAGAAGCAGTGCCTGGCTCATGGTAAGGAAGCTGTCAGCTGCTACCATCACCATCACTGTCATCACTACCATTGTTCTTACCACTCTTACCACTGGAAACTCATGTGGGATTGTGATGGGCAGTTCTGACAGCTGGAATCTGCTCAGCAGAGGTGAGGAGAAAGGTACCCAGCATCCCTGGTCCGCAGGCAGATGCTGAGTGAAAGCAGGCCGGGCATGCCAAGGGTGGGAGGAAAGAGGCTCTGTGCGACCTGGAGAATCTTTCCCTGTAAGCTGTGGGTGTGTCCCAGAAATGACCTCATCAAGTCCCCAAAGCCTCCCGATGGTTTGTCAGGAGCTGGAGAAACTGAGGCTCCGCAGCAGAACCGAAAGAGGTCATAAGCACACAAGGAAGACATAAGGTGGCAACTCTCCTCCCTAGGCCCTAGGGCACTCCGTATTCATTCAGGGTGGTTCACCCTGAGCCAAGGAGCTAGAAGCCTCTGGCACAGCCTCCCGTCTCCTGGTGAGGTGGTGGGGGCCAGGGGCAGACCTGAGGGGAACCCGGGTGCACACAGGCAGCTTTGCTGCTGTCTGCTTGCTCATCCATGTGGTCGGGATAGTGAAGAACTAATAACAGTGTACAATTCATCTAGTTTGAAACATTTCCTTTACCAGTGAATCAATGAAGTCTTGAGAGGTTAAGTGACTTGTCTGATGTCTAATGCTAGGCCTGGGGTTAAGATCAAGACTTTTGGACTCTGGACCCAGGGCTCTCTCTATATAACTTACTAGAAGGTGACTAGTCCTCAAGATCACCTCTGACATCCCACTAAGGAATACAGGGTCCTCCTTCCTAGCAGAGCTGGAAGGAAAGCCCAGAAGAAAGAGCCCTGGCTCAAGGGTGAAAGGGATGGGACCAGTCCCAGCCATGGCCCGGGCATGCTGTGTGACCTGCACAAGCCACCCAAGGACACCACTGGACCTCCTCGGCCTGCTGGGATCCTTCGTCTGAGCAAGGGCAGTGAGAGGTGCTCGTGTTTGTCGGGTTGGTATTTGTACTTCTTGGTAAGATTACACTGAAGAAAGAGTTATGAGCTAAACAGGTTTATAGGCACTGATTCCATGGCCTTGTGGGTAATTTTAGTGCAGATGGTTTTGGCTCTGGTGACCAAGGCCTTGAAGTACAAGAGAAACTGCTTTACTCTTGCTCGCCACTAGGGGGCAAGAGACCTTTGAACTGTGGCAATCGAGAAACAGAAATAACCCAACCAGGGCTTTTCCTCTCCCCCACTCCTCCAACCTGCAGTCAGGTGGGAGTTTAAAAGGCCAATGAATGACGTTGGTAGACACACCTCACCTGACACACCCAGAAGAGGTTCAGCACACCCTGTCCTTGTGGGGCAGGACTGCCATTAAAGCTAATGTCAACTTCACGCCTAAGACCTCGGTGGGAGGAACAGGGGAGGAAGGCTGGAGAATGGTGAGCAGCCTGCCCCTCATTCATCTGAGCCAGATGGGAAGTGAGATGTCACACTGCCTGTCCCCACAGCGCACTTACAGAACTGAGACTCTGGGTTCTTCCCGGTTCAACTGGCCGCTTCCCCTCAGCCTCATGACCTTTCAGCTGTGGAGGCAGCTAGAGACTCACAGCTGGAAAGGTGGTTTCAATTCTTCCTTCTGGGCAACCATGAAGGTAAACCTCCCCTTTCTGGATCAGAGGCCAAGTCATTGGTCCTCTCCAGGCCTCCACTGCCCCTGGTGACACAAAGTCATGAGACACCCTCTTGGAAAAGCCAGGAGGGCTGGTGGGCACATGGCTCTCACCATCACTTGGGCTCAGGCCTTGGGGCCCTCCTGTGCATGGCACCAATAGCCAAGTAGAGCATCTTGAGGTGGGGCTCGCAGGCTTGGGGATGTGGGGCGCCATGGAGAGGGAGGTTAAGCACCTCCTCCCTGACCGCCACCCCCACTTCAAACTCAATGCCACTGTCTTGTAGGGTCTACTGGAATCTTCCACTAAGCATGGTTTCAGGTGTCAAGAATCTCCCAACACAGGAGTGCAAGCCCGAGTCATCTGAAATGGGCTACTCTCCTTGTTTGTAGGCCTGGGGGCTCTGAGGCATGGGTCTGCCTCCCTAGGGTCTAGGAAAGGGAGTACCTGGAGTAAGTAGTTATGCCTTCGGCCTCATCCTCACCCCAGTGCCTCCACTGAGCAGGTCGGCTGGGAGAGGAATACCAGGCAGGCCGAGGCAATCTCTTCCAGAAGCCACTGGGGCTGAGCAGGGAAGGGAGGAGGGCACTCCTCCGTCCTGCCACCATCTTACCCTTCAGGCCTGAAAAGGAAGGCCGACTTTCCGCTCCCCTTCTCGCGGCCCCTCGGTGCTCTCCGCTCTCTCTTCCCCTTTCACACACACATACGCTCTCCAGACTGCACACGCTGCCAGCTCTTTCACAACCAGCTTTCCCCATGAACACGCTGGCTACCGGCTCCTCTGGACCCCCGCGGGCCTCCGGGCCTTGGCCGCAGGTGCTTCTTCAGCTCCCCCGACCGAAGACCCAGGATTGGGGGGAGGGAATGAGATGTGACGTGGAAGCGAAAGGCTGGAGGGGCTCCTACCGAAAGACTGGAGGGCCACCTACCTATGGTTCTCTGTTCCCCTGGGCCTGCTACTTACCAGACAGTCCTAGGTACTCACCCATCTGTCAGTCTGGCCCCAGAATGTAGAATCTCATCTAATTAGAGGGTGTTTTTCTACAAGAAAGGCAGCCTTTAGCTTTTATTCTGTCTGTGCCACCGCGTAAACCTGCACACAGTGGGTTCCTGTGGGGCTCAGTCCTGCATACCACTCCAGGGCAGATCAGGGAAGGGGACAGGAACATCCTTTCTCGACCCAGGACACTTCTGAGAACCTCCCTCTGCTCTGACCGTCCACACTGGAGGCTTAGTACTTAGCACGCGGTTTTTCATTGGTGAGAGGTGTTCTTTCTCCTCCCTGTCCCCAGATCCTGCCCAAAACCAGCTCAAAGTTCCCAAAGGCAGTCTTCAGAACTTCCTCTGCCTCCCCTCAGACCTCTGTCCTCAGTCCCTGAATCCCAGGCTCCCTACTCTGGCCCCAGAGTTGGCAGCCACCCCGAGGATCTGGGTAAGAAGGCCAGGAGTGGGGGATGGAATCCCCAATTTTAGAGAATGGGCCTTTGCAGAATCTGGGGATCTGCCCATGCCTGGGTTATTCCACTCGCCAGCCCTGCCCAACCAGCAATCAGAGAGGAGAAATGAGCGGAGAGACCCCAAAAGGTCTGTCAGTCAAGAGACAAGGTCAAAGCAGAACTCTGGCTACCAACAGCTGGGCAACAGGGGAGCTAAGGGTGGCAGTCAGCTATCCTAGGGCCATAGAAAAAAGGACTGCTCCCCTCTCCCCCGCCCCCACACACAGTGAATCCTGACAGGGGAGCGGGAAAGAAACAGCCAGGCCTGGGAGACAAAGTGACAAGTCGATGAGGCCTGACCTCTAGGGCCCAGGCCAGACAGCAGAGGGAGGAAGCAAAAGAATGGCTACTGTCTGAAAGCAGCAAGAACCCAAGGGGTTCCTCTGAAGAATGGCCCCCACGGCTGCAGGAAGGGCGGCTAACTCTCCCACAAAGGGGCACAGGGCACTCACACACCAGGAGGCCTGGTCCGGACCTGGAAGGGAAGGACCATAGAAAACCAGCGAAAGGAACCCTGAGCCCTGGAACCAAATGTGGGTGGCATGGGCACGGGAGTCCCACCGGGACTGGACGCAGGCAGCTAGAGAAGCAACCACACCCATCTCAGCTGGAGCAGTGAACACTGGAGACGGTGGCACATTGTCCTACACATTCCTTGGTTTACAAATCACTTCCCCGCATATCCTCTTTCTGATTTTCACTTTTCTAACCACCCTGAAAAGGCTGTAGAATCATGTATCCATAGGTGTGTTTTGCACATGAAGAAGCTGAGGTTCAGAGAGGTTAAGCAGCCTGTCCAAGGTCTCCTCGATGATAAGTGGCAAAGCCTGACCTTTTGACTGTGAACATGAAGCATATACACTATTGCATATTATAAGATCATCTGTACCCACTTACTAATAACATGTAATAAGATTTTCAAAAGTTAACCCCCTGGAGTCCCACCTCTACAATTCATACTACTCTTGGCAAACTTGAGCTAAACTCCCCTCCCGGCAAAACATCTTTACCTAACATTTCTGAGTGTGAAAATACAAATTCGGGAAACCTTTCCCCTGCATGATGGAAGTTCCAGGCTCTCTCTCGCCCACGGCCACTATAGGGAAGAAAAGGGTAGAGGCTGGCCTAGGTTCCGTTTAACGAGACAGTATCAGACCACACTGCCTTTAGTTCATTAGGAACATGCAAAGCAAATGGGGCAAGCACTATGTATCTATCCATTGTGGGACTAACAAAACGGGTGGGAAGATTTGAACATGAAAAGGCCAGTGGAGGCTGCTGTATTAAGTCTGCAACTGAAGTCAAAACAGCAGCACATGGAGGACATCGGAACCCAGCGCAGAAAGTGAGTCCTTGCTGAAGGCCACCCAGGTTCACTCCCCCACCCGGCAAGGAGGCAACCAACGCCCTCCAGTAAGAAGAATTCCTTTGGCCTCCTCACCACTTATCAGTGCGGGCAGTGCATTTATCTCGGCAGTGTTCCTTTCACCTGTATTTGCTCCCACCCCCAAATTTCCTCTTGGGCTTATCTCCAAGCCATCCTTTTCCTCAAAAGATTAAAGATTTAAGCACAACCAGAGAACAGTATATGTAGTCTTCAAAGAGCACTTTAGGCATCATAAAGAATACTTTAACAGGCGCTATTTTTTTTTCCTTACCACACCTGTCCTCATAAACCGTTTACGAGTTCAGTA
>NW_006284614.1:1283701-1289523 GCF_000327345.1 Myotis davidii
CTCCCCACAAACCCCAAACCCAGTCTGCCTCCCCTTGACCATTCCCCAAAGGGCTAAAAGGGCTTTTCAGCACCCCACCACCCCCAGCCTGCTCCTACCGGTGGCACACAGAGCAATGAAGGTCTGGGCATGCTTGCGGATCAGAGGCAACTTCTCATTGTCCTGGGGCAGCCTGCGCAGGATGGGCTCGATGAAGTCATGAGGAGTGACTGCGGCCAGGTTCCACTTCAACTTCCCCAGCACCACCAGCTCCCACTCCTGGTGGAGAAGGGAGGAGAGTATAAAACCCAAAGGCGACCTGGTGCTGCTGGGGCTGGGAGTTGGGGTCCAGACAGTTTTAATGATGCTCATTAGGACGCTGCTAGATTGTAAGGCTTCCCATTTGTCAAAGTGCTCCTCCAGCTTTGAAGTTGCTGAAGGCTCTTCTTATGCTTCAAATGTCAGGCTCCACTGAAAATAATGAGAGCTCAGGTAGCGGCTGCCAAGATTCTACTTTCTTCTATTTCTTTTCCCTTCCAGCTCCCCACCCCCACCCCACTGACTTCCATGCAATGCTATTGCCTGCCCACCCAGAACGCTGAACCTACAGTAAGATGCTGCCAAGGTCATTGTGGCCCTTTGGTAGTAATTTATTGTATATGTCTCCATCACTGAAGTCTTTTTAATCCTCACGGAAAAATGATGCACTCAGATAAAGCTCAAAATAAGGTTCCTTGGCCCAAATCCTTGGCAACCAATTAGCTTGCTTGTAGTTGGTGCCAAAAATTGCCATTTTTCTCTCTGCTAAAACTTTCCCCTCAACACATAATGCAGAAATCTTGGGGGCAATGATACACAGCCAGAACACCCTTTCATACGCCTTTGCCATCAAAACTGAAGGACCAAGATGGTCATTAGCAACACCATTGTGCACCTGGGAGGTGATTCAGGGTCGGGTGAAGGTGCTTGTCCAGGGTCACAGAATCTTAGTGCAAATGCTGAAGGGGGACAATACAACCTTGTCTCTTTTAGGCCTTTCGCCAGCAGCCCACCTAGCAAAAAACCTTGCTTTTCTCCCTTATTGAGATACTCCTGGTGAATTGTGTTCAAAGGGAAACAAGCCAAAGAGAACGCTTTAAAAATGTGTAGTTGGAGGGCAAATGGGCCTATCAACTGGGACAGGAGCACCCAGCCTGTCATGTACCCTGCTCTCCTGTCCCTGAGAACGCTGAGCGGACTCCCTTCCATCTGCCAGGCAGCAACCCAAGCCAGCCCTGCTTCCGCAGTGCTGACTGCCCCAGACCTGGGCTCACTCCCTTCCCAGACGCAGCTTTCTCAGATGTAAAGTGCAAGGACTCCTCAAGACCTCAACTTCTGGGATCAAGAGATGAGGAATGGAAAAGGCATACTTGTTTGGAGCAATATAAATTAGCCTGGCTGGTCCTGAAAAATTGGGGTGTCCTAAAGAATACCTCAGTCTACCATCATGTTGAAACAAATGAACTATATGGAAGATTAGTGTTCCTGGCCACCCTTGAGAAAAAGAAACTGGTTGCCAATTTGAACAATTTTTTTTCTTTACAAACTGTGAAGGTATTGGGGTAGAACAAAATCCCTGATAAGACTACTAAACAACCCGTGTCTTCTGAGATGTCTTGAAATTCCAGCCCTTCCTTCTCACAGGGGAATGTGAGTATAAATCTCTCCTCTTGTACCATTATTAAAGGAAGCAGATCTCCCAGAAGAAAGCACCTTTCTGGGCCTCTCGGACCAACCCAGAAGCAGCTGAAATCTGGCACTGGTTCAAAGGTGAAGTCATTCAGGCCCCTCTACATTCTCGGCAATTCCTCCCCCACCCTTGCACATGTCTGCCACTAGATGGCAGCACAGCTCCAGAAAGGAAGGCCTCTCACAAAGAGCTCAGTCCTAGCAGCCAGTCAGCTCTGTGGACTTTGTGCAGGCCTTGCCAGTAAGGGAAAGGGCGGTAGGAGGGGGCCCTTTTTCTAAACAGTGAAGAGAAAGGTGTGCGGACAGACACTGAAGGTGGACGGCTCTACCATTCCACTGCTGCAACATGGACATCTTAAGTGTGAAGCTGCAGGGAAAAAAAGTTAGATTAGGTGGGAAAGGGTTTGCTGGTAGAAAACCAGTGAAGATAGGACCCATGTGGTTGTAGAGGTCACAGCCCCACTGGAGTCAGGAGCTCACGTCTGAGATTCCTCCACTGGGGGCCACATTTTGACTTTGCTCAAAAGTCAGTGAACTCGTATTTATTGAACAGCTACTATGTGCAGGTATCTTGAGACTTTATAGCTACAGAGGCACTACCTTTGAACTTCAAGTTCTTAGGGGACACACCACCACACATTCCAATCATGCAGACACATTCCTATCATGTGCGCAGCCAGACTGTTTTCTCAGAATTCAGTGATTGAATTTTATTGAAATATTATCATGGTGTGCCCTACACACACACACACACACACACACACACACACCTGCAAATGAATCTCACCAATACAAATCTCCATGAAGACCTTATTTGTGGATGTAGCCTCAGTAGTTCGTGGGAAGACACACAAAAAACCTTATTAAAAGAAATATCTCCCGTGAGTATGCACATTCCAGTGGTGGGTAATTCTGCATCCTAAGAATTTATTTGGAGACCAGGAGAGCGCTAGGAGAGAGCTGGGAGTGGGGCACGAAAGGAGGGAGAAAGGGGACAGTCGTTACCAGCAGTTCCTGGGGCTTGATGGAGTTGTCGGTATAAATGCACAACTTTTCTGCCGTCAGCGGGATGGTCTCTTTGAGCTTGGAGGCCAGGAACATGCAAACAGCACCCAGGAGCTGAAGGTGGGTCTTAGGAGTTGGAACCCCAGCCAAGAAGCGGTCCAGGTAATTCATGGCCAGAGGGAAGACCTCCTCCTCACACTTCTGCTCCTCACAGACCTACAATGCGGAGAAGAGTTGGAGGGAGGGGGAGAAAATATCAGGAAAAGAGAAAGAAAAAAAGAAGAAAGAGCATAATTTATAGAAATTACAAAAAATCTTTAATTTTTTGTGGATGGGGGAGGGGAGTAGAATGTGATAAGAATAAAAATGAGGAAACTGGGGTAAATCTAAATAGCCCATCCGTGCTGGGGGATTCTCCTGAAACCTTAAAAAAAAAAAAAACCAAACCAAACCAAAAAATTGGTGAAACTAAAGATCCAAAACGGGGGGTGGGGGGTGGGGGGAGGCAAAGAAATTCGCAGCGGCCGCAGCAGCTTCACGCCGCTCCCTTTGGCTGTTCACTTCTTCCCTCACTAACTCACTCACTCTCTTTTTTGGATTTCGTCATCTTTTCAAAAAATCAATAAAAATATTCTGGAGGCTCCGGGGGTCTTCTTCTTGGTCTCATCCGGACCCCCAGACTCTACTCTATCATTCCCGACAATTGGAAAAATTGTCCCGGGTGGTCCCCGCGGTCCAGGCGCCGCTATTGGGGGGGTGGGTGGGGAGAGGTGGGGAAAGGAGGGGGAGGGCAGCGAGGAGGAAGAGCGCCGCAGCCGAGGCGGCAGGAGTCGGAGCAAGGGGGGGACGGTTTCAAAAAATAATTAAAAATCGAGGAAATATCCTAGAAAAGCCCTTTTGGCGTGAAAACCCCAAAGAGGATCCAGGCTTCCCAAAACGGAGGTTTCGGGTGCCGGAAAGGTCCGTTTCTCGATCCCTGGGGCTTTGGATCCCGAGGGGAAACTTGGAGGGGTGAGAGCCGCGGCCGGAGTGTCCGGCTGCGGCCCACAAGGGCAGAAACTGGGGGACGTGGTGAGGAGCTGGGGGAACGAGAGGCCCCGGGAGCCGCCGGAGAGGCACGGGGACTCCGATATCCTCTTTAGGGGTGCCCCCAAATCCCCCCTGCACACACCTCCTCCCCCCTTCCCACCCCACCCAAATCTCCGCACCGAGGAAACTGGAAAGCCAAACTGTAAGTAACCGCTGTGAAATGGGGGCTGGGGGAGAGGGCACTAGGAGACGTGGTGTGGCCGCGATAACGGGGTGCGAGGGGGAGCGGGCGACGTTTTCCAGCCTTTCCAACCCGAGTTTTGCAAAGCAACATGGCGAAACCACGGCAGGTCCAGAGCTGTGCATACGTGGGCACACGGCTTGCTCTCGGCAAAGATTTGGAGCAAGGGTAAAGAAATGGTTCTTTTGGTCTCCCCTAAAACACACGTTTCTTCAATGTGACTTCCGGGGCTCCTAAATTCCCCGTCCCTCTCCTCCCTCCTCTCTCCCCCTTCCCCTCCCCCCCGTGGGTGCCAACGCGGAGTCGCGACCACATGCGGGGACCCGGGGCTTGGGCGAATTGGCTCTAGCCTTGGGGGGGCTGCTTTTTTAAAACTTCTAGGTCCCGATTTCATCGTCCTAGGCTCTTCTTAACAGCACCGAAAGCAGCCGGGGCTTCGCAAAGGGCAGGTCAGAATGGGGGTGGGAAGCAGCAGCCACATGCGTGCACACGCGCGCGGATGCTCCCCCACCCCCACTCCAAGACAGCCTCGTTTCTCCCAGATTTTCCTCCTTCCTCCCCTCCCCTCCCCCAGTTAATCTTGCATCTTGCAAGGAACTGAAATAAAGCCACGCGTCTCGCCAAAGGGCGCGGGGTAACCTCGAACACAGGAGCGGGCAGGCGGGAGCGGGTGTGGGGGGGGCTATCCTCTCCCAGTTTTAGGGCCCCTACTTGGGGGGGGGGATACGGGTGGGGACAGACGGAACGTCCGTCCGCAGACCTACCTCCAGCATCCAGGTGGCCACCATCCTGCGCATGAAGGGCTGGATGTCCTTCTGCACGCACTTGAAGTAGGAGCACTGGGGAAGGTAGCGCTCCTCGATGGTGAGCAAGTTCTGCAAAACGCGCTCATCGTGGAGCAGGTTGCCGTCCGGCACGGCCCTGCGCACCCGGTCCATCTCGCAGCACAGCAGCTCCATGGCCAGCTGGGTGCCCACTCGGTCCCCTGCTTTCTCCGGACTGGAAAAGTTTTTTGAAGGGGGGGAGGGGAAAGGGTTCCCCTGACCTCCTTGCTTTGGCTAAGTGGGGTTTTCGGGGGAATGGGAAAGGCAGAGAGGGAAGCCGAGGGAGAAGAGAGGAAAAGGATGGGTGGTGGAGAGGAGAGCCGCGGGGTCTGCCGACTCTGCCTCTCCTCCCCTCCAAATTGTCTCGCTCTCCCCAGCTCGCTCTCCTCTTCTGCTCTGCGAGGCGGTGACGCAAACTGGCTGGGCAGTTCTCCTCCCTCTCGCCGCGCTCCCCTCTCTGGTTCCTCCTCCCCTTCCCTCCCCTCCTGTCCCTCCCTCCTCCTTTCAATCTCTCCCTCCCTCGCTCCTTTCCCCTCTTGTTATTAAGGAGAACAGCAGCTGGCCCGACCTAACTTCAAACGCGGTCCCCCGCCCCCGCCCCCCCCCTTAGCTCTCGGAGGCGCTCTCCCTCCATCCAGCCCCGCATGCCAGGGGCCCCGGATAGGGGAACCCACAAAAAGCCCCGATTCTTATTTATTCCCTTTAATTTCGCACACTCTGTAGCTGTATCATACCAAAATACGATCCTCCAACTTTGGCTGCTTCAAAACGCATCCTATCACTCCTGCCCACGCATTGAAGATTCAGGAGTGAAGGGTAGAGCCCTTGAAGACGGGGCGAACTCGGACAATTTAGAAATAGATCCCTTAAGTAAAAAATAAAAGAGTGCGATTTCAGAAAATTGCTACCTCGCATAACCAGAGATACAGGTTATATCCCTGAATTTTAAGTTCCTGATCATTTCCAAGGTGTTTCAAAAGCCCAGCAAAACGCCCTCCCTGCCTCACCCCCCCTTA
>NW_006284614.1:1289690-1292887 GCF_000327345.1 Myotis davidii
TGGGGGCGCTATTGGGAGGCAAGGCGAGGCGCCCAGAGCCGCTGCAGGCGGGGACGGGGCTGCCACGGTTCCTCCGTGGCCAGCGGCCACGCAGGAGAAACCCGCTTCCGCGCCCTTGTATCTGCTGACGAGCCGACCGAGGCGTCTGCGCCGAGCGTGGCCACACTGATACAGCTTTCTAGGAAATAGCCGGGAGGGGGAGGGGAGGGGGGAGGCTGAGCTCACCCTCCCTAACCCTGTGCAAATGCCACCCTTTTCTTTCCTCCGAGGCCCCTGACTTCCACCCCCGGTCCTTCGTCCGCATCCTCGCAGGCCCCTCGGGCTCACGCCTCGCTCGCCAGCCAGGCTTCCTCCCAGGGAGCGGTGCTGCGGTGGAGACGCTGCCCGTACAGTCGGCTAGGACACGTGCTCACATGCATCCTCGGGTCAAGGCTGCTTTCACCAGGGCTATGGTGGCGTTTCCTCACCTCCTTCCTCTCGCCACCCCTACCCTGCCTTTCAGTGTTACTTCACTTTGGGGGGAAGGGAGGTGAGTCCAGCACCCCAGTGTGTTAGCCGACCTGGCACGTGCAGTGAGCTTGGCGTGGGTCGGGGTCCTGGACTTACCGAGGGCTGCCTTTACCAAGGGCCGCCTTTACCGAGAACTGGGGCCCGAACCGGGGTGTGGAGAGCAAATGTGTGTGTGTGTGTGTGTGTGTGTGTGTGTGTGTGTGTGTGTGTGTGTGTGGCGGGGGGACGGGGCACGGGGGGAGGCTGGGTGAGCAGCTAACTCTGTTCCCTGCAAGGAGGGGGTGGTGGAATAGAGGTGGCGGGGACTGAATAAAACCAGAGGTGCTAGCGATTAACTCAGGCCCGGGGCCAGCCCCTAACCGAGGGTGGGGCGGAAGGGGTAGGGGGAGGGGATATCGCTTTAAAAGGGTGTGTAAGAGTTTGGGGCGCCGTCTCCCCTCCCTCTATTTGCATAGCCAATGGCTCTGGGGCTCCTGCTACTGCGCGCTGATTGTTACCGGGCAGATTACTTTTTTTTCTTTTCTTTTTCTTTTCTTTCTTTTTTTTTTTTTTTTTTTTTGGTAGGAAGAGTTCCTCGCTACATCAAAAGGAAGCCAAGGCTGGGCGGAGGGAGAGCAGGGACCGGCGGGCGAGGTTGGGGAGAGGCCGGGCGCCTTCGTCCTTATCAATAGCCGCGAGAATTAGTGTTCAATCTACTGTATAGAAAGCAAGGGGAGGGGAGGAGCGGGCGAGGAAAATGACTAATTGCTGTGGAAGCCATTAGTTTTAGGGAAGAAAAAAAAAAGCGTACTGAAAAACCCGAGTAGCAAACTCAAAATGAAACAACTCGAGGATGACAAACTCAAAGCGTTGACACTCGGGCGCAGTACTTGTTCCTCGGAATAGAGTCGGTCCCTAACAATCACCTATTGATTTTACTCAACTTGGACTTCCCGACTCAAACTTTGAGTCACTCCGGGTAAATACACTAACTTACATTTGAAGACCCCATAAAGGAAATACTCAAACTTAGCGGCCTTTGAATGGATCAAAGAAAGCTGCTGAGGGGGGCGGGCGGGGGTAGGGGGGCTGAGAGAGGTATTTTTAAAGTATAAATCTACCCTGACAGGCAAGGACAGAAGCCAGGGAGGGCTTCCAGCCTCTTGACATCACTTGATAACTAATCGAGAGGGGCTCTCTCTCCAGCCCCCTGCACAGAGAGCGTCCCCAGCCACGGCTCTCCCGGAGGGGGCGGGGAACAGGCGGGTGGTCTACCTCCGCGCCTCGCCCACCCTGGGGAGAAACCATGGGTGGCGAACCCTCAAGTCTCTGGCCCTCTCACCCCATCCCTCCGCCTTACCCCTACCCCAGTCTGGTTGTGGAGAGAAATTCCGGCGGGGAGCGGGCGGGGGCAGAGGTAGTTGCGATGGGGAGGGGCGCGGGTGGAGTCCCCCTTCTCAATTCACCGGGACCCGCAGGTTCGGACGCTTCCCGCGCTGCAGTCTCGCCTTTGCAAGTTCCCCCATTCACTTCCCCTTCCTATTGCGGACTGCTCCTGAACGCCCACTTTTCAGCGAATCAGCCCCCCGGTCCCGTTTCGGTCTCCCCAACTGGTGGGGTGGGGCGCGAGAGGGTGCGGAGGTTGGCAGGAGCGTCTCGGAGAGGCTTGGACCAGAAACCGAGTTTTCCCTTTGGTCGCCGCTCCGACCACGTGCTAAAGTCTTCCTTTTGCTGGGTGAAAAGCACTCCACCTCGCACGTGGGGGGAAAGCATGTCGCCTCCTGGGCAAAGTGCGCGTTTTCTCTCCGTGTAGACTGACTCGTAGAGAAAATCCAGCGCCTGTGCCGAGGCTTCGAAGTAAAAACTGGGCACTTGGGGAGGGGTGGTCGGAAAAAGAAAGAAAAAAAAAATGTTGGTTCTTCCTTACACCTTTTCACCCCTCGGGGGTGGGGGGGGGGTGGAAACCCTGTCCTTTGTAGGATCCATGATAAACTTGAGCAAATGCAAGCTTTAAAGGTCTTTTTATTCTCTCCCTTGCGGGCTCCCCACTTCCTACTCTTAGCGTTTGGGAGTTTCGGTTGGAAAGTGTACAAAACCCTGTAGGTGCAGGGTGCAGCCGGGTGTCGGGTGTTTATAGGCACATTTCTGCAGGAACTTGCAACGCTAAACACACATACTCCCGAGCTAACCCGGCGGATGCCCGTCCGCCCGCCGGGTGATCCCGTAGCCGCCAAGCGTCGGGTCCCGAGAGTTCGAGCCCCGCTGCCTCCGCGTCGGGGCTGTCAGGCCGCGTGGGAGGAGGGGAAGGACTTCAGGCTCAGGAATGGGGGCCGTCGCTCCCCTTGCCTTCCCCGAAGGGTAAAACTGCCTGTGTGGTTCTCCTGTGAGGGATGGATGGTCAGACAACCAAAACCGAAAACCCGACGGTTACTTAAAAGTGGATGGCAATAAGTCCCAGTTCCAGTTTCGGGCTCCGGGAATACCGGGAAGGAACGGGAGGAAGAATAGGAAGATAAATTTGGGGGGTCGAGGCGGGGGTAGAATAAGAAGGGAGTAAGAACAAACTAGGAAAATGTGCGAAAGGAAAAGAGGGAAAGGTCGGCAACTGGAGAGCCAGGGGGAAGGTGGGTGGGTAGTTCGGAACGCGCCGACGGGAGTCTCCCCGAAACCTGGGCAAGGCAATTCCAGGTGTGAATAGGCTTCCGGGG
>NW_006284614.1:1293448-1303679 GCF_000327345.1 Myotis davidii
TGTGGTGGTTGTTTTTTGTTTGTGTGTGTTTTTGTTTTGTGTGTGTGGTTTGTTTGTTTTTTTAAACCAGGAGCAACTCTTGACTCCGGAAAAGGCTTATTGCTTTGGCTTGTGGTCCAGTTCCGCTCCATTCCGACATCTGCCCGAATATCCCGATTGCTGGTCGCGACCCCGCGTCACTTAGCTTTCTACCTTCTCTCCAACGAGGGAGACGTGGACGTATTTTTCTGTCCTTCGGAGCATGAGTTCTGCATTTACTTTTATACCAGGAGGGTTCCACGCGCGACCTGTCCCTTCCTGCCGCCCGCCCCATTCGCTCTTTAAATACTAGGAGTTGGTTAATTACGTGTAAGATCTATCTACTGATGATGGATGTGAGCAAAATTGGACCCATTTTGTTGTTAGGAGCAAATGCGTCTAGAAACATGCTTGTCAAAAAGAGTTCCACAAATAGATGGGCAACGTGCAGGGGGCTCCCCTTCCACGCGCTGGGCACCCCGTGGTACCCTCCTCGCGGGGAACCCAGACTGCAGGGCTGAAAGCTGCGGCGGCACAGTGAGCCCACGCACCTTCATTTCCCCTAAACTTGGGCAACATCTTTTTAATCTTTCAATCTAGGGGGTGAGATCTGAAATATGTCATTTCCAAACCCACGGTGACAATTCTGAGATGATGCTGAAATTTACAAGGAGCATCAGTGGGAATGTTTGGGAGTAAAACAGTAAGTGTGAACTGGCTTCCACCTCAATGAGGTGAAGAAATGGTGGCAGGAATCAGATGCAGAAAGCTGGGGGCTTGGTGGAAAATGTGGATTTGAGTTGGAATTATTTGTTTCTAATGTAAAAGAGAAGCTTTCTGTTAGACTCAGATTTCAAGTGTGGAAATTTTTCTTTTTTTAAGATGACAGAATTTGGTTATGAGCAGTACTTTCTTGATTTTAACACGATCCCTCTATTTTAAACTTATTGTTTATTTCTTTTTCGTTTAATGGTTGCTGATCTGACCCAAGTGACTTTGTTTTGTTTTTTTCTGGGAAAAAAAGTTAAAATTAATAAAAATGTCAATATTTGCTGGGGATGCTCAGCATAAGTGAATTGTATTTGAGGGCTTGCTTTTTTGGTGCCTGATTTGATGGACACTTGGTTTGTGTACAAAGGTAGAAAAATAGGATAAATTATTGAAGAGGGAAAAAAAAAGGGGGAAGGAGCCAAAAGAAGTATTTTAAAAAAACAGACAACTACCTTTAAATTTTGCTCCTGCTTAATTTCAGACATTTAAGTGATGGAAGGTCAAGTTATGCACTTTGTAGACCTACATTCTTAGTAAAATGTCAAGACTATCCCCACCAGAATTTTTTTTTGAGCAGTAGTCATTTTTTATTTGTTTTCTAAAGTCTTTCATTTGGTCAAAGTTCACACATTCATTTCCCTTAAAAATGTGCACTTTCTCAGTATGATTGAATATTCTTTCGATTTCATGGATTTATTCAGCTTAAATGGCAACCAAATTGAAGCAATATAAAATATTTTTAGTTAATATTCCTTATTCATATTTTATTTTCCAATCTCTAACACAAGGATTGCCAGCATCTGTTAGTGCCGTTTGTAACATAATTCTACAACATGCTGAATTCATATTCTCTAAACTTTTAAAAACTAATTAACAAAAACTGGAGAAATAGTTTTCTTGTTGAGGCTTTCTTTTTCTTTTCTTTTTTTTTTCTCCCAGGGGTAAATATCAGGAGGCAGATTGAAAATTTTTCTAAAGTTATGTTCTTGGTGGTCTTTTGTTGGCATTAAAAGGAATGAGTTTTGAAGTGTGAAACAGGTTGTTTTTAAAGTTTTATAATCTTCAAAATGTGCACCTCTGGAGAGAGATGTTGTTTCTATTTTAGGATTAACCTGAAAGCAGGCAGTTTGTATAAGTATGTGAGACACTCCAAACTAGGTTGGATTTAGACTCTTCGGAGGAATGCATTTCCTCTTCGCTCAGCCTGAAGAAGGGGCATCTGCTCTTACATGAACCTGAAACAAAGTGTGTGCCTATGCATTATCTAAACAACTTAGAAAAGCACAATCCAGAGCTGAGGGGTTTATGTAGAAGGTGAAATTAGAACAAAAAATTCTATTTTATTTCTGCTGTTAGCCATCTCAAATCATACTTTCACTGTGGTCCCAGCAGCTATAAACCAAATAATTCTTGTGATGTGTAAAGGTAAATTCCTCCAAGCCCTGTTTAATAATAACGATGATGATAATGATGACTCCTCTGTCTCTTCTTTTATCAATGAGTGTATGTGTAAGCCTTCACTTTATTTTTCTTTAAAAATTGTCATCAAATTGTAAAAAAATTATGGATATTAAAGTTGGGTTTTTGTCCTGGGAAATAATACCAAAGCACTCAATTTTGCGCTTTTGAAAATAAAAAGTCACCAAAATTTAATATGCCTATTGTTAAGGTGAAGAGAAAATACACAGGATTAAAAAAGAACGAGAGAATTTCTGTGCCTAACTTCCAAATTCTTCCCTTCGTCATGCCCACATATGTTTCCGTTTTTGAGAGCAGCTAGCCCATCAAGCAAATGCAAACCCAGGACCAAAACTCTCTCCTGGTGTCAAGGAAAATGTCTGAAACAAATGGTTTGGGTTAGTTTACATAAGGTTTCAGGTAAAATGCCTTACATCTGGCATCCCATGGACTCCAGTTCTTTCAGAATTGTGAAGCATTATTTTTTAAAGATATTTTGAGAGAGGGGAGTCTAGATCAGAGGTAAGATGTGTGCAGACCCTTTTGTGTGTGGGTCTTCGTTGTATCCAGGAGCAACCCGTGAGGTCTCTGTTGTGTGATTCCAATTAACTGGCAAATAGCAAGTTTTTCTAACCCCTACTTCTAAAGATTACTCTTCTAATGTTTCTCTTTTTAAATAAGATGGTATGTCTATTGTAATATTTCCCTAATAGAAAATTGAATAAGGCTTCAATTTACTTGCCTTTGTACAAGAAAAGTTAATAAAATTACTCTTTATAGTGTAATTACCAGCAATTTTATGTCATCTAGCAAATGATTTAAGTCAGTCCGTAATGGAACGCCAGTGAAATTTGCTACACTTGGGATGAAAACCAAACTTACCTTAAGAAATCAAAGTCTGACCTTTCGTTTACACATGTAAAGCTTTTTACCTAGGCTGCCTGTAAGTTTTGCTGAGTGGACATCTTCCAGATTTAGGAAAGCCTTGTTCTCTACCATAGATTAGAGGCATTCGTGTTTGGAAACAAGGGAATAGACTGTAGAACCTCATGACCAGTCATAGAATATGCCTTCTGTGTCTGGGAGTCTGAGATTGAAATTCTATATAGTATTCATCGAGGTTATTCATGCTGAGCGATCACATGTGTTAAACTGATAACATCACAGGTCTGTGCACAGATACATCAGAGCACGTGGGGGGTATGCTTCAGATTTGTAAGGCACACTTTAAATAGTTTCAATGGCGAAATCAAGTACCCTGAGATTTCTATGCTTTGCAAATGCCTTTGGTTTTTGTGATTTATTCATTCATTTATTTGATCAAAATTGAGTCCTTAACATGTGCCAACAGTGTGCTAGGCATTGAGGATGTAGTGGGCACATAGTTAGTCACTCAATGAATGTTTTAAAAGGTGGGCAGGAAGGAAAAAGAGTTGAATACAGTCCCCCCGCCCCCCAAAAAAGAATACAGTCCCTGTCCCCGAGAAGCACATTGTTTAGTGATTAAGTATGGGAAATAATTAATATCCCATAAGCGGATGCTTTAAAAAATAGTAATAAAACCAAAGAACAAAGGGCATAGAATGAGATGCCATGCTTTATCCGTATTACAAAACCTACCTTAAACCAGGGACATGGAAATTTATCTTCTCTTTAAAACTAGTCTAATCAAGTAATTATTACTTGGATTTCATAGTATTTTTATTATGTTCTTAAATTATGTCCTTAATTTGTTTGTAATCTTTAGAAACTACCAGTTGGTTGGATGTCTTGGTCACATTCTGGACTTTGTTTTTCGTCCTTTTAAAGTAGCCAATGATAGAGCAGCTTTCTTAGTCCCCCATTCTGAGAGCATTCCTTTCTTTGAGTAGCTGTATTTCCCAGAGCATCTGTTTCTTGTCTGAATGAACCCACCCTGAATCTGACAGGGTATTGATTAGCATTTCACCCTTTTGGTTAGGGAAGCTGATGTCAGAGTAGTTCATTTACTTGTCCTGAATCACTCAGACATGGGCAGAGCAAAATATAGACCACTGAGTGTTAGCCTGGATGTCTCCTCAAATGGATGCAGGGAGTAATGTTCTTGTCATTGGCACCAGGTGGGTGAAATGACGCTAGGCTGGAAGTCAGAATACTTGCATTCTGGTTCCTACTCTGCCACAAGCCAGCACTGTATGACCTGGGGATAGCCTAAATGTTTTCATTTCTGAAGTTCCTCATTTGCACAATTTAGCTAGCTGTAGTAAAAGACGTGAACTTCCCGTTCAACTCTAGATTTATAAAGTGCCCAATGGCTTTATCAAGCATCATCCTAGAAATAGGAATAGAAATAGGAATCATACCTTATAGCATCTTTTGTATATTTGATGTTTCACATAATGATTCTTAAATTGTGGATTGAGCTATATTCTCACTCCCTAGGTATCTGGGAGATATTAACTCATCATGGGTTGAAACTTTTAAAATTTAGTTCCTTCTATAGGTAGACATGATGTATGTTGTCAGGTGAAGGAGAACACTGTTTTCCTTATCCTAAGTCAGTAGAATAGAATGGCAATTCTCAAAATTATATGGGATGTAAAAATATATGGAATATATCACTGTTTCAGGGTGCTTCACGCAATCCCAGCACATAAGTTAAACTGACATGCTTATTCCAACAACTCAAACACAGCCCCCATTAGATAACATAGAGACATCCAGTTTTGAACGGACCCTGATTTGCAGATCCTTCTTTAGGTGACCAAGTGACAGCTCAGAGCCATTGTGGGACTCATTAAATGAGGCTCATCCTGAGCTACATGGAACTCATGGAGCATCAGGTGGTTCCTTTGGTAAGAACAGGGTAAGGTAAATTTCCTGGAGTTGCAACATTAGATAAGACATCTCTGCTTGGTTTCTGGCATATTCTGATTACTAGGGACAAGCAAACAAAGCTGTCTGCCGTGTCCCACTTTTCTTCCCCACTTTTCATTACTTTGAATGTGTGAGAAACTTCACGCATCAGGATCCTTTGTACTCCAATAGAAACCTTAGATATAAATTATTTACTGTAAAAATGTATGTGTTTGTAGACATTTTTCTTCTTATTTGTGACTAATGAAAGAAAAAAATTGTAGTAATTAGTACACAATTATATTTGAGATCAGTTCTGGGCAGTGTACTATGTAACTTTTTAAAATGTATGGCATATGCTGTCATGGAGAGAGCACTGTCCTTAGGGTCCGGGCGAGTGTGTACTAGTCCCCGCTATGCCACAAGCTGTGTAACAGGGCAAGATCTGTATGATAATACAATGTTTTAGGGTTGTAAAGGAACCCCACACGTCTCTTAATCCATACCCTTCTCTATCACAGAGGAACCCTTTAGAACATCCCTGAAGGTGATGTCTTTGCTCAAATATTTCTACTGATAAAAGAACTTGTGTCTTAACCCCATTGTCTATCATTATTTACTGATCAATGACTTGTGTCATACCCCATTGTCTATCAATTGTAGGTTTATACATTGCTTTCTTAGGTTGAACAAGATTCCTTTTAAAAAAATAATTACTTTTTAAGAAATATTTATTTTTATTGATTTCAGAGAGGAAGGAAGAGGGAGAGAGAGGTAGAAACATCAGTGATGACAGAGAAAACCATTGATTGTCTCCTGCACGCCACCTACTGGGGATCAAGCCCTCAACCCAAGCATGTGCCCTTGAACTGGATGGAACTGGGGACCCTTCAGTCTGCAGGCCAGTGCTCTATCCACTGAGCCAAACCAGCTAGGGCTGAACAGGATTCTTTATCAGCATCTAAACACAGCAACACTGGTGTCTACTTACTATTGGTGGGCCTTGAGCTAGGTCCTTTGCCTCAGAGGACCTTCCTAAGAACCATGTGCCGTTACCATCCTGGGGGACAGGAAGGTTAAGTAACTTACAGAAGGTCAGTAAGGGGCCCCAAACTTCCTGCCCAGAGATGCAGTCTCTGGCCACTGAAACAAGGCAGAATTCACCATCTCCCTTATTTATGCTGACAATTGGTCATATATATGAGGATGCCATCTCCTCACCCATTCTCCCCCAGGCTGGACTACACTTTCTCTTCAGCGATTCATTTGGATACTACCAGACCACTCTCCTCTGGATCTCAAATAATTCACTGATACTCATCTTAAAGTGTGGTTTCTTTAATGTTAGGCTAATAGGAAAGCAACTTGGAGCAACTTAGAAACCTCAGACAATCAATGTGGTTACAGCAAAACACACTAGGCCAATGGATCTTCCCTCACCCCATTTTTTCCAGAGCAAGCATCCCCCAGTACCATTGAGGACTTACCTACCTAGAAAGGAAATATAAAATGGTTATCCCATCTTCTGGAAGCTGCTTTTATTAATAAAACCCCAAATTTCACTCCATTTTCTCACCTATACATTGGGTGAATTAAATTATGGATGATCATACCTTATCTGTGTTCTCTGACTCCTCATATGTCAGATGGGAATAATATCTACCTAGTAAAGTGGTTGTAAGGAGTAAATGTTTGTAGTGTATTTAGCACAGTGCCCTAGCATACAGTAAGTATTGAAAGAGAGCTAAGTGAGGTTTATTATTATTATTAAACTCTATTTGTTATATTTTCTCAGCTCTAGGAGTTCATGGAATTATTAATGTATTTTATATCCTCTATGAAAGTGTCGACATTTCTGTACCAGATCTTAGCTCAGGGTGTCTCTACCCACTGTTTACTACCAACATGGGTCAGTTACTCAGGGATGCTGCCAACATGGTTTACTCTCCAACAATTCCATTCTAAACTCCAGATTACCTTGTCCTCAGAAAGACATGTATTAAGAGATAATCTGAGGAGAAGGGCCAGGGGAAAACCCATCCACACAATCCCAGAGGTTGATTAAGTGTGTAACTTTAAGTCAGTTATTTCAAATGTAAAGATGTTCAAAACACTAAAGCAAACTATCTGTAAAGAATTAAAGTGTAAGTATAAGAAATAGAATCTATCAACCAAGAAGCAAATTATTAAAAAACCAAATGTAAATTCTGGAGTAAAAATGTATAATAAGTAAAATGACAATTTTACTAGAAAGTTTCAGTAGAAGATTTGAGCTAGCAGAAGAAAAAATCAGCTAACTTGAATATAAGTTGAGATTATTCAGTCATAGGAAGAAAAGGAAAGAGAGTGAAGAAAAGTGAGCAATCTCAGCAGTGGTTCTCAACCTTGGCTGCATGTTAGAATCACCTGGGAATATTTTTAAAATCCTGATTTCTGGGCCTCATCCTCCGGAAATTCTGTTTCTTTGTTATTAATGTTGTGGCCCCACCCCATAACAAAGAAACATAATTTCCAGAGGATGAGGCCCAGAAATCAGGATTTTAAAAAGATTCCCAGGTGATTCTAATGTGCAGCCACGGTTGAGAGCCGCTGAATCTCAGAGACCTGTGGAACACCATAAAGCATACCAACATACAAGTAATGAGAGTCCCAGAAGGAGAGGAGAGAGAGCAAGAGGCAGAAAGAATATTTGAAGAAATAATGGCTGAAAATTTTCCAAATTTATTTTAGAACCTACACATTCAAAAAGCTCAACAAACTCTAAGTGGAATAAACTCAAGGACAGTCAAAAATACACATATCATAGTCAAACTTTCAAAACACAAAGAGAGCCCAACTGGTGTGGCTCAGTGGTTGAGCATCAATCTGTGAACCAAGAGGACGCGGGATCAATTCCAGCTCAATCCCCAGTAGGGGGCGTCTGGGAAGTGGCTGATCAATGTTCCTCTCATTGATATTTCTATCTCTTTATCCCTCTCCTTTCCTCACTCTCTAAATATCAATAAAAACAGATTTTTAAAAAGCAATAATTATTTTTTTAAAAAAGACTGAGAGAGAATCTTAAAAACAGCAAGAAATAAAGTAACTTATCATATATCAGGGATCCTCAATAAGTTTAATAGCTGACTTCTCATCAGAAACCATGGAGGCCAGAGGCAGTGGAATTACATCTTCAAAGTGCTGAAGGAAAAAGACTATCAACCAAGAATTCTATATCTGCCAAAATTATCCTTCAAAAATGAAGGCATAATTAGGACATAGTTCATGTTTATCCTCTTCTTTCTTATTTCCCAGCTGGCAGTGGTAGGATTGCTGTAAAATTGCTCTAGACTTGTCTCTACTGTGAGGCCATGTGGCTTCCTACTCTCTACCCTCCCAAGGCTTTTCCATGTTCATAGTATTTGGCTGATTTACTGGTCCCAATCAGAGTTTCCAGGATTGCATTCTCTGCCCTTTTCTCTCTTTAGATTCTCCCCATGCACCTTTGATTCATTCTGATGGCTTCTTATTTCATCTGTAGGCTCAGAGAAGTTGAATAACTTGGAAAAGGCCAATCAGCTTATATGTAAGTGGCAGACTTGGCAGCTCTCTGACCCCACTATATTTGTTATTTCTGCTATAATGTGATTCCTGTGTCTGAAGGTTCACTTAATCTAATTTTCCCATACTTGCATATGACCTACCACAAGCCCTGCCTTCTCATCATCTCAGCCCCTGGCTAAGTTCTCTTCTCTCTCAATTTACCCAGCCAGTGTCATCTGCAATACACCTGAGGCGCCCGCTTGGGACTGATGTCTTGATTGATTCTATGGCTTAGTGGTTATGAATGTGGGGTCTAGAGTCAGAAGGCCAAAGTATGAATCTGGCTGTATTACTTATTAGCTGTGTAACCTTGGGAAAATTGTTAACCTCTCTGGGCTTCAGTTTCCTCAACTACAAACTAGAGATGCTAGTAGCACTTACCACATGTGTAAAGCCAGGTAGCACAGTGCCTGACTCATGCAAGAAGCATTCAATAAATTGACCCCACCACCAGACCTAGGGGTAAGCTCTGACTGGCCCAACCTGATCAACATAATTCCATGCATCTTGCCAGAGTGATTGAGTTAGAAATAGGTACATGAATTTGACTAGTTCAGAGTGGCTTTCAAGACTACAGTTTGATGATGTGGTCTCAGATATGATGCCTGGAATTGCCATATATATTTTTTATTTTATTTTATTTTTAATTTTTTTTTAATTCTTATTTTACCAGTAGGAAGCCAGCCTGAGAACAAAGCTGACACATGCAGTAAGGCAGAGCTGAGAAATCAAAGAGAACTAGAAGCACAGGGCTGATCAAGTATCTTCCTGAAGTTACCCTAACCTCTGGAATTTTCCATGACTTGAGCCAATTGAAAAATTTAGTATTTAAGCTACTTTATTGTTGTTGTTTTTCATTTGCAACGGAAAATATTGTAATTGATACTCCATATTATCATCTTTACCTTCCCATGTACTAGTATATTCAACCTTTGCCATTAGATTGTAATAGCCTTCAGAGCAGAAACTAACTTAATGAGCTTTGTGCTGCCATGCTCCCTGCTCCAGTTCTGTCACACAGTAGGTTCTCATTCACCTAAACTTCAGGCCATAGCACTTATTTCTCCCTGTCATTCATGGACTTTGAGCATCTTGGAGGCAGAAAGAGAAGGTGGCCAGAGTGCCATGTAGGGTGGTTCTTGGATGCTTCATCTTCCTACTATGGTATAGTAATCCTATCTAATAATAGACAAACATGGTAATTGACCTTACTTTCGCTATGCCTCCCATTGGATAATCAGTGTGATATGCAAATTAACCTCCAACAAAGATGGCGGCTAATTTGAATACTGCAGGCAGGGCAGGACAGCGCCATCCCGCCTGCCCTGCCACCATCCAGGCCTATCTGTGACCTGGGGTGGTGGGCGTCCATGTGCGACCTGACCTGGGGCGGCCGGGCAGGACAGCAGCGATCCGCTGGCCCGCCCGGGTGTCCCGTGTATGACCCGCCCGGGGCATCCTGTGTGCAACCCGACCTGGGGCGGTGTCCCAACCCCCGAATCGGCCCTGCTGTGCGCGTGACCCGGGGCGGCGCCCCAACCCCCGAATCGGCCCTGCCGTGTGCGCG
>NW_006284614.1:1303804-1318870 GCF_000327345.1 Myotis davidii
CGATCTGCCATGGGGAGGGGGCCTAAGCCAGCAGGTGGTTATCTCCCAAGGGGTCCCAGACTGTGAGAGGGCACAAGTAGGCCTGAGGGACACCCACCAACCCCTCCTCCCCCACCAGTGCACAAATTTTTGTGCACCGGGCCTCTAGTACTATATAATAAAGAGCTAATATGCAAATGGTCATCACACCCTCACACCGTTACGCCATACGGCTCAGACACTCAACACTGGGGAGAGAGGAATGGGGACCAGCCAGGCTGTGGCCCAGGAGAGGGACAAGCCGCCTGCCCCACGGTGCCAGGCGCCTGCAGCTGTAGCCCAGGCAAAACCGCCTGCCAACAGTCCCCTGTGGCTGCAGCTGGCCCAGGCGTAGCTGGCCCGGGTTCTGGGTGCCTGCGGACAGCCAGAGGTAGGGAAGCCTGGGTCCTGGGTGCCTGCGACTGGCTGGAGGAGGGAATCCTGGGTCCTGGGTGCAGGGCAAGGCAGAGGCAATTAGGGGCGATCAGGACATCAGGGGAGCAGTTAGGGGCGATCAGGCAGGCAGGCAGGCAAGCAGTTAGGAGCCAGCGGTCCCGGATTGCAAGAGGCAGTCGGACATCCCCCAAGGGGTCCTGGTTTGGAGGGAGTGCAGGCCGGGCTGAGGGAAAGCCGCCCCCCCAGCACGAATTGCATGCACCGGGCCTCTAGTAGAAAATAAAATGCATCCTAGATTAGGTAAGCCTTATTGAGCACTAAGCATTTTTCATTGTACACACAGAGTCATATTTTTCCTCTAGGTTACCTATGGCTACTATTATGATGCCCTGTGTTACACATGAGAAACTGATGCTCAGAGAGGTTATTTAAGTTGCGTAGGTCACACTGCTTCTACATATCGTTATTTTGAAAACCTGAATTCAAATGACTGTATCCCTGTCTTTAAGTTCTCATCCCACTTTACAAAAAATAAAACTGGAACACTTAAACAGTGCATTATGGGTATGACTACACATAAAAGGTGGTGCAGAACTCTAATCACCAGACATGTGCTAAAAAATAGGCTTTGGAAAACATCAAAAAATTGGTAAATAAGTGTGTGTTAACTTCAAAGAAATGTTTAAGGTATATATGATTTTTAAAATTATTTCTCACTTTCCCAACATTTTCAGATAACTTATCACTTTCTGAATCATACCACTGAGATCTTTTAAAAAAAGTTTAAAAACCTGAACAGGATCATGCCAAACATATTGTTTTATAACTTAATTTTTTTTTTCAGTTAAATGACAATTATTTGGAGTTTTTCTCTGCTGGTACATATAGCTCTATTTCATTCATTATATGTGCAGAATGTTTCTTCAAAAGTATCCTAATTTAACCACTTCCTACAGTTAATAGACATTTGGGTGCCCTCTCTCACCAATTTTTTGCTTTTGGAAATATGTTCCATCAAGCATCATTATACTTTGCTTCTTTGTGCATTTGAGTGTCTATAGGGGGAGGAAAATATTAAGGTCTTGATTCTATAAATTAAGTGGGCCAAGATAGGAAACGAATGCCTGAGGTGTCTATCTTCTATGGCCTTATAGGGTATACGGGAATGGGCACATACACACATAGCTTTTACTTTAATATAAGAGATGGGCGGTAAGGGTTACCACAGTGGGAGAGCAGAAAGAGGGAGCAGGGGTTCAGATGAGTGGATGATTGAGAAGGCTGCCTGGAGGAGGTGGTCCTTGAGTCCGAGCTTGGAGGATGGTACGGCTCTGATGCTTTGTCCGCTCATCCTTCTATCATTGCCTGGCAATGTGCCCATTATTTGGTTGGACTCCCTTAGACCATTTGGTTGGATGCATAGTGGCAGAGGAGGAAAGGAAGGATGCTCTGGGCAATGGAGACAAAGCTCAGGAACAAAGTGAAAAGTGCACAGTAAGCTCAGAGGCCCAGAAACTGGCTGGTGTGGCTGGAGTATCTGGAGCCTGGGTCACCTGGGAAGGGGGAGGGAGGAGAGATGTCAGAGGCGTGGGCTAAAAAAAGCACCCAAGTGGATTCAGATTTGCCCGGAAAAGGGTTTTTCTTCAGAGTGGGTGATCAAGGTTGGGTAGAGGATTTAAGGACAGAGTAGACAGCTCTATGATTGGGATGATATGAGCCAGATATATGGATCCCTGTTCTTTACAGGTGCCTAATAGCCCCAGGTTTTACTGAATCTGCTACTATGGCAGCGTCTGTGCTTCACTTTTGGGGGTTGTTTCTGCTTTGAGTTCAAGTGAAACAGCCATGTGGAAGAAGCACTACAAAGTTTTAGGAAAAAAATCCCAACCTACTTTTAGCTGCTATTCTGTCTACATCCATAAAAATTCTTTCCATGCCCCATGAAATTCAACATGCAGTTTATCTTGTTTGTTCCATAAAACATCAGATGCGACTTTAATGGCCTAACCCCGAAAAGATAACTTGACAGACATCAAGCATTCAGCAGCATTCCAAATAACCTTTTGCTAGAGCCTGCCTTCTACGGGGCCATGTGGATGTCAGCCACACACAACTCGAGTCACGCTGACATAGCTGGCATGCCTGCATTGCGATGGAATCTCGGGAGTACCAATCACAGGCCAGAGAGAAGCCATTGGCCAGAAGAAACAATGTGAGAGTGTTCACATCTCTGCAAAGGAGGGGTGTTAATGGTGACGGGAATGACAATTGCAGCCAGAGGAGGACGCTGACCCCAAAGCAGGATGGGTACATGTCAGTAACGCTGGGCCACTGGGCAGGAGCATTCCAGGGGCTCAGGCCATGGCCACACCCTTCTTCTGACCCCCAACCAGTAAAATTAGTCAGATTCTCCCAGGTTTTCCCTAGAACCACTTCCTGAACCAAATGCCCTGCTGTCCTCAGGGGTTCAACAAATCCAGAGTGGATAATAGTGGCTGAAATTTATTAAGCACTTAGACCTACCAGACACTGTGCTAGGCTCCTTCCAAATAATTCGCTTAATGCTCACAACTCCATGGTGAGGTAGTTTTCACAATTCCCGTTTTATGAAGGAGGAAAATTGAGGCTAGCACTTACCTGAATCCCAGTGACTGGCAGAATCAGGACTTGAACCACTGTCTTTCAAAAGCTAAAGCCTGTGCTCCTGACCACTGCACTCGGAGTCATGTGACTGATGCATGGGAACTATGCCACCCACAGCAGCCACCCTCCCAGGAGGTGGAACTCTGGGCTAAAAGGGATTCTTTTTTACTCTCCTGATTTCCTGGGGGTCGGGAAGGCATGTTTAAACATTCTGTTCATTTGCCCTGGACGAGTAGCTCCGTTGGTTTGAGCATCATTGTGATATGCCAAGGTTGTGGGTTCAATCCCAGTCAGGGCATACAAGAATCAACCAATGAGTGTGTAAACAAGTGGAACAATAAATAGATGTGTATGTTTTTTTTCTCTTCTTTCATCTCTCTCTCTAAAATAAGCAAATAAATAATAAATAAATAATAAAATAAACATGCTGTTCATTCAACGCTGGTTTAGCTCAGTGATTGTGTGGCTCAAGACTCCTGGCAAGGCAGGCGAGGGAAGGCGAGGAGCCGGAGGTGGGGCGCTGGAGGGGCTGCAGAGCGCAGGCAAGGGTGCAGCTGCCTGCATGTGGGAGGCTGGGCTGTAGGTCTCAGACCTGTAATGAGTTTTCTCCTGACTTTTCTAGCCAGGGTCTTTCTTTCTTCTTTTTCCCTAAGATTTTTTTTTTTGGCTTACCTTTTTCTAACTTAATGTGTATCAAGCATTGTGCTCAAGCATTAACAATACCCTGAGCATGTAGCATCTCTTTGGTTCTCCAACAATTGAATGAAGTAGGTACCGTTATTGTTCCCATTTTAAGAAGATGAAGAAATGAAGCTCAGAGAGGTTAAGTGTGTCTGCTGATTCAGCGCCCTGCCCTCTTCACCACGTAACAACGACAACATGATACCAGCGGTGCCCCTACTCTGTACACGGCACTGCTTCCAATCCCTGGTGCAGGAACCCCTGTGGTCCTCACAGCAGCACTGTGACAGGGACTACTGTCATCCTTGTGTGACAGATGGGGAAACTGAGGCACAGAAAAGTTGTTGTTTTGTAATTTGCCCAAGCTTGCCCAGCTGGTAAGTGGCAAAGCTGGGATTATCTTTTACTGCTTATATTTTGTGATAAAATAGGACATTTCTCAGTTTTGTCTTGTTTTTCACTTCAAATCTCCTTTGATGGCCTGGAGTGGGGTGTGCCAGGGTCCCGAGAAGAGAGTCTCTGAGCTGAACTGGGAAGAGGTGCCAGCGACCACGTCCCTGCAACTGTGGAGATGGAGGGGGTGGAGAGGGTGATGAGATGGCAGCCACAAGCCTGGGGCTTTGCCAGGGGAGGCCTCAGAGCGCATCGTGGGTTGGCACCCCTGAGCTGGGCAGTGTACAACGACAAGCCGCGGCTTCTGGGAGACCAGCAGAACATGGTGCTCCGAAGAGAGAAAACTGGAGGGAAGGGCTGGCAGGGCCTCAGCCTTCAGATCTGAGGAGGGCTGTTCTGTGGAATAAGGGGTGTAGGTAGCAGCTCTCCCAAAAGCCAGGCAAGAAAAAGTAGGTTTCTGTTTGTGCAGCAGCAGGGGGGTTTCAGAGAGAAGGAGGACACATTCCCTACAGTGTGCAGTGTTCAACCAGGCAGCGGTGGCCGCAGGCCTGAGCCCCTAGAAAGGAGATGGGCCATCCTTAAGCTGGCCTCTTCATTGTCTCTGCCCCTAACCTTCTGAGACCTTGGCTCCAACGCCACCTTCTTCATGCAGCTCTTCCTGACCTGCTATCCCCCACACCCATGGAACTCACAGTTCCGTTGAGGGGACAGAAAGCCTAGGTACTCCGAGGTCCAGGCCAGTCCGCATTCATTCGGGCAGGGTTCCCCCGTGGGCTGAGGCTGAGAGAGGCACTCTGGTGATGGAAGCCTCAGACACTCTGGAAGCCAGCCCCGCCAGTCCCGGGACCTCTTCTGCATCAGCCCCTTCTGCTGTTCACTTGGTCTCGGGTGTTGGTGCCCTGTCAGCTCTCTGGTATGATGTCTCCTGTGCTAGCAGCTTCTTGCATGTATGCATTTCTCAGATGCTCAGACAACACTCTTGAGCACTTAGCATGTACCAAGCACTATTGTAACTTGTTCTGCGATTATCCCATCTAACTCTCCTGACAACCCTGTGGATCTATGTTATTATTATCACCATATTACTAAGAAGGAAAGAGAGGCCCAAGTCCGCAGCAGCTAAGGAGAAAGCTGGGACCTGAACATGATGTTGAAACCCCAGGCATCAAAGCCTGGGGTTTATCTCTGACTTTTCCTCAACAAAAGGAAGTCAGGGCCCTCTGTCTCCTTTGCATTTCCTAGAGCTCCTAGCAAGTGGCTGTACATAGTAGTTGTTCAGTAAATGTTGGCTTATTGACTGTCCAAAGTCATTTGTATCTGCCTTTTCAGTGATCAGTGAATTGGGGTGCTTTTGAGAGGACAAAATAGTGTTGAATCCCTCGCTAGATGAAATCATGTACTTTTGGGAAGATGTGACATTTGTAGGCAGTGTCTAAAATCTTCTACTTTAAGTCTTTAGGGAAGCTGTGACATAATAAAAAACATCTATTTGGTTTTTGTCCCCTGACACAGAGCTCCTAAGTCCCTTGGAATTTCCTACGTGATAGAAGTGACAGGGGGGTCTTTTGTTCTAATGAGGCCACCCTTGGTGGGTCCCTAGGGAGCTTTAGGATGCGGGGTGGTCACCAAAAGGACCAGGCATGCCTGAAGGGTTGGAATGTTGAGCCCCACCCCCAGCCTCTAGGAGGGGAGAGGGGCTGGAGATGGAGTTAATTACCAGTGGCCAATGATTTGATCAGTCGTGCCTGGGAGAGTGGTGCATGCCAACTCCACGGGGCAGAGCTCCTTTGCTCGGGATCCTTCCAGATCTCACCCTATGTACTTCTTTGTCTGTTCATTTGTACCCTTTATAATATCCTTTAAAATAAACTGGTGTGCCCTAACTGGTTTGGCTCAGTGGATAGAGCTTCCGCCTGTGGACTGAAGGGTCCCAGGTTTGATTCCGGTCAAGGGCATGTACCTTGGTTGCGGGCACATCCCCAGTGGGGGCTGTGCAGGAGGCAGCTGATCGATGTTTCTCTCTCATCGATGTTTCTAACTCTCTATCCTTCTCCCTTCCTCTCTGTAAAAAATCAATAAAATATATTGAAAAAAATAAAATAAACTGGTGTTAGTAAGTAGGCTGTTCCTGAGTTTTGTGAGCCACTCTAGCTCTAGCAAAAGATCGAATCTGAGGAAGGTCTGTGGGAAATACTGGATTTATGGTCAGGGCTACGGCTGGCAATATGGGGCTTGTGACTGCATCCAAAGCGGGGCAGCCTCAGGGGATGAACCCCTAACCCGTGGGCTCTATGCTAACTCCAGGTGTTAGTATCAGAATTGAACTGAATTACAGGACTCTGTGCCCAGAGAGTTGGAGAATTGATTAGTGTGGAGAAATAGCCCTACAGTTGGTGTCAAATGTGTTGTGAGTAGAGAGAGTTCATAAAAGCAAAGGGAAAAGTGAGAGGAATTGGGAATGAGTGGTTCAGGGAGTCAAGCCATTTCAATAAAGCCTTTATTAATTGATTCAGCCAATAAAAAACACGTCATTAATGGCTCTTATTTCTTCTGTCCTCCACTTGAAGGAGAATATGAGATAAAACTAGCTCTTACACGGACTGATGTTAAAAATGTGCCTTCCAGGAGATGCCAAGGCATCCGTGTAGACTCGACTCAATCTCCAACTCCCTCTGTCTACCTCTCCAGCCTTGGGACATGAGACGTGATGCCCAGTGGTGACCTCAAGCTAAAAGAAGCACCTAACCCAGATCACCAAGAAGGTTGCCTCTGTTTCTCTGTCCTGAGATAGGAAAGTAGACTCCAGTTTTTGAGAGATTTCTCTGTAACAAGAATTAAAACATAAAGGATGTTTTTCAAATTAATATTCAGCTCATAAATATGGACTTTGGAAAAATTTCTGCAAATTCTGTGTGTTTGGGTCATTTGACCTTTTGCTGTAACAAGTAAATTGGAAGCCACAAAAAAAAAAAATTGAGAGAAGAAGGTATAGACTTCACCAAAAGATTTGTTGCCTGAGCCAGACGCTCTCCCACAGTGCTTCTTTAAATTGAGAGCATGTCTGGTATGTTTTAAATGGTTTCATTCACTTGAAAGTGAGATTTATATATTCCATTCAGAAAATATGCAAAGTGTACTTGATTTTGAAATCCTTAAAAAAGTCGTATGTTAAGACTGAAAGAGGCATTTGAGTCTCACCTCCTCACTTTAACATCAAGGAAACAGAAGGGACTCGGTCACATCACAGGCTTTGTCTGTGGCAGGCCGTCTGGTTCCAGCCTTCTCCCATCACTGTGCCTCTTCCTTGTAGCCGGCATAGCTGACTGTCCCTCCTTAGGACTCTCTACCTGGTCCTCAGCTGCCGTCATGGACAGTTAATCATCAGTCTCCTTTTGGGTATTTCTGGTATTATTTTTCCCTTTTATTATGGAAAACTTCCAAACTAAAGGTAGAGCATATAATCTAAATAACTCCCATGTGCTCCTCTCTCAGCTTCTACAATTATTAACATATGGCCACCTTCTTTTATCCATACCTACCCCTAGCCACCCCTCCCACACAGATGATTTTAAAGTAATCCAAACATCATATAATTTCCTCTATAAATGCTCCATGTGTAATCATGTAAGAACACATATATATGTATATATGTGTATATATATACACACATATGTATATATATGTATATATGTATATGTAAAAATATAAAATATGATCGTATAAACTAACAAAAGTTGGTAATACCTTAATATCATCAAATTTCCCTGATTGTCTGTCTGTCTTGCAATTGATCTGTTAGAATCAGGATCCAAACAAAGCGGGAGACCAGATCTCTAGTGTCACGTACACTGATTGGCTGATCATTCAAAATTCTTGCGTTAGGAAGTTTCCTGAACATAAGGAAATAAATTGCATAATAAGGATACTTTTAGTAATCATAGATCACATTTATATATGTCTTTACATTTTATGTGCTTCTTGGACCCACTACATTCATGTCAGAGCAAGTGCCCAGGCAGTGTTTGCCCGAGACAGGGAAAATGGAGGCCTGGGGGTGTTAGAAGACTCAATTAGTGGCCAAGCTGAGACCTCCTCAGTTCCCTTCTTAGTACTGCAGCAAACCATAGCTTTTGTTTGGGGCGAGGGGGAGAGGGGGGTGGGCCAAGGGGTGCTCAATAGGTTGCCAACCTCTCCTGAATGCTTTCATATAGCACTAAGGTAACTTTCAGAGCAACCCTGTGAAGTAGGTGCCTTTATTCCTATTTCACTGATGAGGAAACCCAGGCACAGAGAGTTGAAACATTTTCTCAAGGTCACCCAGCACCAGCATTTAAATCCAGGTCTTTCTGACTCCAGAGCCCATGCTCATAACCTCTGCGATGTCTTCGTGTCGGATTACCAGGCAACTGTAATTTGGGGGGTTGGAAATGTACCTCCATTGACTTCCCGCTTTCCCCTCCTAGCATTTGGCTTTAAGCATGAACTGGAATTACATTTAAACAGTTTCTACTCTTCAGACTTTTCATAAATGCAGACATGGCTTTCCTCTGTTCACACAGCCCATAAACACTGATGTGGTTTTCCTTTATCTGAGTTTGTGAAGGTCTACATAGCTCCCGACCCAATAATTAGGAGCTGTCAATAAACCCTACACTCCCGGACCTGTGAGCCCCAACCTCACACAGCCGATGGCGAGCGTCACTCGGTCCCTGCCTCGGCCTGGCCCTGCTCACTCTGTGCTGTGCTTTCAGGAGCAATCAAAGCCCTTTTAGAAAACATTTCCTGGTCTTCTGTGGCCTTGGATGGACAGAGTTTTCCACTAGGCTTTTTTTTCCCCAGCCACACTGACCCTTAAGAAGATATTACTCAGGGCTCCACACCTACTTCAAACATTTTTTAGGGGCCCCGGTAGGGCCTCCGGCATGATTGCCAGGAACCGTCCAGAGAGGAGGAGCCCAGCTCTGGGGCCTGCTTTGGTCACAGTGTTTACTGAGAGCTTGGAGGCCCACTGTCCATGCGGCGGCGATGCTGTTTCTCACACTTCTCCAAACAGCATATTCTTGTTAGGCAGCTGTTGCTCAAGAGGCCCTCTCTCTAACCCCCCTTCCCCCAAGGTTGCTTTTCCCATGTTTGTATCCCTGGTGGGGTTTCCCCGTCCTTGTTTTAAGGGCTTTCTCCCTAAGTCTCCCTGTTGTGGAACAGCTGTGCTCTGATATTAGATAGAATGTTTTCTGTGCTCACCATGAGCTTATGAACAAAAGGGTTTTAAGAACCCTGATAAATGAACAAGGTCCCTGGGAAGATGAAATGTTACCAACATCTCAAACAATTACAATCCTTGTGCATCTCAGGGGCTTTGCCCTTTCAGAGGCGAGCTGGGCGGGTGTTTGATTATGGAGCTTGGAGACTGGGGCTTTTTTTCAGTCTCCCAATAGACCTGACATGGGAAAGTTGGTCAGAAGATGGCCCTTCACTGGCCTCAAAGCTTCGAGCTTGCTTTCCCATCGGCTGTTTGTCCTGGGGTGAGGGCCCCTTTCAGAGTTTCAGGGAGCCTGGTCAGCAGGAGAGGCCACACAGGGCGTCTGGTTCCTGTTATCTTCCAGGTGGTGCTGAGGTTTTCTCCTCATCTGAGCGTGCGGGCAGCCACCCCGGATTCTGCGCAGCTGCGGGCAGCGGCAGCGAAGCTGAGCACCAGAGAGGACCCTGTGCTCTCTGCAGAGTAATCCTGTGAAGTCTGTGTTACCACCCCCAACTTCCAAATGAGGAAACTGAGGCTGAAGGAGATTCGCGAGCGGCCCAAGGTCATAGCAAGCAAGGGGGTGGAGCCAGTATTTAAACCCAGATTTTGGGGGGTCCAAAGCCTCAGCTTTCTTTGGTAACAATTGCACTCCCAAGTGTCTGGCAAGCGATGGCTAGGCATGGGGCTCCTAGGCTATTCTGCTGCTACAGATCTGTAGGACCTCCTTCTAACCCGAGGGGCTCTCCTTTCTTTAAACTCTTCATGCCACCCAGCCTCTCACCCACATCCCCTGAGGTGTGTACCATCGCCCTTAATTCCCTGTTTTATTTTCTTTTTTAAAATATATTTTTATTGATTTCAGAAAGGACAGGAGAGGGAGAGAGATAGAAACATTCATGATGTGAGAGAATCATCGATCAGCTGCATGCCCCCCACTGGGGATTGAGCCCACGACCCGGGAATTGAACAGTGACCTCCTGGTTCATAGGTTGACGCTCAGCCACTGAGCCACACCAGCCGGGTGCTAACTCCCCATTTTAAAATCACTCAGACCCCTAGCTTTGGTTCATTCCCTGCCCAGTCCATGGTCCCAACTCAGACACTCGCTCCCCAGCCCAAGCCTCTTCCTGGCCCTGCCTTGCATGGGAACAGAAAGGTCAAGGCTTGAAGAAAAATGACAGATGGCGAGAAACGCCTCTCCCGGCCTGTGGAGCTCCGTGAAATCCTTCATTATGGGATTTCCCTTGTCAGGGCTGCAAGGAGAAGCCTGAAGGCTTACGGCAAAAATCTACAACACATCAAGGCACTGTACACACAGGCTTTGCTCATCACAGCGGAAACATCTGACAAGCAGCCCCGGGGGTGGGGGGGCAGCGGGGTGACGGGAGGAGGAGGGAGGACAGGCGAGGGAAGAAGAGGGGGAAATGACCAGCAGTGTGATTTCATTTCCTGCCTGTTGGCACCATGCCTGCTCTCCTTCACAGAGAACAGAAGAAGAGGTCTTTAAAAAAAAATGCAGCAGTAATGATTGAGGGTAGATGTAAGGAAGCGCATCAAAACCACCAGAGCCTGGAGACCCAGGAGGAGACCGTGAAGGCATCTCCTGGTCTGGAACTGTTTAAGACGAGGGTTCAGCCTCATCACTGGGCCGGCACGGAGGCCGAGGCGTGGCTCCCGGGACTGGGGTCCTGTAAATGTAGGGGGAACACAGCCGGGATACCCTTGGAGTCCTTCTCTTCTCAAGCCTGGCTGGGGTCAAGTCAATCAGCCCACAGGGGACACTGACAAGAGTGGGCGTGCGTGAGCAGCTCCAGAAACCGCTGCGTCCAGCCACACACGTGCTGCACACCTTTCCCTCTTCTGCCCTCAGACTTCCCGATCTTTTCTCATTTCCTTTACCCTTTGAAGCTTCCCATTACCCCTCTAGCAAAGCACAGAGCACCTTTCCTGCAGGAGTTTTCGTGTTGATAAAGAAAAAGACCGGCCCGGGACACAGGGCTGATCACAAAGCACATGTTTCAGCAAGTCTGGGAGGGCCTTCATTCTGTGGGAGAAGGGAGGGCAGGTTCTGGTGCCCAGACGTGGGGAGGCTGCCCCACGTGCTCTGCAATGGGGTCCCTCCAGATTCTTGTCTGCAGAGGGAGGCTGTGAAAAGTGTAAAGACATGTTTGCGTGGCCTCTGGGAGGACCTTGTACCGTCGTGGCTGGCTTCGGGCTTTGGGCTTTGGGCAAGTCATTCCACTCCCTCTGGGCTCTGTTTCTCCTTTGGCCCAATGGGGTTCGTCCTAATAATTATCCTGCTTGTCTCACAGGGAAATGATGAGGGCTGAGTACAGTGAAATAAAATTTGGAAAGTTCTTGGAAAAGTTAAAAGTGACATTTAAGTGTGCTTGTTGTTATTCTGGATTTCAGGACGTGGAGGAATAGGAACCAACTCTAGCATTCCCTGCCCTCTTCTTCCAGAATTTGCCACGCCTCCTGAGTGGCAGCGACCATCCCTGCCAGCGGCTGTGGCAGGAGAGGGGCTCCAGCAGCAGTTGGACTGCGGCCGGCCCGCAGACACCACCCGACCTCCCTCCTCTCCTGGCCTTCCAAACCCCAGGAAAGTCAGAGTTTCTGTGGAAACTTAAGCTGTGCCTGATGGACCAGACCGGGGTGGGGGTGGGGGCTGCACTCTGCCAAGTGTTGGGCACGAAGGGGAAGCGACAGCTGGAGGGTACTGAGCTGGAGGGAGTCAGAAGCCCCACACGCAGTCCCACTCCCATCCTCACACAGCTCCAGCCTCCAGAGGGCACCCAGATGGAGAGGACAGTCCAGTTTGCTCCAGTGGGCACATGTGCCCGCCTGCTCTCACTCAGTTCCCCATCTGGCCCCCTAGCCGAGCAGGGTGGCTCCTGGTGCAGGGACAGTGACATGGAGTTGATAGAAAAGTCCGCCTGGCATGGGGCTGCTGCCACTGAATGCCCTGGGCTCTCAAGGTCAGCCCTCCAGGCAAGTTGCATCCTCTGAGACACTGGGTGTCTGGCCCCTGACATCAACTGGCCTCTCATAAAAGGGCCCATGTCCCCTGTTGCAGGAGACAAGGTTTTAAGGCTAATTTAAATAGCACATAACATGGTTTTAAAAACTATAATGCAGTTATTTCTACATGAAGCTATTGAACCAGTGTCATTGGCTTCCTGGCCCAAGGATTCCCCAGTACTTGTTTCAACCCCACGGCTGATCATTCCCACCCCCTCCCCCAGCCCCACCCATGGTCTTGGGAGAGTGACTTTGCCTCTTTGGGCCTCAGCTTTTCCATTTTGGAAAGGAGGGGATGGCCAGGTCTCCCCCAGAAAGAAACCTCAGTAATAAGAAGAGGAATGATTATGCTAACTTTGTGTGCTTACTATATACCCTCCATTTCCCCCTTTAATCATCACCAAAAACCATAATTCTAGTTGGTAAGGGCTTCACCCTCAATTTCTCTTCTCTATCATTCAACTCATTTAAGTTTCACCAAATGGTCAATTTTGCCTCCATGCCCACTGAATACCTTGACCCTTTCCCACTAGTGCCCGGCCCCTCACCAGCATTTTCTTGGAATATTGAGGCAGACAAAGGATGCCTCCTCCACTGTTGTGACCTCCACCCGAGTAGCTCTTTCTGAGACCCACGTCCTCCGAGCCTGCAGCCCCACAGCCTCCCAGACAAAGCCTGTGAGTCCCACCGTGAGAAGTCACCCAGGGCCACCCCTGTGTGCCACTCTCTAGCTAACAGCTGTTTATTTTTGATAGTACAGTGGTTTTGCTTCCTGCAGTTTCAGTTACCCCCTCGGTCAACCTTGGTCCAAAAATATTAAATGGAAACTTCCAGAAATTAATAAATTAGAAGTTTTCAATTGTGCACCGTTCTGAGTAGCATGATGAGATCTCACACCGTCACACTCCGTCATGTCCAGGGCATGAATCATCCCTTTGTCCAACTATTCACCCTGTGACCAAGGCATCCCTTGTTCGTCACTTAGTAGGCATCTCTCTCAGTAATCAATCAACTGTCCTGATATTTCAGTGATTGTATTCAAGTGATCCTTGTTTTATTATTTATTTATTTCTTTTTCCTCCCACCCACTCACCCTCCCCCACCTTCCCTCTGAGATTCCACACTCTATTCCATGCTTCCATGTCTCTGGATCCACTCCATTCATCAGTTTATTTTGTTACTTAGATTACTGAGATCATGTGATACTTGTCTTTCTCTGACTGACTTATTTCATTTAGCAGGATGTTTTCCAGGTCCCTCCATGCTGTGTCAAAGAGTAGGAGATTCTTCTTTTTTACTGCTGCATAGTATTCCATGGTATAAATGTACCACAGCTTTTTCATCCACTCATCTGCTGATGGGCACTTGGGCTGTTTCCAGATGTTAGCTATTGTAAATTGTGCTGCTATGAACATAGGGGTGCATACATTCTTTTTGATTGGTATTTCGGGTTTCTTAGGATATATTCCTAGAAGTGGGATCATTGGGTCAAGTGACCCTTATTTTACTTAGTAATGGCCCCCAAGTGTAAGAGTGGTGATGCTGGTAATTTGGATACACCAAAGAGAAACCATAAAGTATTTTCTTTCAATGAAAAGGTGAAAGTTCTCCACTTAAATTGAAAAGAAAAAAAAATGTGTGCTACAGTTGCTAAGATCTACAGTAAGAACAAATCTTTTGTGAAATTGTGAAGAAGGATAAAAAAAGTCATGCTAGTTTTCCTGTTAAGCCTCAAAATGCAAAAGTTTCAACCATAGTGCATGATAAGTGCTTAGTTAAGATGGAAGAGGCATTAAATTTATGGGTGGAAAACATGACATCATCATGCCTCTATGAAAGGTCAATAGTGGCCTATGCTACCTCACAATGCCTTTGAGAAAGACCTCACTCACATAACTTTTATTCAGTATCTATACTAATAAAGGGGTAATATGCTAATTAGACTGGGTTGACCAGCCACCTTCGAGACATCCGACTTCCTTCCGGACAAAGCCATGATGGTGGGTGCTGAGGCAGAGGCAGTTAGGGGTTATCAGGCTGGCAGGGGAGGGCAGTTGGGAGCAACCAGGCTGGTAGGGTATGGCAGTTGGGGGAGAGATCAGGCCAGCAGGGGAGGGCAGTTAGGGGAGATCAGGCAGGCAGAGGCAGTTAGGGGTGATCAGGCCGGCAGGCAGGTTAGCGGTTAGGAGCCAGCAGTCCCAGATTGCTAGAGGGATGTCCGACTGCCGGTTTAGACCTGATCCTGTGGTCTAAACTAGCAGTCGGACATTCCCCAAGGGGTCCCCAATTGAAGAGGGTGCAGGCTGGGCTGAGGGAACCCCCCCTCCATGCACGAATTTTGTGCACTGGGCCACTAGTTTTGTTATAATTGTTCTATTTTATTCTTAGTTATTGTTAATGTCTTACTGTCCTGATTTATAAATTAAACCTCATTATAGGTTTATATTGGAAAAACATAATATATACTGTATATAGTTCAGTACTATCTGTGGTGTCAGACATCCATGGCGGGTCTTGGGACGTATCCCCCTGAATAAAGGGGACTGCTGTAGTTGTTCTGTTATCCTGCCCTTGTTGCAGATGAGAAAACTGAGGCTCAGAGAGATAAAGGAACTTGCACAGACAACTGGGCAGTCGTGGAGCTGTGTTTCACAGGCAGGTGAGCTGGGCCTCAG
>NW_006284614.1:1318926-1321550 GCF_000327345.1 Myotis davidii
CAGCAGGAAAGCATGGAGGACTCAACCCCAGGCTGCTCTCTTGTCCTTGCCCTGAGTTAGAAGTTCAGGGTAGCACCAGGTGGTGGGGAGCCCAGTTACTTCCCAGAAGCCAGCCCCCCTGCCACACACTTTTTGGAGAATAAGAGGGAAGCAAATGTAATGACTCTGATTCCAAGCCCATGGGTCATGGCTGTATTAGAGCAAAGGTCATCAGTACCCGAGTCTAGGGGAGTAGCTGCTGCCCGGGAAACCCATGGAGCTGCTAAATGCCTTCCATCCAAAGATCCCAGTGGCCTTTGGAGGGAAAAGGCCCAGAGCAAATGGAGGAGGGGTGCATGGAGGACATTGGGAAAAGGCTACTGATGGGAACCAGCTCTGCTGAAGCTCTGGGCTAGTGAATTCCGGGGGCTGCGGAGTGTTTCTCTTGAGACCTTTAAAGGAGGGAAGAGTAGACAGCTGGGAGGTGATGTCTGTGGACTGTGCCCCTGAACACTGCCAGAGAGGATGGCTGACCTCACAGGAACCCTCATGGCTGCTACGGGGGACCCTTTCACACAGGAAACAGTTTCAAACATTTGTTTTAGCAAATCATTCATTTGTGCCAGGCAGAGATGGGTTACAAAGAATAGTAACTTTATATGTTTTGTTCTGAATTAAAAAGACAACGTCAGGTTGTAAATTTGAGCCCACCTTGACAAAGGTATTGAAGAAGATCCCCAAAATAGAAGGTCCTCGTGCCCCTGGCCTCTTCTGCATGCTGTCAGTCCTGCCTCTGACTCTTCTTCCTGGAGGCAGGGAGAGCAGAGCAATGGGACATGGGAGGAGAGAGCAGGAAGAGGGGCTGGGTGGGTTCATGGCCATGTCCGCACTTGGTCTCTCTATTCTTTTGGGTCCACTGAGCCTCCTGGGAATCCATAACCCAGTCCTCCTGCCCATTTGAAGATCTGGGTGACCTTTTCCAAGGACTGAGCCAGCCAGTTCTCCCAGCCAAGGCTCCTCCCCCTGTCAGGGAACAGGCTAGCTCAGAGGATCCCTGCTTAATCTCATGGTTCCTAAGACCTAACGTCACCTCCTCACACAGTAATGGCCTCATCTAGCTTAAGGAAGAACGGTCCATTGGGGTGTTCTGCTTCAGAGTGTGGACAAATAAGAAAGCTCTGCTCTCCCAACCAGAGGAAATGCTACTGACCACTCTCCCCGACCCTCAGTGTGGGATGTACCGGAATCTCTCCTGGGCTCAATGCTGGGGATGAGAGTGAGAGAGACAGGAAACAAAGGGGCCAGCATCCACGCTCTCTGCACACCCAGACACAGCGTATGAAAAACTAACCATAATCCAGGCAAGTAAATGTGCCTTTGAGAACATATAGGATGTGAGATCTTAATGACCTCCCAGCAGGTGGCCAGGGTAACAGGAAGCTTAGAGATAGGATTTAATTCAGAATTTGGAATTTGGAAGGCAGTAAGATTTGGGTAGGGAGGGATGGGAGTGTCACCACCAGGCAGAGGAAGATTCAAACAAAGGCTTGGGAACAAGCATAAGAAATGTAAGGAATGGTAAATGTTAAATTTGATTGAACCATCCATGTTAGGGGGAAGTGGGTGATAAGAGTTAGGATTTGAGTAAGACTATGAAAGACATTGTTGGAGGTACAGGGGTATGGAGGCCAAAGCATGGAGTATCCAAGTTCTACCCTAAAGATTTTGGAATTTATTCTCTGGGCACTATGGACCCAGTGGATGTTATGGATTTTAACAAAACTCTCTGTACTTGTTTGTACCTTTCATCTATAAAAAACACTGCCAGGGCCTGGCCAGCATAGCTCAGTGGTTGAGCGTCAACCTATGAACCAGGAGGTCATGATTCGATTCCTGGTCAGGGCACATGCCCGGGTTGTGGGCTTGATCCCTAGTAGGAGGCATGTAGGAGTCAGCCAATCAATGATTCTCTCTCATCATTGATGCTTCTCTCTCTCTCCTTCTCCCTTCATCTCTGAAATCAATAAAAAAAAAAAGAAAAACAAACAAACAAACACACAAAAAACACTGCCAGGACCCAGGACTCAGGACCTTAGCCTGGTAAAGCTAACCAGCCCAGGTAAGCAATAACTGTGTCTTCATTAGCCTAAAGCTCTAATTAGCTCAGTGGAGGAGCAGGAGTGGACATACGTGGGGTGGTAGAGTAAGTTGGTGGGCAGAACCAAAAAGTAGCCTGAACCTCTGCTAAGCTCGACCAAGGTGCAGAAGCAATTTGGTGATGTGATGCCATGTAATGTAATGTAATGTAATGTAATGTAATGTAATGTAATGTAATGTAATGTAATGTAATGCAATGCAATGCAATGCAATGCATTGTAATGTATCCAAGGCTCAGGATACCCAGAATCCTATCGGTCCTGACACAAATGAGGTAAATATGCTTAGATGGACAACACATTCAACACGCATTTCTGAAGCACATATTCCAGGCCAGGCATTGAGCAAGACATGGAAATCCAACAGGAATGAAACCACTCTCCATTGTTGGGAATGCTCACAGGTTAAAACCCTCGGTTGTTTCAATACTGTGTCATAAGTGCCCTTACATTCTTTCCTACATTATGGCCAGGGTGCTGGGCAACTGT
>NW_006284614.1:1321587-1324299 GCF_000327345.1 Myotis davidii
TCGACCAAGGTGCAGAAGCAATTTGGTGATGTGATGCCATGTAATGTAATGTAATGTAATGTAATGTAATGTAATGTAATGTAATGTAATGCAATGTAATGCAATGCAATGCAATGCAATGCAATGCAATGCAATGCAATGCAATGCATTGTAATGTATCCAAGGCTCAGGATACCCAGAATCCTATCGGTCCTGACACAAATGAGGTAAATATGCTTAGATGGACAACACATTCAACACGCATTTCTGAAGCACATATTCCAGGCCAGGCATTGAGCAAGACATGGAAATCCAACAGGAATGAAACCACTCTCCATTGTTGGGAATGCTCACAGGTTAAAACCCTCGGTTGTTTCAATACTGTGTCATAAGTGCCCTTACATTCTTTCCTACATTATGGCCAGGGTGCTGGGACACTGTGCACAATTCCCTGGGCTCACTTCTCTCCAAATGAGGAAAAATGGAGGTGACCCCAGGGATCCTGCTTTCTGAACTTCCTCAATCCACGGCATCTTCCCTGTCCAGCTTTGTAAACCTGGTTCTCGCTCCTTACTGGGCATCAGACTTTGAACAGGTCAGTAAGGGGTGTGCAGCGTGTGCAGCGGGTATATTCCAGGGAGGTGACAGAAAAGGCCTTGATGCTCTCGATTGCTCTCATCTCCTGGCCTGTTCTGAAAGGAGGAGTCTTGTGTATTTTTCCAAGACTATGGCAGCCCTCCAGATACATGGGCTCCCCAGTGTCAAGGGAAATCCCACTGTTTTAATGAAGAGGCAGGATGCACAAAGCCCAGCAAAACAGACGGTGCTTTGGGCTCCAAAACACACAGACAAGCTCTGCAACAAGGAAAGTACCCACAACCCAGTCTGTCACCACCGCCCTGACTCAGCCTTGCTCCATCCTGCTTCCCAGCACACATGCCCAATGCAAACCAGATCACACCTCCCTGCCCGCTCCCCCACCTCACCTTTGCTCCTGCCCAGCCCTGAGGTCTGCACCGGGCAGTCCTTACCTTGGAAACGCCAGACACTTCTTGCAACAGTCCCTATCTCTTCTGGCAAAATTCAACTTCCAAGAAGCTTTCTGGATTCTTCATTTGTGATACCAACTCAAACATTTCTCAGGACTTAGACTCTGCTCTCCCTTCACCTGGTGCCCCTCCCTGTGCCTCATTCCTGGTCTGTGTGACCAGCAAGAGAACCGGCCGGGAACCGCCTGAAGCAATGGTCTTCCCAAGGCACACAGACACAGGGCAAGCAAGATGTATGGGGTTAGGACGAAAATAGTAAACTTCTATTTATTTAAAAAATACCATGGCAAAGCAGCAGCTTCTTAATCATAATGCATCTGTATCGGCTCATTAATTGTGACAAATTACCACACTCAAGATGTTAATAATATGGGAAACTGGGTGTGGGGTACATGCAAACTCTCTCAACTAAACTATCTTTACACATTCTCTATAAATCTAAAGTTTTTCTAAAATAAAAAGTTTAGTTTACAAATGTCGCTCTTTGCATAGTCTATCTTTCATGTATGTTTTATGATGTGCATGTTACCATAAACGACATTGTTAAAATATAGGCTCAGTTGCACGACACCAGGACTCCAACTAGACTGAAGTGTCTACAGGCAGACAACACAGGATGGCACAGTCTCTGCTCCGTTGGCTGTCCAGACCCAGGCTCCTCCTCTCCTGTCGCCTCGCCAAAGCTACATCTTAGACCCTACTCCACGGAGTCCCAGATGGCTTCCTACCAAGTCTATGCCCCAGGGGAGGCTTGGGGGAAGTGAGGGGGCTGGAGCAGGTTCCAGAATTTATACATCAATTCCCCTCAAATCCCATTGGCCAGAACTTAATGCAAATGGCTCTACCTAAATGCTAGGTTATGGAAAATATAGTCTTCATTTTGAATGGCTATGTGTCCAGCTAAAATTTAGGGGAGTTAATACTTCAGAAGAATGGAAAAGGGATAACAGGAGGCAGTGAGCATTCTTTACCAAAATTGACAATTTCATTTTATTTATGACTTTGAAATGGGTAACTATGTGTGCATTAAGGGCACTGCTCAGGCTTTTTAAACTGATAGGGGCACACAATCAAAAACATTTAGGCCACCAGTTTAAGACACGAGTGAGGAGATAGGTTGCATTTCTGGCTCAGGCTTCCTGAACCCTGACCAGTGATTTTACTTCCAGGTCCAATCAAGTGTAGTGAACATGTGTAAGGTTCTCTGCTACATGATGCCAGGCCCCCTAAATCAGCGGTTCTCAACCTGTGGGTCGCGACCCCTTTGGCCGTCGAACGACCCTTTCACAGGGGTCACCTAAGACCATCCTGCATATCAGATATTTACATTACGATTCATCACAGTAGCAACATTACAGTTATGAAGTAGCAACGAAAATAATTTTATGATTGGGTCACAACATGAAGAACTGTATTTAAAGGGCCAGAAGGCTGAGAACCACTGCTCTAAACCTTATAATGACTTAGATTTTGAAACTCAGACAAGAACTACGAAACTTGCTAATGTGAAACTTCAATGTCTGTTTGCAGACACTGAACCAGGGTTTGCTGTGCGCGTGAATGACGCAGTTGGACTTGACTGAAGCATTGGATGGAGCCGGGGTTCTCCTGCCTCTGAAGCTCCCTCCCCACAGCCGTTCAGGATCGCAGAGGCCACGAAGGCCCACAAGGCTGCTCTCCTGGG
>NW_006284614.1:1325106-1325833 GCF_000327345.1 Myotis davidii
GGAGAGCTGAGAACAGTTAAATAAAATTTGGAAAGTTCTTGGAAAAGTTAAAAGTGACATTTAAGTGTGATTGTTGTTATTCTGGATTTCAGGACGTGGAGGAATAGGAACCAACTCTAGCGTTCCCTGCCCTCTTCTTCCAGAATTTGCCATGCCTCCTGAGTGGCAGCGACCATCCCTGCCAGCGGCTGTGGCAGGAGAGGGGCTCCAGCAGCAGTTGGACTGCGGCCGGCCCGCAGACACCACCCGACCTCCCTCCTTGCCTGGCCTTCCAAACCCCAGGAAAGTCAGAGTTTCTGTGGAAACTTAAGCTGTGCCTGATGGACCAGACCGGGGTGGGGGTGGGGGCTGCACTCTGCCAAGTGTTGGGCACGAAGGGGAAGCGACAGCTGGAGGGTACTGAGCTGGAGGGAGTCAGAGCCCTTCTCCTGCCAGCCTGCGCTAGGCCTGGGGACTGCCGCCTGCAGTCAGCGTGGGCCCGTGTGGGTGGCTCTGGCAGGCTGAGGGCTGAGAGCCTGTGTGTGGGATGTTGGGAGGTAGGGGCCAGCAGGCAGGACATAAGGTGCATACTGCCTGTCAACCAGAGCCTGGCAGTCCCTAGCTGGCTCTTCCTCCAATATAGGAGGCTCCTTGCTGGGCCAGAATCATGGGAAAGACCACCAACTCACCTGCTGCTCCTGGTATGCAAAGATCCCTGTATCCTTCCCCATTCCCCCCCCCCTCCCCT
>NW_006284614.1:1333172-1367542 GCF_000327345.1 Myotis davidii
CTACTGACCCTTTCACAGGGTCGCCTAAGACCATCCTGCATATCAGATATTGACATGACAATTCATAACAGTAGCAACATTACAGTTATGAAGTAGCAACGAAAATAATTTTATGATTGGGTCACAACATGAAGAACTGTATTTAAAGGGCCAGAAGGTTGAGAACCACTGCAGCCTCCTCTCTTTAAGACCTGTTTCCTAGTTCCCCTGGATCTGTCCACATCTCCTTGAATGCAAGAAGCCTACTGTTTCCCTTGGAGGATCTTCACTTCAGTCAGGGAGGACAAGAGAGTGCGGAAGAGGGGTGAGGAAGGACAAGGACACCGTCTGACATAGATGGGCAGACAGAGAAAGAAACAACGCCAGATAAAGGAGAAGGATAAGCAGAGAACGGCTAGACATTGGGCCCAGAGCCCAGGAGAGAAGTCTGCAGAGGGGGAGCTGGGCCAAGCACAGGGGAGCCTCACAGAGTGAATCTGGCCCAAAGGAAGCGGACATGTATCTGGGTGCCTGTGAAGTCACTTTACTCTCTGCAGGTGGGGAAGGCCAGCAGTGCAGGGCTGGCTGGGGACTTCCCCAGCCTGCTTCGCCAAGGTTGTTCTGCCCCAGAGGTCATCTGAGAAGGGAAGAGAGGAAGGCCTCTTTTGTAGGTGAGAGGAGGTCACTTCTCCACTTCCCCTGTGCGCACTCACTGCACACACGTGGGTCAGATTTTGTGCAGTTATTTGTATAGGTGGCTTTCTTTCTGGGTCTATGTTTTCGTTTTCCACAAATGCCCCAAATACTTTCCTCCTGGTGCTTAGGGGAACAGAGCTTCAAGCCAAGGGAAATGGGAACACTTAAGTGCCGGAGATGATTTCTACCCAGACACTAGGGAGGGCTTCACGAAGGAGGTGCCAGTGTTGAAGGACAGGAAGAGAGATTTTAACAAGTGGAGATGGGATGAGGAAGAAGGACACCCATGGCAAGGGGAGCCCTGTGACCAAAGGCAGGAAGCACAGAGTATACTAAAGGGGCAAGGAGGAAGGAAGAAAGAAGGAGGACAGTAGCAGGAAGCTGGGGCTGCTCCCTGTACTAGTACCAAGAATGCAACAAAGTGACTTCCCTCAAGTTACAACAGATAAACAAAACTGTTTCATGTTCTGTCTGCAGAAGATAGGGTCAGGACCAGGTGTCAGCGCCATGGTCTGACAATGGGCAGCATTCTGTAAGCCCCCCTGTCCCTGAAGCCCTGGCCATGTGGCTTGCATATCTGCAGAGGGATGCTTCTTTCTCACCCAAGGCTTTCCAAGTCCTACATGGCGGGGTCATCCCGGCCACCATGGAGTAGCTGGTGCTGGGGAGCAGAGGAGCCAAACAAGCAATCCACTGGCTTTGGCACCACTCTGTTGTTGCTGAAGAAATGCAGCTTTATTTCTGTGCATGATTTTATTTCACCTATCATGTATTTTTCTTTTTCTTTTTTTAACTGTTGAGCTGTTTATCGTGTATCTTTCTTAAACGTCTCATCCCATGAGCTTGCGTGACACAGAGTCTTCTCATTCTCTCCCTGGCCCTAATGGAGCTCTTTCTCTGTCTCTTTGCTCTTTCCTTTTCTTCTCTGACTCCATACTATTGGCCTTCCTCAGTGCTTTGTCCTCCCTGAGTACCTATTGATTTTTACATTCTCCTGGTTTCGGTGGTCACCTGTGTTATGTAGATATTTATCTGCATAGATGGTGTATTGATTGAAATATAACAGACCTTGACTTAACTGCTCAAATAAGGAGAACAGACAGTCTCTATCACATAGCAAGGACTTGAGGTCGTTTCTGGGGTTGGATAATTTGATAGCTCTATGATATCACCAGAGACTCAGTTTCTTTCCATCTTTCTGCTCTGCATCCTTAGCATGTTGGTTTTTGCCCTCAGGTTTGTCTTATCTTAGTCAATAGCTTCAGGCAATGCCTCCTCACAGTACCAAATCTAGAGGCAAGCAAAAGGGAAGATTCTTTTCATCTCTTTTTCAAAAAAGAGATGAATTCTAGAATTTTCTAGAATCCTTTCAGCAGACATTCCCTCTCATTTCATTGTCCAGAATTCTATTACATTCCTCCCAATCTTAAATGCTGGGAAGGGGAATGGAATTATCTATGATTGTACTGGGATATCAAGATTCACCCATACTGCTAGAGTCTGGCACTGGATGACGGTCCACCATACTCTGATGCTCTACATGGAAGCAAAAGTGGGGTACAGTTAGTTCAGAAGAAGGGGAAATGGTTGTTGGATAATCAACAGTGTTTGCCACAGACAGTGGCCAGATCTCTCTCTCTCCAACTCAGATTTTCCTCCTAACTCTAATCCTCTGATATTTCAACTACCTTCTGATATTTTCATTTAGATGTGTTAAAGACACCTCAAATTTAACATATCTCCAGCTAGGCAGCTTCCTCAGAATAACTCCCACTCTTGATCCTCCGATTTGTAACGATTTCACCATTCTTACTGCCCTCCAGGCTAGACACTTCCTGCTGGTCTTTGCTCCCCTTCCCTTCCTTGTCCACATATTAGTCACTGATAAGAACACCAGTGCAGCTGAGAGTAAGGGGGAGAGTTGGTCTTTGGGAATGCCCAAGGCTACTAGAAGTGGCAAATAGTTTTCATCTTGCAAACCTACATCAATTAATTAGTGACAGCTACCTGGAGCCTTGTGTGAGACAGCCTCTCGGGCAAGTCTGGGGTCTGGGAGAAAGTGTCTTGATTGATTGGCAAGTCCATCATGGACGCTGTCCTTGTCCTTCCTCACCCCTCTTCCGCATTCTCTTGTCCTCCCTGACTGAAGTGAAGATCCTCCAAGGGAAACAGTAGGCTTCTTGCATTCAAGGAGATGTGGACAGATCCAGGGGAACTAGGAAACAGGTCTTAAAGAGAGGAGGCTGCAGTGGTTCTCAATCTTCTGGCCCTTTAAATACAGTTCTTCATGTATTTAAACTGATAGGGGCACACAATAAAAAACGGTAACATCTATTAAGTACAAACAATACAGGCACCGCGATGTGTATTGAACATGGATGGTCTCAATCTCAATAACCCTGAGAGGTATGTACTGTTATTATTCCTGTTGCAGCAATGGAGACTTAATGAAGAAACTAGCCCGAGATTATGCAGCTAGCAAGTGGAAGAGACAGGATTCAGCCTGGCTCATCTCACTCCACAGCCCTTGCTAACTAAGCAATGAGAGTGCTGGACCAGCCTCTTCATTTTCCCTCACAGGACATTCCTCTCACACTTGAAATGTGCACACAAACCACCTATGGCTCTTGTTAAAATGCAGATGCTGATTGAGTCCATCTGTGACAGGGATCTGAGATTCTGCATTTCTACTACACTTCAAGTCAATGCTGATGCTGATGGACCATGGACTACACTTTGACTGGGAGGCCCTAGAAGATGAGCCCCATCAGTGCAGGGAGTTTGTCTGCTTCCCTTACCGTCTGGCAGCATGGCTCATCTATGCTTCCCCATCTACCTTGCAGTGAGACGTCTGCATTGAATGCACAGAGGGACATGTGGCATTTGAAGACCTAGTCCATAGACCCTTCCCATCAAATCCTCATTCCGCTTTTCACCTCCCCTGTCTGGCAGCTAGACATCCTTGGAAGCCACATTGAAGATGGTAGAGCCGCAGCCAGTCTGGGTCCCTGAATGAAGTTGTGACATAGCCCTCCACCCTCCATGCCAGGTGGACTTTAAGTGAATGATAAACGTCTCCACTTAAGCCACTGAGATTTGGGGCTCTTGCTGCTATAGTACCTAGTGTTACCTTAGCTAATACATTTCCCCATTTTTCAGATGAGGAAGCTGAGTTCACAAACAGTAAAGTGATTTTTCTAGGAACATAAACTAGCTAGAGAAAGAGATGGAACTAGAATCCAAGTCTTCCGACTCTTTCTGTCAGCCATCTTGGACCTTAGTGGGGACTTGCCTCATGTCCTCTGAAGGCTTTTGCACCTTGTCTGCCCCTGATCCTTTCCTTTCACCTTCCAGGTCTGGGGCTGGGGCAGAGAATGGGACAGCAAGGCACAGGCAGGCAAAGTGGAGAGGTCCAGCTGTAAGAAAGAGCAACCCTAAGAATGCTGATGATGTAGGTCAGGCTCTGCCAGCCAGAGATTCCTGTAGTTGTTTTCTCATGGCTTCTAGGATTGAACTCTGCAACAGGATTATCTGGGATTCAGATTAATGCCCCGTCCTTCTCAGAAAGAGAGCTAGTGTCCCAGCTACAGTTGGGGTTTGGTATGGAATTTTCAACCTAAGGAAGGAGAGTGAGCTCCAAAGGTCTCCTAAGAATAGAGATGAAGGACTCCTGCCACTGTATCGGCCACTGCTCAGCACCAGGGGTGGGGGGCTCCCATTAACTCTTTACTGTCCTTGGGACAGACAGGGGCCACCAGAGATTCTTTATATCTTCAAAGAATCCTCAAAGGTGCTATTACCTCGGTTTGTGTTATTTCTGTTCCAACTTGTAATAGGATCTCTGACCTCAGTTGAATTTTCCTACTTTGTATGTCACGGCTCACTCCAAGGAGGATTAGAAGAAAAAAGGAACATTTCAAAAAGAAGATGGGGAACAAGTGGCAACAAAACATCAGCTTCTTATAGGCAGGAACCTTGTGTATTTTGTTTAATGCCATATCCCTAGTACCTGGCATATAGTAGACCTCAATATATTTTTTAAATGAATTAATGAGTTTATTACCCTAAACCCCCAACAAGAAGGGATTGTACAACTTAATTTGTTTCTAGGTACATTCTAGAGAAATTAGACAAATTATGAAGTAGTGAGGACTTTGTCTTTAAAACAGACTTCTGGTCAAGATGGTGGTGTAGGTAAACATAGTACACAAATCCTCCCACAAACACATCAAAATTACAACTAAACTATAGAACAACCATCCTTCAGAACTGCCTGAATTGAGCTGAATGAAAGTCCTACAACTAGGGATTTGAAGGAGCCACATAGAGACTGGTGGGAGGGGCGGAGATACAAAATGAGCTGGTCACACACCCATATGTGCCAGATAAAAATAGGAAGGGATATCTCCACTGCAAAGGTTCCTTCTGGGGAATGAAGGGTCCCAGCCTCACAACAGGTGCTCCCCAGAGTTACAGTGCCAGGAAGAGAAGTCCCAATAACTTCTGGCTGTAAAAACCAGCAGAGAGTATGGCTGAGTGAGAAGAAGGCTGCTGGAGTCCCAAGCAGTTCCTCTTAAAGGGCCCATATAAGGATTTACTTGGACTCCCTCCCTCCAAGCTTCATTGCTGGGGCAGCAGCTCAAAAGGCACCAGGGGCATATGAGAGGAACTGAATTATGTGGCATTAGAGCGAGAGCTGGAGCAGCAGCGTTTTGTCAGAAGTAAGTGCTGGCAGAGGCCATTGTTCCTTTTCTGAGACCTAACCCCTGAGAGCTGATAGGTGGGTGCCTTTTCTGAATCTCCATCAGCCTGGCTCACATTGTTCATCCAGCTCTGGTGGTTCCCTGAGACCCCACCCCATCCAACTTGCAGGCCTACCCAAGCCATTTCCAGTGACTTTTCCAAACAAACTGCCTGTGTTGGCTCCTGCTGTAGATTTTCCTAAAATCTCTAAAAGGTTCATAAATTGCAAACAAGCAGCATCTGGCCTTGGTGTGCCCTGTACCTCTTGTCAAGTGGCCCCAGATCTGGCACTAGTGGCAGCTGGTCTTGGTTCTCAGCTTGGCCTCTTCTGGGCACCTCCTAGTCCAGCACAAGTAGCACCCATCTGCAGATTGCTCTGTAGCTCATGCTGGGTGGCCCCAGGCAGGGCACAGGTGGTGGCTGACCTTGTAACTCCTTTGCAAGGCCCCAGAGCCAGTGCACCTGGTGGACAGCTTCAGACAACCCTACCACCTCCATAAACCACACACTCAAGGGGCGGACTTGGTAAGTACCAAAGCCTCACGGAAGCAAGTCCTGCTCTGTAAGGTCAGCTCCTGCATAGCAGCTCCTCCATTATAGTTGTTGCTGGTCCTTGCAGCTGATCAACCAGAGGGTTATTCCCTCCCAGTGACATGCCAAGAGCAATCAATGCTCAATTACAACAGGACTGTGCATACAGCCCACAGAGGCACACCTAGAGTACCCAGCTGGGTTGACTGGGGAGGCCACTGTACAAAGTCTGGGAGATGTAGCAGCTCTACCTAATACATAGAAATAACAGGAAAGCAGCCAAAATGTGAAGACAAATAAACAGGTCCCAAATGAGAGAACAGGAGAAATCTCCAGAAAAAGAACTAAATGAAATGAAGGCAAACAAACTACCTGATACAGAGTTCAAAGCAATGGCTATAAGGATGATCCAGGAACATAGTGAGAATTTCAACATAATGAAAAAAGACACAAAAACCATAAGAAAGAATCACTCAGAAATGAAGGATACACTAACTGAAATGAAGAATAATTTACAGGGAATCAATAGTAGAGTAGATGAAGCCGAGAATCAAATTAGCGATTTGGCACATAGGGAAGCAAAAAACACACCATTCAGAACAGCAAAAAGAAAAATTAACCCCAAAACATGTAGAGAGTGTAAGAAGCCTCTGGGACAACTTTAAGGATGCCAACATTAGCATCATGGGGTGCCAGAGAGAGAGCAAGAAATTGAAAACCTTTTAGAAAAAATGATGGAAAACTTCCCTAACCTAGTGAAACAAATAGACATGTGAGTCCAGGAAATGCAAGGCGTCCCAAACAAAATGAACCCAAAGAGACCCACACCAAGACATCATAATTAAAATGCAAGAGGTTAAAGACAAAGAGAATCTTTAAAGCAGCAAGAGAAAAGCAGTTAGTTAACTATAAGGAAGCTCCCATGAGACTGTCCGCCAATTTCTCACCAGAAGGGAATGGCAAGAAATATTCAAAGCGATGAATAGTAAGGACCTACAACCAAGATTACTCTACCCAATAAGGCTATCATTTAGAATCAAAGGACAGGTAAATAACTTCCCAGACAAGAAAAATCTAAAAGTTCTTTATTACCAAACCAGTATTATATGAAACTAGTGGCCCAGTGCATGAGATTCATGCACAGGGGGAGGGGGGTGTTCCTCAGCCCGGCCTGTACCCGCTCCAATCTGGGACCCCTCGAAGGATGTCCTACTGCCAGTTTACAAGGATTGGGCCTAAACCGGCAGTCAGACATCCCTCTCACAATCCAGGACTGCTGGCCCCTAACTGCTCACCTGCCTGCCTGATTGCCCCTAACCGCAACATATAACTGACCAGTCTGAAAATGGGTTCAGGTAGGAATATTCTTACTCTGTCTAGAGTTTGTCCTTGTGATTTATTAATAGTCATTGCAAATGCTGGCATCATGGGAAACTGTCTTCAAATTAATTTAAATGGGAGGCCAGTATCAGACGGAGACAAATCAATTCTTGGAGTCAGAACAACCTCTCCTTCCGCAGATCCTGTTAATACTTCAGCTTCGATTATGTTAGGTCACAATCTTTTGATAATAAATCTAGTACCATTACAAAGATCCCATTTACTATTAAGATTTCTCAGTAGCATGATAATTGTACCTACTTCCCATTTTAATTTACGACACGGCATTTCAGAAGGATTAATACTATTAAGAAATTCAATGGGAAAATTTTCCTTTTTGGCATCATCTGTTGAATCGATAGAATCATCACTCAAATGTGAAAATCTCCATTGAGTATATCCAAAATTTCTTCATTTAATTTATGAACATGCTCATTTTTTGGACAAAGAATCGCACGTTTAGATAGATCCCATATAATAAAAGGCTTTAGATATATTTTTAATATTATCTATAGATATACTATTTCCAAAGGTAGCTTCAATAATAGATCCGTTACAAATCATTTCATGGGGGATTTCAATAACATCCATTCCTAAATGAAAACTGCTATCAAGTTTGCCATCTCCAAGTTTTACTAACCATTCACTATAAGCAGAATCCTCTGATCTCATATTTGTTTTAAGAGACAAACGCTACAGGACTTTAAACTCATTTGTACTATGGCTGATCGCATAGCATGAGGCATAACACTGAGACGTTGTTGAAAATCGCCTCCGAGAAGAACTTTCCCAACAAATGCAACATTCAAATTGGTGCCAGTGAGAGCTTTATATGTGTCGTGCATGCGCGAGTCAATGTTTATTTTTAAATTGCCAATGAGCATCATATATACTGGCTGGTTGGTTGGACGGTTGGACGGTTGGACAGATGTACAGTCAGTCACTTATTGATATATATATATATAGCAATATATATATATAGCGGTTGAGGGGATAAGTGAAGAAGGTGAAGGGATGAAGAAGTACAAGTCAGTAATATTCTAATAACTACGTTAGATGGGTACAAGATTTATCAGAATGATCACTTAATAAGTTATATAATGTCTAATAATTGGGATGTTCATCTGAAACTAATATAATATTGTATGTCAACTGTATTTGAAAAACAAAAAATTATTAAATGGTGATAAATAAATAAACAAATAAATAAATGCAATGATGAAAAAACCACAATAATCTTGCTCCCCAAAGCTTCATCTCTTTTCTGTGCTTCTCTTGCTTCTTTTGAGATCCTTCTCTCATTTGTAGAGTTGCAGGGGCTTATCTTTTGTGTTTTTGCTATATGCAATAAAGTAAATATTTAATGAGAGTCACCAAGTCTTGACTTCAGGCCTGACTTAGGATCTAATTTACTTTGTGGACTTAGGCAAGTCACTTTGTCTTTCTGTGCCTTCAGCTACAATGTTTTCCAAGATTCCCATACATTTTAATCTTCTAAGAATTGTTCCAAAGGGAGAATTTAATATTAACCATTTATTTTTCACCAAGAATTTAGCCCCCCAGTTTCTTCCCTGATGTATTTAAAACTTTATTTCTGACAGCAGAGTGAAAGAATTGCAGTTCTAGTAAAAATAGATTAACTCTTAAGATTAGGAATAAAACAAAGATGTCCATTTTCATAATTTCTATTTATCATATTATTGAAAGTTTTAGCCACAACATTTAGGCAAGGACAAAGAATAAAAGGCATCCATATCGGAAAGGAAGAAGTACAATGATCACTGTTTGCAAATGACATGATATTATATGTAGAAAACCCTAAACATTTCACACACACAAAAAATTATTAAAGCAAAAAAACTAATTCAGCAAAGTTGTAGGATTTGATATAATTGTTGTCAAAATCAGAATGCTTTTCTTTGGTAGAAAAAAATAGAAAAATTTCTAAAATTCATATGGAATTTCAAGGGACCTGGAATAATCAAAAAATAATCTTGTAACCCAGCTGGCATGCTCAGTGGTTAATGTCCACCTATGAACCAGGAGGTCACAGTTCGACTCCTGGTCAGAGCATATGCCTGGTTTGCGGACTCCATCCCCAGTGTGGGGTGTGCAGGAGGCAGCTGATCAATATTTCTCTCTCATCCTTGATGATTCCATCTCTCTCCCTTTCCCTTCCTCTTGAAATCAATAAAGATATAGTTAAAAAATAATGTTATAATAGAACAAAGTTGAAGAACTTGTACTTCCTGATTTTGGAACTTACTACAAAGCTATAGTAACCAAAACAGTATAGTACTAGCATAAAGACATACATATAGACCAATGGAACAAAATAAAGAGTCCAGAAATAAACCTTCAAATGTATGGTCAAGTGGTTTTTTTTGTGTTTTTTTTTTTAAATATATTTTATTGATTTTTTACAGAGAGGAAGGGAGAGGGATAGAGAGCCAGAAACCTCAATGAGAGAGAAACATCGATCAGCTGCCTCCTGCACACTCCTTACTGGGGATGTGCCCACAACCAAGGTACATGCCCCCGACCGGAATCGAACCTGGGACCCTTGAGTCCGCAGGCCGACGCTCTATCCACTGAGCCAAACCGGCCAGGGCGGTCAAGTGGTTTTTGACAAAGAAACCAAGACCTTTCAATGGGAAAAGGACAGTCTTTTCAAGAAATGATGCTGGAAAAACTGGATATTCACATCCAAAAGAATGAAGCTTGAACCTTACCTTGAATCACATTTAAAAAATTAGCTCAAAAGGAGCAAAGACCTAAATATAAAGCTAAAGCTATCAAACTTTTAGCCCTAGCCAGTTTGGTTCAGTGGATAAAGCATTGGCCTGTGGACTGATAAGTCCTAGGTTCAATTCTCATCAAGGGCACATGCCCAGGTGGGCTCAATCCCCAGTAGGGGCCATGCAGGAGGCAGCCAATCAATGATTTGCTCTCATCATTGATGTTTTTCTCTCTCCCTTTTTCTTCCTCTCTGAAATCAATAAAAATACATTTAAAAAATATATTTTAAAACTATAAAACGTTTGGAAGAAAATAGACAGGAAAAGTTTCATGACATTGGGTTTGGCAATGGCTTTTTGGCTATGACACCAAAAGCAAAGACAACAACAAAAAATAGATAAATGGAACTTCACCGAAATTAAAAACTTTTGTGCATCAAAAGATACTATCAAGACAGTGAAAAGACAACCCACAGAATGGGGGAAAATATTTGCCAATCATATATCTGACAAGGGATTAATGTCTCAAATATATAAAGAACTTCTAAAACTCAACAACAACGACCCAATTGAAAAATGAGGAAAGGACTTGAATAGACATGTCTCTAAGAAGAAATTCAAACGGCTATAAACATATCAAAAGATGCTCAACATCACTCATTAGGTAAATGCAAGTCAAAGCACAATTAGATACCACCACATATCCTTTAGGATAGTGACTTTTAAAATATGAAAAATAGATGTTGGAGAGGATGTGAAGATATTGGAACACTTGCACATTGCTGGTGACATGTAAAATGGTCTAGCTGCTATGGAAAACAATCTGGTTGTCCCTCAAAACATAAAGTTCCCATGTGACCAAGTAATTCCACTCCCAACTATATAATCAAAGGAACTGGAAGCAGGGAGTAACACATACTGGTACATCAGTGTTCCTAGCAGCAGTTGATCACAATAGCCAAAGGTGGAAACCTTGCAAGTCTACATTAAAAGAGACCAGATTAACAAAGTACGGTATATGCTAGTGATGGTGAACCTATGACACGCGTGTCAGAGGTGACACGCGAACTCATTTTTTTGGTTGATTTTTCTTTGTTAAATGGCATTTAAATATATAAAATAAATATCAAAAATATAAGTCTTTGTTTTACTATGGTTGCAAAGATCAAAAAATTTCTATATGTGACACGGCACCAGAGTTAAGTTAGGGTTTTTCAAAATGCTGACACGCTGAGCTCAAAAGGTTCTCCATCACTGGATGCATACAAGGGATCATTATTCAGCCATAAAAAGTAATGAAGTGCCCTAAACGGTTTGGCTCAGTGGATAGAGCGTCGGCCTGTGGATTGAAAGGTCCCAGGTTCGATTCCGGTCGAGGGCATGTACCTTGGTTGCAGGCAACATCCCCAGTAGGGAATGTGCTGGAGGCAGCCAATTGATGTTTCTCTCTCATCGATGTTTCTAACTCTCTATCCCTCTCCCTTCCACTCTGTAAAAAAATCAATAAAATATATTTTAAAAAAAGTAATGAAGTTCTGATACATGCTATAATGTGGATGAACCTTGAAAGCATTAGTAAGTGAAATGACTTAACTTCTAGGAGCTATCTAGAGTAGTCAAATTTATAGAGATAGAAAATAGATTAGAGGTTACTTACCATGGGCTGAGGGGGAGAAAAATTTATTGCTTATTTATTTTTTAATTTATTATGGGGCAATATTGTTTACTGGGTATACAGCAGTGGTTCTCAACCTGCGGGTCACGACCCCTTTGGCGGTCGAACGACCCTTTCACAGGGGTCGCCTAAGACCATCCTGCATATCAGATATTTACATTATGATTCATAACAGTAGCAACATTACAGTTATGAAGTAGCAACGAAAATAATTCTATGGTTGGGTCACAACATGAGGAACTGTATTTAAAGGGCCAGAAGGTTGAGAACCACTGGTATACAGTGTCTGTTTGAGGTAATGAAACAGTTTTGGAAATAGATAGTGGTGATGGGTGCCCAACATTGTTAACACAGTTGATGCCACTGAATTGTACACTTAAAAATGGTTAAAATGTATATTTTACTACAATAGAAAAACAGAGAGGGAGGAGAGAGTGATTCAGTTATCAGGGGTGAATGGCTATAAGGCCATTGTAGAAATAGGAAAAAAACATTTTAAAATTCATATGGAATCTCAAGGGACCAGCCTGGTGGCCCCTCAAAAAACTAAACATAAAGTTATCATATGACTCAGTGCCACCTTTTCCTTCAATCATTTCCTTGATTGGTGCAGCCCACCCTCAGACGACTTGACATTTGACAGATGTTCTCTGGTCATCACACTTGTGGGCAACAGGGAAGAAGGAGGAAGAAAAAAAGATTTCAGCCAACACCTGATTGGCTGATCCCTGCTCAGAGAAGGGCCCGTGTTAGGATATAAGAGCTCCGTGAGGGACACATTTTTGCCTTTCAACACTTTAAATTAATACTTCAGCTTCCGGGGTTGCCCACTTAACCATCTCTGCTCCTTCCACAAAGCCACTGTGAAATGAGGGGCTCAGAGCCTCACATCCCTGGCAGCCCCTCTGTCCCTCTCTAAATAAATTCACATCCTCTGGTCTTCTGTTGAGACCTTCGCCTTAAGATCCACATAATATGGATTGGGCATCCCTTCCAGTGTCATGGGAAGCCCGGAATCTTTCCCAGCGCCCTCCCTAGTATTTCCTAGGATTCTCCTTGGGGGTTTATATCTCAGGGTCATGTTTGCCTTCTAATTCTTGCCCTGATGAAATTCTTGACTCTCACTTACATTTTGCTCCCCACACCCTACCCCCACCCTGGAGCAGCTGTTCTTTTTCATCCTTCTCTTGTCTAGAGTTCAGACTACAGCCCATTCTCCTTTCCCAGAGCAACACTAACACAAAGCTATTGTGTGAACAGACTTTCCCAAGGGCCAGGAATAGCTGGCTGGGTGGCACAGAGCAGGAAAGAACTACAGATTGAAAGTCAGACACCTCTCTCTAGAAACTCGTTGGCCCTTCCCTAATATGGGACATTTTTCACTGCCCACGCCCGCACTTCGCTCCATGTTCCCTCTAGGTTGCTGGGGATCCCTTTTCTGAAGACCCTGTACCTATCTCCTCTCTTCTAGGGTCACAACTTTGTTTAACTTGAAAATGTCTGTTAAGCAACTCACAAAGCAATTTTGCTTTTAAACTCCACATTACGCTGAGTTCTGAGATATCCCTTTGCACATCTAAAAATCCCTTACAGAGTTTCCCCAACCCCCAGGTATTCCACCATTGGGCACACAAGCACATGCGCGCGTGCACGTGCACACACACGGGGGGGGGGGGGGGGGGAGAGAGTGAGAGAGAGAGAGAGAGAGAGAGACTCTGAAATTACAGTTTTTTAAAAATTTGGGCTGAATCAAACCTTGGGAAGGCAGGACTCACCCACAAAACAGAGTCCATCCCAGAGGTTATGGAGTTTTCCTCTTCCCATCACATATGTTTCCCAGGGTTTCAGTAAAACTGGAGATGGGGACGCTGCTTACCTGGGTTACTGTGAGAGCTCCCACAGGTGACAGGAGTTGTCAAGGTTATCTAGACAGGTACTTGGTGCGGTGTTTGCGACAAGCAGGTGTATAATCCTGGGCTCTGGTCACTGCAGGGTGAGCCAGGCAAGAGTGCCCAGTGGTGGTGCCTGTTGAGATCAAGTTTTTGGACTGCCAACTGTATGTAGAAGCTCTTCAGGTGTGGTGGGTTTCATTGTGATTGAGCAGGTTAAGGGAAAAGGGAAGTTAATCTGGATAAGAAGGGCCTAGAGACAGATGGTATCATTGCTAATGTTTGGGAAAGCAGAGCCGGGAGAGGCCAATCTCACACGGTTTGAGTAACTAAGACACTGTGGTGGTGCCACAAGGCTGACACACTGACTGCTGGGATAGAATAGAGGATATAGAACAGAACTGCACAGATTTGGAACTTTGAAATGTGACAGAGATGGGATGAATGATTGAGGAGAAAAGAGGACCCTTCAACAAATAAGCTGAAAATAAAAGGTTACACATACACACTATCTAAAAATAAACAACTCCAGGTAGACTTAATTGTTAAAAAGAAAAGTTAAAGATTTTAAGGTTAGATTTCAAATTCTAAATTTAATGGAAAATAGAGATGAATATCTCTTAGACCTAAAGCCGAGAAAGGTTTCTCAAACAAATGTGTTAATCTTAGAGGTATTAAAGCAAAGAACATCAAATGATACCTTAAAGAAATTGAAAAGAAAAGTTACAAACAAATTAGGTTAAAGAATATACTAGTATAAAGAACTCCTGAAGTCAATAAAAAAAAACATAAAGAACACAGTAAAAAGAAAATGGACAGGAGACATGACAGGCATCCATAGAAGAGGAAACAAATACAGTAATAAGCAAACAAATACTCAGCCTCGTTAGTGATCAGAGAAATGCATCCATTTAATTAGAAAATTAAGAAGTCTGACCAAACCAACTGTTAGGAAGGATGTAGGGCCACACATCTCTCATTGCTTATGGGTGTAAATAAATGGTAACAACCACGTTGGAAAATCTTCACATACTCTATAACATAGCAGTTCTGCTCCTGACTATATAAACTTTTCACACCCCCAAAGACATTTCATGGCAGCATTGCTCACAATCCTATCTAATAAAAGACAAACAGGGTAATTGACCGTACCTTCATTACGCTTCCCATTGGCTAATCAGAGTGATATGCAAATTAACTGCCAAGAAAGATGGTGGTTAACTGCCAACAAAGATGGCAGTTAATTTGCATATGTAGGCACAATGATGAGAGGCGAAAGGGGAAGGACGGAAGAACGGTGATCAGAAACCCAGGTGGCAGGCAAGAGCTGGGGGGCAGGGCAAAGGCGGCCCCCCGGCCCTGGATCGGAGAACCGGGGCGCCTTTGCCCACCCCCAGCCTATCGTGATCGAAAGCCAGGCCGCAGGCAAGGTGGCACCCCCGGGACCCAGGAGCCGCCTTGCCTGCGGCCCGTGATCCTGATCTCAAAGGCCTGGAGGCAGCTCAGGCCAGGGGCCATGAAGGCTTGGAGGCGGCTCAGGCCGGAATAGACATGGACAGGGACAGGGTGCTGGCCTGCAGCCTCCATAGCTGAGCACAGGCCCAGAGAGGAGACGGCGGGCCTGCCTCCAGCAGAAGCAGTGCAGGTCCCTTCCGCCTCCCACGGAATCTGCACAAATCCCTCCATGCTCCACCAGAAGTGGCGTGACTCCCTCCTGGAAACAGCAGTGCTCCCTCCTGCCTCCAGTAGAAGCAGCACAGCTCTGGGCGGTGCACTGCGGTTCCTGCCAGCTCCCGCAGAAGCAGTGGGCAGCCTATTGCACAATATTGCGCAATGGGCTACTAGTAGTGATAATAAGAGAATAGATTAAAAGACGAATATTTTACACAATGCAATATTACACAATGTTCAAAATTAATGAACCACAGTGACACACAATATGGATGAAGCTCAGTGGCATCATATACAGTGCAAAAATAAATCCCCAAGTATAACCTACGACATGTAGCTTATTTCACAGAGATGCTGTGGGGATTCAAGGAGATTACCACAGAGGAAAGTATTCAGCTCAGAGCCTAGGGCATGGCAACAGGCTTTCAGGACAAATAGAATCTGAAATCCGAATTTCCAGGGAGGGGGCAGGACAACCCCTGGGACAGTGTCATCCTCATGGCCACAGCTCTCTGTGCCATGTTCATATCCTCCCTCCTCCTCCCTCACCAGCTCCTTGCTTCCTGGTGGCCCAAAGTCTCACTGTGTCTCCCTTGCCCCATGTCATGGGCATTCTGCCTTTGTGTTTGGGGGGAGATGTGCCCTGGTCCTTTGAAATGGGGTTTGGGATAAAAGTAAGAAAACCTCTGTCTTGAGCTCCAAGTGAGTCTAGAGCTCAAGTGTCGGGGTTTGGAGACGTTGACGGTCAGGCTGAGAGGCCTCTGTTGCCCTGCACACCACACCTACGACCAGCTTGGGAAGCTCCTGCTCCATCTGATTTTCTTTTCCCTCCTTTCCTAGAAAGCCTTGTAGGACCACATTGTGCCTTCTATGCCCATCAGCAACTCTTCTCCTCCCAATTAACTCTTCATTTGCAAACCGTGGGTAATTACACCCATCTGACAAGGTCTTTGTGAGGACTGAGACAATGCGTAGTGCCCGACACATGTGAGGCCCTCCATAACCGACTGATGTTTGTGTGTCAGGTGCCATATGTCGTATCAGACACTATACGTATTGGGACTGATGCTATCTCCTTGCTTTCTTAGATCTCCCCATGTGTGACACAGCTCAGGTAGCCTTGCTTCCACATGGCAAATCTTTAAATTATAGTTGATGTACCATCTTATATTAGTTTCGGGTAGGGTCTACAACATAGTGATTAGACATTTATATACATTACGAAGTTGTCACCCTGATAAGCCTAATACCCACCAGGAGCCATACATATTATTACAATATTATTGACTATATTCTCTATGCTGTACTTTACATCCCCATGACTAGTCTATAACTACCAATTTGCCAAATGGAAATTCTTTGATATGGGAAGACAATCAGGACCCCCAAAGATGTCTTTTTCTGGCTAAGTGACCTGGTTCCTCAGCACTCCTCCTTTGATCTAGTCCTCTCTAGTGCTGTCCATAGTCCTTTGGGATAAGTACAAGTTTGTCAGTATCCCTTTTAAAATGGAACACAATGGGGGTGGGGGAAATGGAACACAAGGGCCCAGCTAGTATGGCTCAGTGGTTGAGCGTTGACCTATGAACCAGGAGTTCATAGCACATGCCCAGGTTGCGGGCTCAGTCTCCAGAAGAGGGGGCGCAGGAGGCAGCTGATCAATGATTTTCTCTCATCATGGATGTTTCTAGCTCTCTCCCCCTCTCCCTTCCTCTCTGAAACCAATAAAAATATAAATTAAAAAAGGAACACAAGGAGTTTAATTCTGTTTAATGAGAAAGATCAACAGAGAAGCCACCACTTGATTATAGACCCAAATGGAGGTTAATACCAATCACACAAATGACCTATTCCAGGGATATGCAATAAGATTACTGGAGATAGAGGACTAAACAAAAATACATACCCTCACAGAGGTAGGTAGACCTCTGGGATTCTAGGATGTTCTATTTCTTAACATAGGTGATGGTTACATGAGTTATTCATTTTTAAATAATTTATTGAGCTGAACATTAAACATTTTTTAGATCACCTTTCAAGCTTTTTTTTGAGATACGATTTCCATAAATACAATTGACTCATTTAAAGTGTACAACTCAATGGTTTTTAGTCTAGTCACAAATATATATGTACAATCATCACCACAGTTAATTTTAGATCTTTTTCATCGCCTCAGAAAGAAAGTGTACTCTTTAGCTATCATCCTCCTATAGCCCCATCCTCCTCAGCCCGAATCAACCACTAATCTACATTCTCTGTCTATAGATTTACCTATTCTAGACATTTTTTAGAAATGAAATCATGTAATATGTGGTCTTTTGTGACTGACTTCTTTTGTTTAGCATAAAAGACCATCCATGTTGTGGCATGTATAGCACTTCGCCCCTTTATTAATGACCACGCAGTACCCCATTGCATAGATATACCACTTTTGTTTATTCATTCATTAGTTCATGAACTTTTGGGTTCCCACCTCATGTCTGTTATGAGTAATGTTGCTATCAACATTCATATACAGTTTTTGTGTAGACATGTTTCCTTTTCTCTTGGGTAAATACCTAGAAGTGGAATTGCTGGGTTATATGATAACTCTATAACTATCTGTTTGAGGAACTGCCAAACTTGTTTTCCAAAGTGGCCACACCATTTTACATTCCCACCAGTAGTGTATGAGATTTTTCATTTCTCCACATCTTCGCCAAAACTTATCTGACTTTTTGATTATCGCCATCCTAGTGTGTGAGAAGTGGTATCTAATTATGGTTTTGATTTGCATTTCCCAGATAACTAATGATATTAAACCTTGTGATTTATGTACTTTCTTAATTTACATCCTACTTAAATAAAAACAATGTTTTAAGAAAGCACTTATTTCTTGATCCTTGATACCCATAATAGTTGCTCAACCCTAAAAGTACAGAAAACAGAATGTGTGGGTGCTGGAGATTCTGCACCTCTCAAGTTGGGTTCGCCTCTGGGGTTGCCCAAGCCTTCCTGATTCTAAGACAGAGTGGAGCCGCTCTCCTTCCCAGCCAGGTATTTCCCCTGGATTCAACAGAGGGGTGCTGAATGTGCCTGTGTGCAAGTATATATTTTTCTCCACACACTCAGGTTGTGGATGAAGGGGAAGGCTATCATTCAGACATGAATCAGCTATCTGGACTATGACATGTGACGCAAGACATTTTTGAACCCCTGAATCTTTGTCTCCTCATCAGGGCACAGAGTCTAGGTCAAGATCCATGTACTTGATCCAGACATGGCTTGAGAAGAGAATCGTCTCTGGATCAAGTGACAGGTTAACCTTACCAACACATGTCACTGGTCCCATTTTACATATGGGGCACCTGAGGCTTAGAGCAGTAAAACAATTCACCCAAGTTTCAGAGGAACTTAGAATGTAGAAAGCTTTACCTCCCAATTCACCCTCTTCTCGGAAGGTGGAGATAAAGCTTGGTGCCTTGGCATTATCACCCAAGTGCATTAGCTGCACTTGGAGGGGAACCTGCTGGCTTGGTCTGAGAGCCCAAGTTTAGCCCTGGTGCCGGCTGTCCATCCATAACTTTGGAATGAGGTGCTCAAAGGCTTTAGCACTCCTAGCCACTTAGTCGTCTTCCTCTGGTCACCTGTGGTCTGGGTACCTATCAAATCCAAGGTCTTGATGTTTCTAGTTTTGTTCAGGCACCAGGTACCTCTACTGCTGTGGAGGTTAAGGCAGGTGTGCTAGTTGGGTTCTCCTGAAGCACATGCTGAAATTAAGAAGATTTTGGAGGAAGTAAGACCTATGAGAGAAAGAGGGAGGAAGCAAAATTGAACAGGGGGACCCGTATGGCCACAATACACACCTAACAAGGCCTGCCACACCAGCAGGAAGCTGCAGAGCAAAGACTACCCTGTTGAGAAGTCCCAAGGAGTAGAGAAATCGCCAGGTTTCTGTACTACCTGCCCCACTGCAAGGAAAATTGAAGTGGACCCCGAGGGAGCTAAAAGCTAGAACCTATCAGCTAGTCACATCCTTCAAGTCCTTTCTTAAAAGGGGACCTGAGCAGCACATGTCCTCAACTGCCAAGGCCCAGACAAAAGTGAGACATCCTTACAGTAATCCATTATTGACTGGCCAGCTCAGGGGATTACCTGGAATTGCAGAATCATAGACTATAGACCCCACTATAAGCTAAAGAACAGCTTGAACTTGGCTGATATGGTTCAGAGGTTGAGCATCAACCTATGAACCAGAAAGTCACAGTTTGATTCCCGGTCAGGGCACATGCCCAGGTTGTGGGCTTGATCCCCAGTAGGGGGTGTGCAGGAGGCAGCCAATCAATGATTCTCTCTCATCATTGATGCTTCTCTCTCCCTCCCCCCCCCCCTCTCTCTCTCTCTCTCTCTCTCTCTCTCTCTCCTTCTGAAATCAACAATATATATGTATTTTTTTTAAAAGTAAGTTGAGCCCAGCCAGAGTGGCTCAGTGGTTGAGCATCAGCCTATGAACCAGGAAGTCATGGTTCAATTCCCTGTCAGGGCACATACCCAGGTTGCAGGCTCAATCCCCAGTGTGGGACTTGCAGGAGGCAGCCAATCAATGAATCTCTCTCATCATTAATGTTTCTATCTCTCTCTTCCTCTCCCTTCCTGTCTGAAATCAATAAAAAAATATTTTTTAAAATAAAAATAAAAAGCAGGTTGATTCTGATCTCTCTGCCCCACCCCCCTTTTTTGCAGCTCACCTCAGGAGTCTTTTGTCATAAATCTGGGAGGACTTTGCAAAGTCCTTGGGCCTTAGAACACAAGGACAGGGGAATAGTTGAATTACCCTAGTGTTCTATGTGCTATTTTTCCTGAATGAATTCAGGTCTTTGGTGAAGATCATAGACACCATTGTCATCATATCATCATTATCTTCAACATAACCATCCCTCCCAGCATCATACAGCATTCTTAAATAACAAATTTTCAGTGATGCTAGATTAAACTCTACTATAATGAAAAGGACAGATTCTAGAAACCTCTTACACTGGGGGCAATCACATGCTAAGTCACTTATAGAATAAATGCAATGACCATCTGGGCTCTGTGATCCTGGGCTTTCAATGTCCCCTATATAAAACTGGAATTACTATGACTGCCTCCCTCCTAGACCTACAGGGCTAGAGAGACTACAATGAGATAATGGAGGTGAAAGCCTTTGAGCATCTCATTCCAAAGTTATCATAGCATCTTTTGCCTAAGGCTCTTGAAACCTCTTAAAAGCACCATCACATTTTCATCATATAAAGATTGCCCAAGAGAGATCTCATTACCAGCACTTGGTGGGAATCTGGCATTCATCTTCCCCTTCCTCTATGATCACAGAGTCTTGCTGGTCCAAAGAGACCACAAAGGGTACCCTTCTGCTGATTTATCTGCAGAGTAGTCTGGGGCAGAAGGCAAGCACCAGAGTACACTGTTGCTTCCCTGCTCTGCTGGGGTCCAGGGGGTGGCTCACAGGTGTAGTCCTCAGCACGCTGGTCTCCTTGGCAAGGTTCGCTGTTTGACAAGATCTTTTATTTCATTCTACCTCCTACTGCAGAATTAAGAGAATTTTGCCCACTTTTCAAATGCATAAGACTTGTATGTTATGTGGGCAGACCATGTCCAAGACCCTGAGGGAGCAGGGAAGGCAGAAGGCAACAGGAAGGGACCTCCTTTCACCCCCTCATTTACAGGTGAGGCAGCATGGTGATCGGATGCCCAGCTCACCATGCCTGCCTAAGGGAAGTATCTTGGCTCTTGCTTCTGAGATGTAGTCTGAAGTGAAAAGAAATTGGGCTTTAGAGTTTATCAAATCTGGCTCTGCTACTTACTGTCGACCTTGGGCCAGTGACTTAACCACTATGAACCTCGATTTCCTTTGCTATTCTTCCCACCCTGCAAGGTTGCTATGATTAAAGATAATGTGTAAGGAGGCTTGGATCATAATAGACACTCAATAAATGGTAATTATTAAAATCATTAAACTTTCTGCTATGAATTTAACAAGTAGCTATATACATTACTCTTTATTCATTCATTTGTTCAAACATCCATTCTTCCATAAAACATTTATGAACTCAGAATTATGCTGGGCTCAAAAGGGATCCTACCAAGAAATAGAAAGCAGGATCCCTGAGTTCAAGAAGCTCAAATGGGAGTTGAAAACAATAAACCAGAGAGGCGTTGAATTATAAAATGGGAACCATCTTTCCTTCTTGGCTGTGCTGTGAGTTATGTGAGCTAAGCCTCAAGCTCGGCATTGGCTCCAGGTAGACTCACTGAAGGGCAGCCATCCTGGAGTTGCATCTTCCCCGGGACAGAGGTGGTTCTGCCAATCTGCCGTGAAGCCATGAAGCATGAGCGTTAAGGGCTCCTCATTTAGATGAGTTTCTTCCAAGGCTCTGTACCTAATTTTGTTTTTCTTTCTTATAGATAACTCCCCAATGGCATCAGTTTCAAGGTTCACAAAACCGGACCTTCATGAGGAGGGCTGGGTTGTAAAGTCAGATAAAAAAATATAAACATACTTGCGCATGCCTCACATCTCATGCTCTCAGTGTCAGGAGTGCAAAGGTGAGGGAAAGGGTCAGGCTTGCTTGGTATCTGAAAGGAAGGTGTGAGTCAAGGAAGCTTAACAGTGAAGCAAGGATTTGAACATTGGAAGTTGCACCACAGACTGAGAGAAAGATGCAGGGGGCGGGTAGGGAGGGATGAGCAGGTGAAGAAGCAGACTTTAAGCAAAACACCCATACCATTTTTGCTTTGCACATTCGTGTGGATAATGTGGAATGTATAAGGTGGAATGGCTGTACGAGCCACGCCAACCTGGGCTCTCCTTATTTGAGCCCCGTGACTTTAAACAGGTCTAGTAGCCGCTCAGAACTTCAGCTTCCTTTGTAAAATGATGATAATACTAATGCCTCTCTCACAAGTACTACTGCACCAGAGTGGAGAGATGTTTTTGTGAAAGTGCTTTGTAAAATGTAAAGAGCTCTATTAATCAGTACTGGTTCCAGTTCGCTTTACTCCGACCTGCAGAAAGGATTTTCTTATTTAACAACATGGTAATAATGGAAAGCACCCTTAGGGGGGAAAAACCCACACTCTCTGAGTAAAAGCTCTGGCTGAGTCCATGAGTTTGAGTGCTCTTCTAAACTTCTCCAAGGCTCGGTTTCCCCATGTGAAGCATGGGAGTGATTATACTTTTCCCTCAGTGCAGTTTTAAACATCAGTAACACAGTGTTCTGATCACACTGACCTTATAGTTCCTTGGGAGGGAATAAATGAAATACTTCCATTCATGCTCCTTATTCTGAACTTTCACCAACCCAGGACAAGGAGAATTTGTCAAGACTTTGGACAACAGAGAAGAACAGCAAGAGTCACAGGCCCCACGCGGGCTGGGCTGCAGTGAAGAGGCGGTGGTAGGAGGGAAGCGGGGTGGCAGCCACAGGACAGTCGTCACCTTGGACCGAATGCGTGCACGCCAGCTGCTTAACACACAGATTTTCATCAGTCTCAGAATGGACCCATATGCTTGGTATTGCGGTTTGCACTGCACAGGTGAGGAGTCACTTCTCAAAGTTCCCACCTCTAGTAATGGAGGAGCTGAACTGCAAACCCAGGGCAGCACTGGAGCCTGCTTTTCCTGGTGTCCTTGCTTGGTTTTCTGCTCCTTTGTGTCCAAGATGGAGAAATCAAAAGACCTGTTACAGGTGCGATTGCACGTGGATAAGCCTCTTGTAGACTCCAGCACATTGAGAAGTTTCTAGTTATTACCCTTATGCCAGGGAGAAAGTTTCCACCCATGCTCTTACACAGAGAAAGTGGGCTTCAATGTCTGATGGTCCCAAATAAGAGGCTCGATCCTCCTTATACTAGTATGTTATGGCTGTTTCTGTTAACCAGTCTCTTCCAAGGTCTAGTGAAGGAGGAGACCACGATGCCTGCCTGCCATGGAACAGAATTGGGCTGAAATCTCCATAATGCAGGGGCTGGGCAAGAGTAAAGACTAATCAATTTTGGAGTGTATCCCACCTGTTATGTCTGACCTCCCACAGACACTGTTGGAGGAACTGACAGGTCCAGCATCTTCTCAGCATCATACTGCTGAGGAATGACACAGATGGGAGGACCCCTCACCCCCAAGACACACCTGTAGCACTGGCCATCCCCAACTCCGCCTGCAGCCCTTAAGGCAGTGTCTCCTCTCCGTCCCATGCTCCATTAGATGAGTAACAAACAGTAGGATACAAGCCTGCCCTTCTGCTTAATTCCAGAGCTAAAGTAACATGTTCAAACGCCCTGTTATTATTATTGCCGATGATAATAAGAGGAATAATGAGCAAGAATTGCTTTTATTAAATAAATCAGGAAATAGCACCTTCCCACATGCTCCAGAGGCACGTCCAGAGGCCCCCTAAATGCTCGGATGGTGTCAGGGCAAGTGTTTTCCATTATGAGGGAGTTTCTCTACAATTACTGGTCTCCTGACGGCAGGTTAGGACTCATCTTAAACATATAATAACATAAACGGGCTCTCTGTTTATCAACTACTACATTATAGGGGTGTGCTTCCCTCCTATAAAACTCCCCTTTTTAATAGGTGCATTTTGGAAATATTATAATTGTAGCCACTTAAAGACCAAGATATTTAACTGTCATCTGTTGCTGTTTTTCTCAATTTTGAAATTAATAGAGAAATCTTAGCTTCCTTAGCCCTATAACCTTCTCCTCATTCAAGTGCGGTGCTTTGAATATACCACACGTACAACGGAGGTGCCCAATAAGTGCTTTTTGAATGAAGGATAGATGACAGATATTTCGTAGGTCATTTCCATCACCCCCTTGCTTCCTAATAAGGGTGTATCTGAACATCCTAGGTGGGTAGCAATGGTGATGCAGGAAGATGTATAACTTGAGAGCAAAATATATCCACTTTTGGAATTCAGTGTGTTTGGTTGAGTGGTACACACAGTCCTTGGTGTGCCTTGTGTATTTGACACTTGGAATAACTTTTTTATACCTCCTCCCACTATACCTCAAAAGTATTTTCCATAATAATCATGTAATAATCATTTTATTGATTCATTCTTTGGTTTCAAGAGAACAAAAAGATAAATGATAACATTAAAGATATCATACAAATTTAGGAAAATATTTCATGCACAAACCAAAATGAACTTATTGCCAAGCAAACTATTATACCTTGCAGTTGAGGCTCTGTTCCACTGTTTTAGATTTTAAACAAAAAGACTCTAACCCATCACATAAAATGACAGTAATTCAAATTCTGTTTCTTCACCTTACACTCAATGTGCTGTCACCGTTTCCAAAATGTGTCTGTTCAATACCATCAAATAATTCTGCAATTCTCTGTGGACACTAACTCCATGCCCTACAAATTTAACTCGATTCTGACTCTCTGTACCTGGAGATAGTGTCATATTCCACAGTTTAAGGGCTCAGTCCCACAGGTCTGCCCCCAATTCAGACACCAATGGAAAGTCTTCTGACCAACTGACTATAAATTACAAGTTCCCACCACCCCATCCTTGGGTTCAATTAATTTGCTAGGATGGCTCCCAGAACTCAGAAAACCTGTTTACTTACTACGAGATGACCAGTTTTATTACAAATGATGTTCAAGGATACAAGGAATAGCCTGATGAAGAGATATACTGTAAGGGGTGAGATCCAGAGGGTCAGGTGCCAGAAGCTGCCCTTCTCCAGATTCCTGAACCCTTCTAGATGCTGGATTAAGACCCACGGCATTAGTCGGGAACCACGGAACTTCTGTCCCCGTGGTGTTTTGGGTTCAAAATGCGCGTGGATGTGCTCTACTTCCCCAACCTGGAAGCTCTCCAAGCCCTATCCTCTCGGGTGTTTGAAGGAGGTGCCATTACTCAGGCATGTTGGATTAAACCATTGACCAGTAAGATTGATTCAACCTCCAGTCCCTTTCCCAGTCCCAGAAATTGGGGTGGGGGCACTGCAAGTTCCAATCCTCTAATCCAGGTTGATCCCCATAGGGGTTGTCTAAATCACCTCATTAACATAAACTCAATTGTTGTTGGAAGGGAATTGCTACACGGATAACAGGATACCCATTTGCCTTTATGGTTCTAAACAATGTCAGGAACTGAAGACAAAACACAAAAATTATAACAAAAGATGCTTCCATTGCTCTGATTACGCAAGAAATTCTAAGAGTTTGGGGAACTGAATGAAGATCAAAAAATATATTTATCACAAATCACGACATCACACCATTTATTTTAAATCAACTACTTATGTGCAAGAGGATATAATAGCTCAGGGGGTGATGATGTGGCCGGTGTCTGGAAGAGAGCTCCACCCATTCCAAACCAGGAAGCCAGTGGGGGCATACCCTGGAAAGAGGCCTTTTCCTGAGTCCTTGGGAGTTGGGTGTGGAAAGGAGGGAGAGGACTATATTACTGGGAGTTCTCCAAATTAACTGCCATCTGGAATACAATGTTTACTAAAAATAAGAAATGAAAAAGTGCTCATTTGAAATATATATGTGTGGAGGAGTGTAGTTAAACTCAACAGTAATTATAGCAACTATTGGAACTTAGGCCCATATAAGGTTTGGGGGATGGGAACAGGTTATTATTGATTTTGTTTAGAACTGCAGGCACCTGGTGATAGTAAAAGGTTGGCTGACTTCAGTTTCATTAATTTTTAAAACTTTTCTACAGAAAATGCTTCCCTATTGCTCCTGCAAGCAGTTGGCCCCTTGGAAAACCCATCCTAAAGGAGCCAGCGAGCCTGATCCAGTCTCAGGTCTTCCCCCAGAGAGGCAGAGGGCACAGAGGGGAGGATGACTTCTCCGTACAGCAGGGTCTGTGCCTCTCCCGTGCCTCTTCTCTGGCTCTCCCCGCCCACCCGGAGTCACCTCTGAGTCCTGGGGGGTTGAGCTGGAGTTAATGCAAAGGGCTGTTGATTAAATCTTCTGAGATTTTAGGAGGTGCCAAACTCAGTTTGGGGGTCCTTTCCAACAGAGTGCTACTCAACAAAAGTAACAGGAGTCCGTAGAATACCAGGTGGCGAGGGACCTGCTGACCTAGCAGAGGGTGACCATTTCAAGAGCAAATAGCCGCATAGCCCAGGTAGCTGGTGACCACAACGGTGACTCTCAGGCATGCTCAGCGAAGCACTGGCTACATTCACAATTATTATATTAAGTGAGATTTCTGTGCTCTTGCCATTTAATGAGAACTTTCAAAGACATTATCTTATTTTGGTCCCCTGATTATTCCAGAAGGTAATATTTCATAGCTTAGAAGCCCACCCGGAAGAATAGTCAACATTCCCAAGATCACGGAGGAGAGAACTGAACGCTGTTCTTTTTATTTATTTATTTTTTGAACACTGTTTTTTAAGTTCACATTTTTCTGAGTGACTTGTGGCCTTGAACAGGGCGGGCAAAGAAGAAATCATACAATGTGCACTTAAAATGCTGGGATGACGCAGCTTGTAAATATGTAACTTCAGATGCCAGAAGTGAAAAACTAAGGCCTCCTTTAATTTAATTTTTAGAAATTGAGGTATTACTTCACAGTGCACAAATCAGGTGGAGAGCCGTGACGACCAGCATTCCACCCACACCCAGATCAAGATGTAAAACCTTTCCAGCAGCCCGCAGGCTCCCTCACTCCTCCCAGCAGCTCCCACGCTCCCAGGGCTAACCACTGATCCTGAGTTCACCATGAGAGTAACTTAAAGATTTCCCCCTCTTGTTTGTGGCATTTACAATTCCAGACAACTTATCAGAATGATATTTTTCATAAATTAATTTATTTTTAAAACTAACTGAGCAAGTGACATACTACACCTCAGAAACTTTGTCCTTGTCCTTACTCCTGAAAGGAGCTTGCCCTAGATAGCCACCTGCTCTGCTCCCCTGAATTCATGTCCAAAACCTCTTCTCAGTGGGGTAGGAGACTACTGAAAGTTGCAACCCGACCCTGGTATTCCATAGTCTGTCCCTGCTTGATTTTACTCCACAGCACTTCCCACTCTCTGACATGGTCTACATGCTTCTTACTCTTTTATCCTCTATCTTCCACTCCCCACCCCCAATGTAAGCTCCTTGAAGACAAGGCTGTTGGACTGTAGTGTTTACTGTTGTATCTTTCTCTTCCAACTTATCTGCCACTCATTCGCTTACCAGGGGTGGGCAAACTTTTTGACTCGAGGGCCACAATGGGTTCTTAAACTGGACCGGAGGGGCGGAACAAAAGCATGGATGGAGTGTTTGTGTGAACTAATATAAATTCGCTTAGACAGTATATGTTGTAAGACATGAGTATCAGTGGAGCAACCTAAAAAACTCAAGCAAATGCCTCAAAACTTAGTTGAAACGTTCATTTCTAATTAAGAAAATTAGAAATATAATTGCATACATTTTATTTGGAAGTACACACTCATAGTACGTAACTATGACTTACAAACGTGAGGAAGAAAACGATAGAAAGTTCTGAATCAGAAGGAATCCTGGGGCTTGGATCTCCTGGCTAGGTGAATTAGTTTACTTCTTTTCTGAAAAATGGGAATAGCGATGTCTGTTTCATAGGATGAAACCAGCATTATGTAAAGCAATGTTTAGAGACTAGAAGCCATCTTTAGTCTATTGTTCTCAAAGTCATATTAACATTACATGTCCAAACCTTAGCAGGAAGTCAGTGCTGGTCCTGCCCCTTGCCTACAGCTACAAAGAGGTGCATTGCAAGTGAGTAATTATATTTCTTAAAGTTCCTTAAACCCACACTCATTCTCTCTAATTACAGTTCATATCAACGGGCCAAGATAAGAGTTAAGAATTCTGTAGCCAAATGCCTTTGAGATATATACCGCCAATGGAAATTCCCCACAAAAATGAGGAATGTTAAGGAGACCCAGTCATATTTCTTGAAATTGCCTCTAGCTTTATTTTCCAGCCATGTGACAATGTACTGTCCTCAACCTTGCAGTGAGATTCTTGATTCCATGGTCAGCAGCATGATCTGATGGCCTGAGACGTTCTTTTTCCAAGAACCAAGAGTTGGAGCAGAAACAGAACAAAACCCTTCCCTCCAGTTGCTGTAGTTCCCCCAACTAAGGCTGATGCCGAAAATTCCATTATGGCTTCATTCCTTACTGAGACTTTGTCTGCAGGGATGCCTGGGAAGTTACCAGTCACCTTATACTTTAATGTGAATGAGTTTTTTAGCTCCTTTCATAACAGCAAATAAGATGAGAGAAGAGGGAGAAATAAAGAATGATAAGTGACTGAGGAAAAGATGCTGACCACGAAGAAAAAGGCTGTTGAAAGAGGAACTCTTGAGCTAAAAGCAAGCCAGTGCTGTTTCTTATAGGCCTGGTTCTGAGTTTAAGGGTAGAAGTCTTAGCTCTGGTCCTGCTGTCCCCTCTGTGACCTATAATATTTTTAATTTTCGTGGTTGCTTAGAAGAGGATGCTGTCCGCTGCCTACAACTTACTGACAATCTCTCATGTTCAGCATTTATCAGGTACTGGAGGCTCCAAGGTAAGCTTGGGAGCTGAAGAAACGGTGTTCATAAATTGATACCATATGTAAACAAACAAATAAAACAAAGGATGGAGGGAGAATTTTGATCTAGGTTTGTACTGTGGGTGGATCTGACTGCTGCTGCAGAGACTTTTTCCTTGTAGATTAGATTTCAATGGAGCCTGAAGAAGGCTTTTCTTTTTTCATCTATAGCTTATAACAATTACTGCATTGTATACACAGTGCAGTTGAATGCAATAATTAATGGTTTTATTCAGTAAGTATTTACCAAGTGCTCGCTATGTGTTAAACACAGGACAGGAAGCTACTTCGGTAAACAAGACAGAAAAGGCCCCCACTCTCCAAAGTTTACATTCCTGAGGGTGGGTGGGGGGAGACAGAACAAAATAAATAAGAAAATTCTAGACACTGATACATACCATAAAGAAAACAAAGGGTACTGTGTGAGAGAGTAGCTCTGTGTTGAGGGTGTGTGTTAGGATGGTCAGGAAACCCTTTTTGAGGATATGACACTTGAGCTCAGATCTGAATAATGAAAATGGTGCTGCTGTACAAAGGCCCTGAAACAGGAAGGAACTTGATTGGTGTCTTTTGGACTCAAAGGTCAGCGTACTTAGACCACAGAGACGTAGGTGGAAAGGAGCAGGAGATAGGGTCAGAGACATGGGCGAAACGTTAAGACCCTGTTGGCCATGGAAAAAAGATAAAGACAATGAGATGACATTGGGCAGCGTTAGAGCAGAGGAATGACATGATTTTACTATTTTATTGAAAATGCCCCAATCTCACAAGGAGATTGGGCAAAAAATATGCTTCAGTCAACCGCTTCCACTAAATATCTGCTGAATGAATAAACACATAAATGACTGAATGAAGGAATGAATCTCACTAGTGAGTGAGGTTATAATAGAAAGAACATTGACCTCCAGCTAGAGTTAGAAGAGGCAGCTGTACCACTTGGTAGCTGTGACCTTGGGCTGTAACCCCTTGGAATCTTAATTTCTTCATTTGTAGAATAGGATAGCACACCTTGAACTGCCCCCAACAGCTGTGGTGAGGATCAAGTAAGAAATGTGAAGATTGAAAATATAAAGAGGGATGAATGACGATGATAAATTTTCGGTGCCAGGTCACAGTGGCATGTCTTAATTGAACTTCAAGGCCTTTGATATTCATGAGTTTGCTTGGAGTCTACTGTACTCTGTCAATTGGGTAGTTTGTCCCCTCTGTGTCAAGAAGTGCCAGCGTGGCTCAGTGGTTGAGCATCAACCTATGAACCAAAAGGTCACAGTTCGATTCCTGGTCAGGGCACATGCCTGGGTTGCAGGCTCAATCTTCAGTGTGGGGCATACAGGAGGCAAATTTTAGGGTCTTCTTAGGAAGAGAGACTCTTCCTAGCTAGGGTGACGGGTGCATACTTCCTGGGAAAGATATTCTGTAAACTCTCCGTAAATATTGCTGTCAACTTGTCAGGCAGCCTTTCACTCTAGTCTAAATCCCGGTGGCTGTAATTGTAACCCTGTCCTCCGGTTCCGTCTTCAGACGGCTCTGGAGCAGCATCTGCTGGCATCAAGACCGTCGCGTCCACTCTTTCTTGCAAATTATCAGAGAGGGAAGGAGGAAGGAGGCTTGGAGATCAGCAGCCCCATCTTTTTGTTTATATACAAGGAATCTGAGTCCCAGCAGGACATGGCCTTTGAGTGGCAGACTCACGGTCAGGGCTGGCCTCTGGAGGCTCACTGAATCTTCATGACACTGTTGTGCACAAATATTGATCCCCAAGCACCAGGATCAATGGCTAAGGACATGGCAAGTTTTTAACGCCATCAGTACAGGATAAATTAGAACTGTTTGCTGGAACTGTGAGATGATTCTTCTAGATCCCAGCTGGTGGAGGGCTTCAGGATGAGGAAACGGAGGAAAGAAGCCACGTGAAGCTTAACTGTTGGCTGGCAGCCTTACTGGGCAGCCTGCTTCCCGGGGATATGGAAAAGGCCGTCTCTGAGTCAGGCAGATCCTATGGCAAGCTCTAGTCCAGCGGTTCTCAACCTGTGGGTCGCGACCCTTTCACAGGGGTCGCCTAAGACCAAGGGAAAACACATATATAATTACATATTGTTCTTGTGATTAATCACTATGCTTTAATTATGTTCAATTTCTAACAATGAAAATACATCCCGCATATCAGATATTTACATTACTATTTATAACAGTAGCAAAATTACAGTTATGAAGTAGCAACGAAAATAATTTTATGGTTGAGGGTCACCACAATATGAGGAACTGTATTAAAGGGTCGCAGCATTAGGAAGGTTGAGAACCACTGCTCTAGTCTCTCACAAACTGTAATGTCTCTGAGCCTCAGTGTTCTTGTCTGTGAAATAGGGATGAGTATCATAGGATATTTTGGAGGATTAAATACACTTCACATGGTGCCTGGGCTCTGCTCTTCTCTGTAATTTGAGTTGTTCCTCTCCAGCTTCCAGCCAGGGATGGGGTTTGGAGTAGATGGGCTCAGAAAACCGGGAAGAAAAGAAAGGAACCTTAGCATCCTAGTCATCAAATCACTCTCACACACCAGACTTCACTGAGCTGTTTTTGATGAATCAGACACCCTCAGATTACCTCAAAATCCAGAAAGCTATGAAAATCAAGGGAAAGCATGCCAGTGGCAAAACACTTCTGCATTCTGCCAGTTCAAGCTCTGAAGAAAAGCAGTTGCAAGAGGGTTTCTTCATTGAACTTGGAGCCCGGCTGTCTTTCCCTGTGGGAGCTCCACAGGCCCTGGGGAGCAGGGGAGCAGCTGGAACCCAGTTCTCAGTTTCTCACACCCACAGCTACCCAGAGCCCACATGTGCTAGGGGAGGCAGGTCACACTGCACAAAAGGGTTTACAACTTTGTTCCCTTGCATTTGCATATGCCAAATGCTTTAGCTTCCAAAAGTTCACCTCTCAGTTGAGTTGCGCTTGTATCCACAATCAAAGGATATTAAAGCTGAAAATATTTAAGAGCCTCCCCCACTCCCCTCCTCCCGCCCCGGTAGAAGTAGGCAGCGGACCTCCCTTCCACTGTTTTCTTTAAGGTCATAGTGAAATGAGTTTGCATTTGCCGAGCACACATTTATTTTGCACAGGGTAGGATGAGGATGGTTAGTGGAGAGCCAGTGCTGAGGGCAGAGGGAAGTATTTACCCTCTGATCTGGTGAGCTACCCATCTTCTGACTTTGGGTTGACCCTTGGTGCCAGCAGGTAGGAGCAGGAAGGAGCGCCTCCGCTAAACTGTCTTGGATGCTATCTGGTGCTGCTCCCGCATCCTCCCTCACTAATGAATGAGCAGATGTAGTGAGAGAAGTCCATTTGTCCCTAAGAGCTCCTCTAACCAGGCCCTAGGCTTTGCTGGGATCTACGGAAAGGACTTAAGATCTACACTTTTTGCTCACCTTAGCCCTCCACTCCTTCATGTTTTGAATTGGTGGTACTCATCCTTGTAGGTTGCTCTCACATTCACCTGCCCTCTGTGATTCTAATAGATATAGACTCACCCAAAGAGTTTGGGGGCGGGGAGAATGTCTTTGAGGATGGGAGACCACCCACACTTCCTGAGTGATAAATTCACGTGGGAAGCTGTCCCATTTCCCCCAGGCCAGCTTTGGGGTGTGTCCTGCTTGGGGCTAAATAAAGGTTTTTGATTTTGCTATAACAAAGGCAATGCTTCCTTCTGAAGGAAGGAGCAGAGGATACTGAAGGCGGGCAGCGCATACGAGGGTGAAGGTTTTGTAAACAAGCCCGAGTCAGAAGTGACAGAGGGTGATGGATAACCAAGCAGGAGGTTCAGAATGGAATCTTCACCCCTCCCCTCCCGTTGCCTAGTTCTCTTCTCTTTCTGTGCATCCTGGTTCCACACTGCCACTGGTCTACGTGTCCCCCTCCAATGATTCAAGAGTCCGTACAGGAGACTTAACCCCAGGGCCCTTTTCACCAGAGGGATGAAGCTTGGTCCAAACAGTGTGTCACGTGAGACTGGGCCCCTGTTCTCTGTGCTAGGGAGCGCTAACAGAACATCATCTGTAAGAGGATGAGAGGTCCCTTTTATCTCGGCCTGTTTCTTTAAGCAGTTCCACCACTCAAGGATACTTCCTGGTGGAAAGATTCCAAATGCCCACTGCCTGCTTCCACCTGATCCATACCAAGTGTTCACTCCTGCAAATAGCTGCTTGCCTTCTGGTCCAGGAAGTGGAACAACATAAGCTGGAAAACCAAAATGTACATTTCATTTGACTCCCAAAGTGGAAAGGACAGGGCTGACTCCTGTTTGCAGGGACAAGCACATTCTGCAAAGTTGAAAGGTAGTATGGTTGTGGAGAACAAAGACTTCGGAGTCAGCCAGAACTGAGCTCAGATCCTGTCTCCGCTATTACAAAGCTGTGCGTCTTCCGACAAATGATTTACTCTTTAAAAACCTCTTTGCTTGTTTGTTGTGAGAATTAAAGATAATATAAGTAATGTGCCTAGAACATAATATGTACTAAATAAATGATCATTTTAGCAATCTTGTTTAAAGTCATCTTCACCGTATACCTCAGCAGGTTGTTATTACGTATGTGCCATCAATTCATTCACTTAGACAGTCAATAAATATTGACTTATAAAAGAACAGTTACTGAACAATAATGAAATTAATAAGAAAGGATTATGCCAGGACACCTGAACTTAGAGTTTCAGATGAAAACACTAAACTAGACACAGGCTACACAGAAATGATTTGATTCCTCCCACAGGGGTCTGCGCTGCATCCTGCTTGAAAGTGAGGGTAGAGTGAGGCACAGCAGGGGCACTGGCCTCCTCTCTGGGTGAAGGGTAGTCAGCTCCCCCCAGCCCCCCCGCTGCTGGGCATTTGTTTCAGATACGCATCCTGTGCTCTCCAATAGAATCGAAGTGTCTCAAGAGCAGGAGCTGTGGGGCGACTGCTTACAATTCAGTGGCCCCAGATTGCCGGGAGAAACTGCTCTGTCTACTGGTACAGTCAGCTAACAATTCAAGATCCCCCGATACAGCTATATTTGGGTATGACGGTTATGTCAGATCCTTCGTCAGAGAATTTATGGGGATGAAAATTGAAGGTGCCAAGGGAACTGTCCTAGGCAGTGGTCGGAAAACCGAGGCTCGCGAGCCACATGCGGCTCTTTGGCCCCTTGAGTGTGGCTCTTCCACAAAATACCATGTGAGGGTGAGCACGTAAAGTGCGAAGTTGACTTAAAACTTTAAGTAAAGTTTATTAAATTAATTTTAGGGAACATTGTGGAGTGAAAGAAGATGTATTGTCGAGGATTGAGAAAGGTATGTTGAGATGGTTCCGACCTATAGAGAGGATGAACGAAAGGAGATAGATGAAACAAGTATACAAGAAGAGTGTGGATGGGAGAGTTGGAAGGGGTTGACCTCAGCGAACGTACCTCAATCAAATTGAGGACGTTTTTAGCAAAGGCCAGCTTAGGAGACCCCTA
>NW_006284614.1:1368948-1373021 GCF_000327345.1 Myotis davidii
TTTTAGCAAAGGCCAGCTTAGGAGTACCCTAATTAAGTTAATAACAATGTACCTACCTACCTATATAGTTTAAGTTTAAAAAATTTGGCTCTCAAAAGAAATTTCAATTGTTGTACTGTTGATATTTGGCTCTGTTGACTAATGAGTTTGCAGACCACTGGCCTAAGGGAAGACAGACACATTTGTCTTCCAGTTTGTTTGTTTCTAACACCTTCAAAGAGAAGAGGGCAGGGATGTGGGGAAAGAGCCCCAGCTCTCACCAGGGGCCCTGCCCATGCTGAGTGCTCATGTAAAGAGAGGAGTCCCAGGTTCTAGGCCTCATTCTGCATCTAACTTGCCATGTGCCTGGGAGAAGCGCCTCATCTCCCCGAGCCTCAGTGCCCTGGGATATGAGAGGAGGGTTGAAAAGGTCACTGCTAAAGTTTGTTACATTCTATGACTTGCTTCCCCCCATGGTTCCTGTTTATGAAGAGTGTACTTGTGAAGGGCTACTGAATGACCCTTTCTTTTTTTAAATTAATATATATTTTTATTGATTTCAGAGAGGAAGGGAGAGGAAGATAGAAACATCAATGATGAGCGAGAATCATTGATCGGCTGCCTGCTGCATGCCTCACATTGGGGATCGAGCCCACAACTCAGACATGTACCCTGACCGGGAATTGAACTGTGATCTCCTGCTTTTTTAGGTTCACGCTCAACCACTGAGCTACGCCAGCCGGGCCTGAATGGCCCTTTCTAACATAGATTCCATTATGCCGGAGGCTTCTGGACACTGTGTACCTCTCAGGAGAATGAATCAGCCACTTTGAAGTTGAGACTTGGATGTTAATGATGTAACAAGGTCAGAAATGGCTGGGTGGGCCTCTACCCTCTTATGTTGCACTGCTCGGTGCTACAAGGGGGCGGACAGCAAAGGAGCCCCCAGGGAGGAGCCAGTCTCCTGCTTAAACACAGCATGGTCTGGGGCCACCACTGTTCTTTCTGTCTCTGAAGGCAGCTTCTAGGGAAGCCAGAGTTCACTTTTTGTCCATTTGTGTGCAGATCCCTGAGTATGTAAGAATCAAGTTGTTGCCTTATCCTCATTTCTACAAAGCCATTGGGAATTGTGTGTGATAGAAATGCCTTGAGGAAGAAAATGCCTCCATATGGTTTAGTGCTTGCTCTTCATTCATTCATTCATTCACTTCACAATTATCTAGAGACCACCTACCATGTGCCAGGTGCTATGCTAGGCATTGGCAGTGCAATCATGAACAGAACCACAGTCCCTGTTCCTACTAAATCTACGCCCAGGGGGAGCAGATATTAGTACAGTACTCAAACACTCCAGCTAATGAATATGTAACTTGGAACTTGAGGATGTGTTAAGAAGAGCAGGGAACTGTTCTATCAAAGTGAATGTAGCAGAGACAGTTGATTGTCTCCTCAATATCCAGTCTCCCCTGTTCTTTACTCACTGAATCCCTGTTTGGTTAGAGCAGAGGTTCTCAACTTGTGGGTTGCAACCCCTTTGGGGGTCGAATGACCCTTTCACAGGGGTCGCCTAGGACCATCGGAAAACACATATATAATTACATATGTTTTTGTGATTAATCACTATGCTTTAATTATGTTCAATTTGTAACAATGAAAATACATCCTGCCTATCAGATATTTACATGACAATTCATAACAGTAGCAAAATTACAGTTATGAAGTAGCAACGAAAGTAATTTTATGGTTGGGGTCACCACAACATGAGGAACTGTATTAAAGGGTCGCGGAATTAGGAAGGTTGAGAACCACTGGGTTAGAGGGACTAGTGGGCCCAGCTAGAATATTACTTTTCCAGCCTCTTCTGAAGATAGGGGTGACTTTAGCTAATTTGGGGACAGTAAGATAGAGTAAGAGTTCTTGGGTGTGACTGCTGGGAGTTCTCTTTAATGGGGGTGAAGGGGTGGGGGGAGGGGTGTTGTGGTGGCCGGAGCCCCAGGAAGCCCTTTGGTAAACCTGAGGAAGAGGGCTCTGCACCAGGAGCCTTGACTGCCCACCTCTGGTCTGCTCATTTCATGAAAGGACCCCTTCCCCCCAATCCGGTGCTCCCAACCCATCTTGTTCAAGCCACTATGGGGGCGGGGGGAGTGTCTTTATTGCTTAGAGATGAATGTTATTCCTAATTGAATAGGCATTTCACATGGAAACCTGACCTAGGTGGGGAGAGTGTGTGAGGGGAGGGAGTGGGGGGTACCTGGAATTGGTGCTGAAGAAGGAAACAGCTCTGTTTAGAGGAGGAAGCAGCCTGGGCAGAGGCCACATAGGAGGAGGAAGCAAGGTGAGCGAGGAGAACTGGGAGAAGGCCAGTGCAGCTGGGATGCAGAGCATGAAGGGAAGAGAGGTCTGGAATAAGATGAGGTAGACAGGGCTTGTCCATGCAGGCCTCAGTGGTCATATTAGAGACTGGACATTTCCTGGGAGCCACAGAAAGCCACTGAAGCCATAGGAGCAGAGGGGGTAGGGTCACTTTTGGAGAGGTCTTTCTAGCAGCATGGAGGAGAAGGAGCCACACGAGGAGACTGGTCTTAGTTTGCAGCCCAGTGGGGAGATGTCATCACAGCCTGGTGAGGATGGTAGCAAAGTGAACACCTGTGACACACTGAGAAGGATACTATTCTTACCCAGCCAACATCTTTTTTCTTCCTTCTCCCTGTGGGAACTACTAGGATCTGCTTGCCATGACGGGACCGAGGGTGCCAGTGCTCATTTTCCCAGCAGTTACGGCAGACCATGGGCCTGGCCGTGGACTCCAAGGGCAGGGGCCTGCTTTGTAGCGCTCCTCTCCAACACCAACCTCACTTCATTTTAAGGGTGATAAGAATTTAGAATTTGGGCTCAGATTGTCTTGGTTAAATTCTGGCTTTTTCATAGCCTTTAGTATATCACTTAGTTTCAAATTTCTTATACTGTATGAAAAATGGATAATGTTGCTCCCGGGAAAATGTCCCCAATAATACCCAACTCTTGGATTTGCTATGAGGATACACATGTTATGTACTTTATGTAAAAACATAAAAAGTTTTAGATACAAGTACTTATGCTTTCTACTAATAATGATTAAAATAAGAAATATTTGGAATATCTCAGCTCTTCGCAACAAAAATTAATAAGTGTAGTTACCCCTTAGTGTGTCAGACATTGTGCCAAGTACTTCGCAAATATCTACTTTTAAACTTTATCACTACCTTTACGATAGATATTACTTTCCCCAATTTTCATGTGAAGAAACTGATAATCTAAAAGATGAAGTAAATTTCCCAAAGTCACTGGTAGCAAGTGACAAAAATAGGATTTGAACCAAGGCTAGGCTGTCTGATTTTGAACTTGGGAAGGTCCCCTGTAGCATGTCCATGTCCCAGATCCTGTTTCTGGTAGTATATCTTGTCTATACATGTGAGACCTTCATCTATTCTGCGATCTGTATTGATAATTTAACTTATTTTCTTAGAGTATTTAGGAATTAAGTTGCTGCCTTATCCTCATTCCTACAAAGCCATGGGGAATTGTGACAGGGCTGTGCTTTCCAGATGAAATTGATGATGCTGACATACTTGTGACACATACTCTCGGGATCGCATTGTTATTCTAATGTGACACTTTCTTACCTTTACCGTATGCTGCTTTCTTTTTCTTCCTTGAACTTAATAATACTTGCTGTTAAATTATAGTAGAGGCCCAGTGCATGGATTCATGCACTGGTGGGGTCCCTCAGCCTGGCCTGCAACCTCTCACAATCTGGGACCCCTTGGGGGATATTGGACCTGGACCACCGGTTTCGGCCCAGTCCCTACAGGCCAGGCTGAGAGAACCCACTGGTGCATGAATCCATGCACCGGGCCTCTACTGTTGTATATAAAAAACTAATGTCCCTTATATCTCAATTTTTAAAAATTGATGAGCAATCCCTCCCTGTAGGAAGTGGTCTTTCACCTGTTTGAAGAGAGCAAGGTTTTCATGATTGATTTGCACATTCCCAATACACACTCTGTACTGCTAATACTTGAAGAAGCTCTACACATCATAGCAAATTTTAAATA
>NW_006284614.1:1373053-1380833 GCF_000327345.1 Myotis davidii
CCTGCCTGCCTGATTGCCCCTAACTGCTTCTGCCTGCCAGCCTGATCACCTCCTAACCGCTCCCCTGCTGGCCTGATCGCCCACAACTGCCCTCCCCTGCCGCAACCTGCCTCTTCCGCTGGGACCCACCTCCTCTGTGCGAGGCAGCGGAGACGCTGGGACCGGACTCCTTCATGCCGCACAGAGCCGCAGGACCCCTAGGCCTTATTGTGTGGAGTGGCTGCCAGGCCCCACCTCCGCTGTGCATGCAGCCACCTTGTGACAGCCATTTTGTGATGGCCATCTTGTGATGGTCATCTTTTGACGACGTGAAGGCGTGATGCCACCTAGGCTATTATTAGTATAGATGTTTACTTAATTATAGATTTAAAATCTGGTGGCTTGCCCTAGCTGATTTGGCTCAGTGGATAGAGCACTGGCCTTCTGACTGAAGGGTTCTGGGTTTGATTCCAGTCAAGGACACATGCCCAGGTTGCAGGCTCGATCCCCATTAGGGGGCATGCAGGAGGCAGCCGATCAATGATTCTCTCTCATCATTGATGTTTCTGTCTCTCCCTTTTCCTTCCTCTCTGAAATCAATAAAAATATATTAATAAAATAATATAAAATAAAATCTAGAAGGTCAGCTCCTTGAAGGCTGAGTTCTCACCTGTCTTGTTTCCCTTCTGTAATCCCCAAGGCCTAGAAGAGTAAGCACTCAATATGTATTTGTTAAATAAGTGAATGATTAGGAGGAGAAGTGGGTTTGAAATGGCTCATGTACATTGCTTTATCCTGTCTCAATGAAGGACCACATCTATGCCTGGGTTGCAGGAATCTGGCTGCAGTTGTGAAAGTGTGAAGAGTCTATGAAAGTGATTCTCAGTGGAAGGGAGGCAATACCAAAATTCTTGTGGGGTTTATCCAAATAAATTGCTTATTCCACTAACCCCTAACCCCAATTCTCCCCTCTCTTTCCCACACTTTTTTCAGACTCCCCTATTGGACTGGGAACTTCCTGAGGGCAGGAAACTCATCTTAGTCATATCTGGTATCCCAGACCCAGTCCTCTCCTAGACTCAACTCGTGGGCCAGCACTAGAGAATTACACTCAGAGTCTGGGTCTCTACTGTGATGATCCAACCACTAGGCCCACTATGGCTCCATCTTGAGGACAGACCTTGAGGACAAAGACACACGTTGGCTTGCAAGAAGTCAGGCCAGGGAGGAGGGGATTTCTCCAGCCAGGATGGGTGACATTAGCTAGCTATTCTTCCCAGAAGGAGGGGGAGGACTTTCAGGAAGTTGGGGAGGAGAGGGAGAGCTGCAAGCACATCAGGTCCCATCCATTGATGTCAGCTGGGAGGGACAGAAATTCTGCTACCTATAACTTCCACTCATAGTTAGGGAGAAATACTGGTAGATTGGAAGAGAAGGGATTGAAATAGGATTCAGACTATGTTTGAATTTCCCTTTTGTCATATGCTGGCAGTTTCTTAACTCACCCAACCTCAAGTCTTCCCTCTACAAAAAAGGAGACCATGATCCAGCCTCATTAGGTTGCTATAAAGATAAAACGAGATATTGTAAATATAGCACTTAACACAGTATCGACATTTGGAAGTGCTGGGAAAACGTTATTAAATTGCTTTAGAAACTATGGTAGGAAGCTACCCTGAGACCAGGGAAAGGACCTCTCCCCAAGTCTCCCTCCTTGGCCCTGCCCACATGCTTGACATTCCAGTCTCTGGCCCTCTGGGAGCCCTTGTTTAAATGCAGATTTTTATCTAATGCTGTTTAATGGTATTCATTCAAGTTATTAGCACCTTACCTCTAATCTGATCAACCTTAGCTGAAAAAGGAGTCTTGGGCCAGGAAATGTGGAGGGGAAAAGGTCGCATGTAGGGGTCTGCACCTCCCAGAGGTCTTTAACCCTTGGCTGGACTTGGAGGACTTAGAGGAGCGGCTGTAGAGAGGCCTACGAGGCTGGAAGCAGAGCGTGCTTCCATGGGCTGAGGGTGAGAGGACCTGTTTGTGGAGGGAGCCTGTTCTCTTGAGTGCTTGGTGATGCTGACGGGATGTTGACTAGTCATTTATTTACAAGACTTTAAAAAGTTTACAGTGCTTTAGTCATTCTGTAATTTCTCAACCAATAGATCTTAAAGATTCAATTATTCTCCTGGGGAGATTGGGGGAAGCTGAGGGAGGGACTCATGTCAGGCGAATCTTTTTTTCTTAATAGATTTTCTTTTTTTTAAGTTTATCTTTATTGTTGAAGGTATTACAGACGTCCCTCTTCCTCCCTCATTAACTCCTTCCTTCCCACTCCTTTCCCTTCCCCAGGCTTTCACCCCACTATTGTCTGTGTACATGGTTATGCATATACACATATAAATTCTTTGGTTAATCTCTTGGTGGGGGGGGCTTCCCCGCCTCACCTTCCCTCTGAGAATGATCAGTCTGTTGTGTGCTTTCATGTCTCTGGATCTATTTTATTTGTTAGTTTCTTTTGTTCATTAGATTCCACATATGAGTGAGATCATGTGATATTTGTCTTTCTCTGACTGACTTATTTCCCTTAGCATAGTAATCTCCAGGTCCCTCCATGCTGTGTCAAAGGGTAAGGGATCCTCTTTTTTTAATTTTATTTTTACTGTTGCATAGTATTCCATGGTGTAAATGTACCACAGCTTTTTTTATCCACTCATCTGTTGATGGGCACTTGGGCTGTTCCCAGATCTTTGCTATTGTAAATTTCGCTGCTTTGAACACAGGGGTGCATACATTCTTTCTGATTGGTGTTTCGGGATTCTAAGGATACTTTCCTAGAAGTGGGATCACTGGGTCAAATGGCAGTTCCATTTTTAATTCTTTGAGGAAATTCCACGCTGTTTTCCATAGTGGTTGTATCAGTCTGCATTCCCACCAGCAGTGTACTAAGATGCCTTTGTCTCCACATCCCAGCCAGCACATTTGCATCTCTCTGATAATTAGTGACATTGAGCATTTTTTCATGTGTCTTGACCATTTGTAGGTCCTCTTTGGAGAAGTGTCTACTTAGGTCTTCTGCCCATTTTTAAAAATTTTAATTTTATTTATTTTATTTTTTAAATGTGTCTTTATTGTTGAAAGTATTACAGATGTCCCTCTTTATTTTTTCCCATTGACCCCTGCCACCCTGCACCCGCCCCTCTCAGGCCTTCACCACATTATTGCCTGTGGCCATGGGCTATGCATATATGCATATAAGTTCCTCGGTTAATCTCTCCCCGCACCATTTTTAATTGTATTATTTGTCTTCTAAAACGATATATTTTTTTTATTGATTTCAGAGAGGAAGGGAGAAGGAGAAAGAGAAACTTCAATAATGAGAGAAAATCATTGACTGGCTGCCTCCTGTATGCACCCTACTGGGGATTAAACCCACAACCAGAGCAGGTACCCTGACTGGGAATCGAAATGTGACCTCCTGGTTCATTGATTGACACGCAACCACTAAGCCACACTAGTTGGGTTGTATCTCTTTTTTTAGTTGAATGAGTATTTCATATATTGTAGAAATGAACCACTTAGCAGATGTATCATTTGCAAATATGTTCTCCCATATGGTAGGTTCGCTTTTCATTTTGATGATGGTTTCCTTTCCTGTGCAGAAGTTTTTTATTTTGATGTAATGCCATTTGTTTCTCCTTTTCCTTTGTTTCTCTTGCCCTAAATGTTGTATCAGTGAAAATTCTTCTACATTAGATGTCTGATATTTTGCTGCCTACATTTTTTCTTCTAGGATTTTTATGGCGTCATGACTTACATTTAAGTCTTTCATCCATTTAGAGTTTATTCATGTGTATGGTGTAAGTTGGTGGTCTAGTTTCTTTCTTGCTTTTTTTTTTTCATGTACCTGTGCAATTTTCTCTTTCATTTATTGGGGAGACTGTCTTGACTCCATTGTATGCTCTTGCCTCCTTTGTCAAATATGAACTGACCATAATGGTGTGGGCCAATTTCTGGATTCTCTGTTCTGTTCTATTGATCTATATGCCTGTTCTTGTTCCAGTACCAAGCTGTTTTTATTACAGTGGCTGTATAGTATAGCTTGATATCTGGTATTGTGATCTCTCCAACTTTGTTCTTCTTTCTTAAGATTTCTGTGGTATTCAGGGTCTTTTTTGGTTCATATACATTTTTGGAATATTTGTTCTAGATCTCTGAAATATGTCATTGGTATTTTAATAGGAATTGCATTGAATCTATATATTGCTTTGGGTAATAAGGACATTTTAATGTTAATTCTATCAATCCATGAACACGGTATATTCTTTCACTTGTTTATATCTTCCTCTATCTCCTATTTCAGCATCCTGTAGTTTTCTGAGTACAGGTCTTTTACCTCTTTGGTTAAGTTTATTCCTAAGTATCTTAATTTTTTTTATTACAATGGTAAAAGGGATTGTTTTTTAGTTTCTCTTTCTGAGAGTTCATTATTGGTATATAAAAATGCATCAATTTCTAGGTGTTAGATTTTATTTTTTAGAGCAATGTTAGGTTTACAGAAAATTTGAGCAGAAAGTGAGAGATATCCCTTATGCTCCCTCTGTCCTCCTCAGTTCCCCCATTGTTAATGTCTTTGTTGGTGTGATACACTTGTTATAATTGATGAAGTAGAGTAAATACATTTCACTAACTAGGGTTCACAGTTTACATTAGGGTTCACTGGTTGTGTTGTACATTCTGTGGGTTTTGCATAATGTCATGAATCCACTATTACAGTGTCATTCGGAATAGCTCCACTGCCCTCAAAATCTTCTTGATGTTAGGGGTCCTGACCCTCACAAAAGTTGGGAAGCACCAGTTTGAAGTTGGGCTTGTTTGGAGAGAGTAAATTTGTGGAAAGATCCAGAGGTGAAGATGGGCCGAGGGGGAAGATACGGCCGACCTGTGGGGTACCTCGTGGCTGGGGATGGCCGGGCCCCACGTCTCTGGGATGTGGTAAACTGTCTTCACTCCCCCCCCCCTTTCCTTTTTCTCTCGTCCCTTCCAGTCTTTTGTTAATATTTTTTCCTTTTCAGGTTCCACATGTTTTCTTAGGTCTGTTATAGAAGATATAGAGGTCTTTTGTTGATTGTTATTAACATTAACTGTATATTGAATCACTTATGGAAGCTAAAAAAAAAAAAAAGAATCTTGGTCCCCGGGACCAACCTGGGTGTGAGGCCAGGCATAGGTGTTGATTCAGAATCTCCCCTGGTGACCCTAAGTGCATCAGGGTGGGGCCATTGTCCTAGGTCAGTGATGGCGAACCTATGACACGCGTGTCAGAGGTGACATGCGAACTCATTTTTTTGGTTGATTTTTCTTTGTTAAATGGCATTTAAATATAAAAAATAAATATCAAAAATATAAATCTTTGTTTTACTATGGTTGCAAATATCAAAAAATTTCTATATGTGACATGGCACCAGAGTTAAATTAGGATTTTTCAAAATGCTGACACGCCAAGCTCAAAAGGTTCGCCATCACTGTCCTAGGTCATGTGCCTAGAGCAACCCCAGATTTTCAGGCACGCTCGACTATAGGGCAGGAAGAGATCACCAGTGTGTCTGTTGTGCAGGTGGCTGTGGAAAGAGTACTTGATGTTTTCACAAAATGACAGGTACAGGATGTAGGGGCAACATTGTTTGAGATACTGTAAAACTTGAAAAAGTTAAATGTGCATGAATAGTACACAGTTTCATAAAATGTGAGCTCTGTGTTCTGGAGCACTACACGGCAGTTCGGATGAATAAGAGAGAACTGTAGACATCGATACACAGGGCGCTATTTCACCTCTGCAGCCCCAGCCTGAGCGGGGGAGCTGGCCAGAGGAGCAGCTGCCGAACCAGTGGACGGAGGCTGGCCCTGATGCTGTGCCGGTCCACGCAGGGTGAACATCAGCTTTGCTGACACATGAAGAAAATCTCCAGGGTGTCGTTAAGTGGAAAACACCAGTTCCAGAACAGCATGAAGAGTTTATGTAAATAAAAAACAAGCCCTAAAAATAGGCATAAATATACATATTGGACAGTAAATGTAGAGAAAAAAAAACAGGAAGGCTGCAAGCACAGTGACCTCCCAGGAGCAGGCGGGGGCTGGGAGTGGGTTGGGAATGGTGAAGGGGCTTTAACATTTTGGTTAATTCAATTCTCTATTACTTGAAAAAAATTATGGTGAACACATGTTCCTATATTATATGTGCAATGAAAATATAGACAATTGTTTTATAAGAAGAAAAAATGCTTGTGTGGCCAAAGTTCTGGGTGGTAGTCCTAATTTTGTCACTAACTAACATGGGTTGCCTTCCACATAACCTTTCTGCATCTCAGTTTCCCCATCCAGGAAATGGGAATAATGCGATTTCATACTCCATAGGGTTGTAGTGAAGATTAAATGAATTAATATGTGTACGTGAAGAGGGGTGAAGACCGCCTTCTTCTCCAACAGATAAAAGTGAAAATGAGGTGCTTTTCAGCAATTCCCACTGAGAATGAATGAAATAACCAATATAAAATTGCACCTAAAGTAAGAGGGTGTGTACCAATGGGGGATTGTTAATTGGCTATACCTCTCTTCCTAGTCAATCTACTCCATTCCCATTCATTTGTTCATTCATTTATTAAATCGTTCAAATATATACTAAGCAAGTCTAATGGGTTGAATTGTGCTTAAACCCCAGTACCTTAGAAAGTGACCCTACGTGGAAATTAGGGTCATGGCTGGTATAATTAGTTAAAATGAAACCACACTGGAGTAGGGTGGGCCCTTAACCCCATCACCGGTGTCCTTATGGGAAGAGAAGAAGCGAACAGACACAGGTGGGGGAACACCATGTGAGCAGAGACAGAGCTTGAAGTCCATGCTACCAGCTGAGGAGCACCAAGGACCGCCCGCCGCCAGGAGAAGGTTGGATGAGAGGAGGAAGTGGTCTCTCTACAGGTCTCAGAGAGCACAGCCCTGACACCTGGACTTTAGAGTTCTAGCCTCCAGAACTGGGAGATAATACATTTCTGTTTTCTGAAACTACCCAGTTTGTGTCACTTGGTTGGGTCAGTCCTAGGAAACTAAACATGGGAGGTGAAAGAACAGATTTGGGTTTGGGAATCAGATCTGGGTTTTAATTCTGTGTCCATTGTACTAGTTGTTGATTCCAAAATATATTAAAACAAATTTTTTATTCCTCACCCTAGAACATGTTTTTATTGATTTTGAGAGGAGTCAGGGAAAGGGGGAGAGAAATCGATGTGAGAGAAACATCGATTGGTTACCTTCTGTATGCTCCCCGACTGGGGATTAAACCTGCAACTCAGGTATGTGCCCTGACTGGGAATTGAACCCGCAGCTTTTTGATGTATGGGACAATGCTCCAACCAACAGAACCACCCAGCCAGAGCTCAGATACATTTGTTAATATGTCTAATTCCTATTGTCCTTATCTTTAGAGACAGAGATAACAATAGCACTGTGTCACGGGATCATCGATACTGTTTGATGAAATATACACTGAGTGGCCAGATTATGATGACCACCCCATCAGTACTTCGTTGGGCCACCTTTTGCCTTCAATACTGCAGCGATTCTTCTTGGCATTGACTCCACGAGATGTTGAAAGGTGATGCGAGGAATCTGACACCATGCCTGATGAATAGCACTGTCCGGTTCTATGAGATTTGATGGATGTGGAACCAGCTGCCTGATGGCTCTTTTAACTTCATCCCACAAATGCTCAATTGGATTGAGATCTGGTGATTGTGGGGGCCACCTAAGCAAG
>NW_006284614.1:1380887-1383488 GCF_000327345.1 Myotis davidii
CATCGGACCACATGATTTTTTTCCAGTGCTCAACTGTCCAATCCTTGTGTTCCTGTGCGAATTTGAGACGTTTTATCTTGGTAACTGCAGACAGCAAAGGTGTTCGAACAGGCCTTTGGCTTCCATATCCCGTATGATGAAGTGTACGGCTAATTTGCCTACAAACGTCAGGTGGTCATAATAATCTGGCCACTCAGTGTATATGGCACATAAGAGACACTGAGTAAAATGTTAGTTTCCCCTTAAGCATTTACTATATCTAAACCCTGAGTTCTGGTGTGTGCTTTATGTGGTACAAAATTCAAAGGAGCACTATCTCCACCTTTCAAAGGACTACAGTTGAGGAAAAACCAAGTCAACTGAATTGTGTGTCTCACCCTGAATTCTCCCTAGGAATGGTGAAATCCTCCACTTGGTGTATCCAAAGGGGAAGCCAGCATTTCCGAATGTTTACTCTCATGCCAGGCACCTCGCAATGCAACCCGCTGAGGTAGGAACTATTGTATCCCCCTTTCCACTCAAAGTATGCCATTTCTGGTAGAATCTAACCTGCATTCAGGACTCTTCACAGTTTTTTCTCCACTCAGGCCTGTTCCAGCCTTCAGATGCACCCTGTCTGCCAAGGGTGCTGGAGCAAACCAATGCTCACATGCACTTTCCCTCTCAGGGCCTTGCCTCTGCTCCCTTCCCAGGCTGTAAGGAACCCTCTTGAGTTCCATTTCAGGTCTTCTTAGGCCGGCTCCAGTGCAGCAACCAGGCCTACACAGGCTTTGTCCAGCTTCGTCCAGGTACCCTAGTAGCACCTCACTTAGCTTCCTATTACCTACCCCAGGGCCTGGGCTCCATGGAGAACCACTCACACAAGCACCACCTCTGGGCCACCTCTGAGTGATGGGTCAATGAGTTGGAGGATAACCATTTTATCCTTTTGTTCTCCAGAGTTGTGGTTCTGAGATGTTTTTCATAAGCTCCTCAAAGGATTCTCAGAGCCCTTAGTGGTGGCCAACTGTATAAAGCATTCTTGAATAGGCTTTCCCCTTTTCTCTGTTTTCACTTCCTTGCTCCCTAAGATCACCTTCCCAAATAAACACTTATTTGAGACTTATTTTAAGTGGGGTTGAACATCTTTTCATATATTTAAGAGTTTTTTATTTTTTATTTTTCTGTGAACAGTCTGTTCCTATTCTTTGTCCATTTTCCATTAGATTTTGGGGTTTTCTCTTATTTTCTTTTAGTTCTTTATATACTAAGGAATATAGCACTTGCCTATCAAATGAGTTACAAATATTTTCCCAATTTGTTGTTTATCTTTTGGTTGTAGTGATGCATTATTATTATACTTTTTATTTTGGTTTTGTTTCAAAGAGTTGTATGAAGTTTTTACAGGTGAAAATTCATCCCTCTTTTCTTTTGTACTTCTGGGTATGTCCTATACTTTCTCTCATGTGAGGTTGTCAAATACTTCTGTTTCCTTCTAGTAATTTATAATGTTATTTAAATCTTCTGGAATCTATTTAGGTGTCAGCTGTGAGGCAGGGATCACCGTGATTTGTCCTTCAGATGGATATCCAGTTAAGCCAACATCATTTGTTGAACATGCAAAATTCTCATGTATACTTAAACCAGGTCTGAATTTTGTATTTGGTGTTAGTGATTGTTTCTATTCACATTGTTTGAGGACTTAGAATAGGTTTTTATATATGGTAGTTTTAATCTTGCTGGTTACTCTAATTTTTCCAAAATTCTCCTGGTTATTCTTGGTAATTTTTTCCATATGAAATTTGGAACTAGCTAGTCTAGTTCCCAAAAAATACCCTTTTGGTATTTTTCCTGGAGGACATTAGATTTGCAGATGAACTATCTTTGACAAAGGCATGGTATACCTGTGCATAATCAATTCTTTTTTGTGTCCTCTGATAAAAATTTAAATGATAGATCCTGCTTATTGCTTAAAATTACTTGTAGAAATTTTATTTTTTGTTGCTATTCCTAATAGGATATTTTCTTACCTTATATTTCTTAAACTGTTATTTTGTAGACTAGGGGCTGGGTGCACGAAATTCGTGCACTGGGTGGTGGGGGGGGGGTAGTGTCCCTCAGCCCAGCCTGCCCCCTCTCACATACTGGGAGCCCTCAGGCGTTGACCCCCATCACCCTCCAATCGCAGGATCGGCCCTTTGCCCAGGCCTGACGCCTCTGACAGAGGTGTCAGGCCTGGGCAGGGGACACTCATTTCCCCCCATCACTGGTTCTGCCCCTAGCCCAGGCCTGATGCCTCTGGCCCAGGCGTCAGGCCTGGGCAGGGGACCCCCCTGTCCCCCCCATCACCTGCTCCGCCCTTGCCCAAGCCTGATGCCTCGGCCAGAGGCGTCAACCCCCATCACCCTCCAACTGCCTGATCGGCCCCTTTCCCAGGCCTGACGCCTCCACCAGAGGTGTCAGGCTTGGACAGGGGACCCCCATCTCCCCCTGATCACTGGCTCTGACCCCCTCCCAGGCCTGAGGCCTCTAGCCCAGGCATCAGGCCTGGGCAGGGGACCCCCAACCCCCTCCGATTGCTGGCTCCACCCCCAGCCCAGGCCTGATGCCTCGGCCAGATGA
>NW_006284614.1:1383840-1391199 GCF_000327345.1 Myotis davidii
GTTTCCGATCACAGTCAGTGGCAGAGGGCTTCTTCCTGCTTTCCCTTTTGCCTCCCTGCATTGTGCCTACATATGCAAATTAACCGCCATCTTTGTTGGCAGTTAACTGCCATCTTGGCAGTTAATTTGCATATCGCCCTGATTAGCCAATGAAAAGGGTAGCGGTCGTACCCCAATTACCATGTTTCTCTTTTATTAGTGTAGATATGAGTCCTGTTTGATTTCCATTGACAGGGTGGACAAAAGTAGGTTAAGAGTTGTTGGTATGCTCTAGCCAGTTTGGCTCAATGGATAAAGTGTCAACCTGTGGACTGAAGGGTCCTGGGTTAGATTCCGGTCAAGGGCACATGCCTGGGTTGTGGGCTCCATCCCCAGTGGGGGGCATGCTGGAGGCAGCCAATCAATGATTCTCTTTCATCATTGATGTTTCTGTCTCTCCCTCTCCCTTCCTCTCTGAAATCAATAAAAATATATTAAAAATAAAAGTTGTGGTTATGTGGGTATTTTTATATTATCATTTATTCTTGTATTATATATTTTTTCCATACAAACAACTGTAGACCTACTTTCCCCCTCCCCTGTATATAAATGGAATTTATTGCATTCTTTTGAGTTTTTAATGTTTTTATTTGATTCTCTTTTTTTCAAGGTATACCAGGGATCAGCAAACTGTGGCCATGGACTGTTTTTGTACAGCCCAGAACTAGGAATGGTTTTTCACATTTTAAAATAATTGTTTTAAAAAAAGGAAGAAGAAAAAATGCAACAGAGACCAATTACTATCTGGTCCCTTAATGTAAAAGTTTGCTTACCTTGGAAGTATGCAATAATATTTACATTTAATTATAATTGATCTTTGCCTTTCTAATTTTTATATATCTGCTTTCTATTTCTTCTTTAATTGAATTACCTGGTGCCTGGTGATAGTTGACATCCATGTTCTGTTCCTGAGTTTAATGGGCTCAGAAGGAAGTTCCTTTTTATTCCCAATTTTCTGAGAATATGAGCATATATTGAATTTTATCAAATGTTTTTAATTTTTTACTCTATTAAGATGATCATACTGCTTTTCCTTTATTGTGTTCATGTGGGAACTTATGCTGCTTTTTAAATGTTAATCTAACCTTGTCTTCCCGGGATAAATCCTACTCATCCATGATATATTGTCTTTTTCATATCTTGCTGACTCTGAGTTCCTCAGACTTTAATGAGGATTTTTGTGTGTGAGTGTTCTATAGGGATATTGATTTGGATTTTATTTTATTTTTTGAATGTCTTTGATGGGTTTTGGTTTCAAGATTATTTTGTCTTCATAGAATTAGTTCAGAAGTATTTCCTTTCTACCAAATAAAATTCAATAAGATTAATATTATGTTTTTATATGTTTGGCAGAATTCACTCAAAAGTTATCTGGACCTGGAGTTTTCTTTATGAGAAGAAAGAACGTGTCTCTTTACAGACACGTTCTGAACAGATCTAGACATTTATTTTTCCATTTCTTCTCATGTTAGTTTCAGTAAATTGTATTTCTCAAAAACTCAAGTTGTCTAATTTTTTGGCATAAATTTATCAGCATAATATCCTTTTATTTTTATTTAGTATCTCTAGTTTGTAATAATGCCCCCTCTTTATTCCTGATATTAGTAATTTGTTTTTTCTTTCTTCTCTTCTTAGTCTTCCTATGGTTTTTCTCAATTTTATTTATCTTCAGTCTATATCTATTACACATCTGTTTTCTGATTTATTAATTTATGGTCCATGTATGTTATTTCCTTCCTCTCATTGCCTTTGTTTTATACTTCTTTTTCTCGTTCCCTGAAATTGATGCATTTAAAGTTACAAATTTCTGTCTAAGCATTAGTTTAGTTGCATCTCAGATTTTAATGTTATATTTACATTATAACTCAAAGTGACATATTTTCTAAATTCCCTTTGTGATGTTTTTTCTTTGACTCACAAAATATTTAGAAGTGACTTATTTTATTTATGAACATTTGAGTATTTTCTAGTCACTTATCTTTGTTATTAAATTTTAGTTGTGGTCTGAGATTATACTCTATTTCAGTTATCTGGATTTATTAACACTTGCCTTATAGCTCAGCATTTAGTCTGTTTCAGTGAATGTTCCATGTACACTTGGAAGAATGATTATTCTGAAGTTGAGTGTAATAGTCTAGAAATATCAATTAAGACAAGTTGAATAATACTGTTGTTCAAATCTTCTATAGCCTTACTGTTTATTTTTTCTTTTCTGGCTGCTTATTCTATGAATTAGCAGAATAGAATTTTGCTTTGGTTCTGTCCATTTTTGCTTCCTGTATTTTGGAACTCATATTATTAGGTGCACATATATGTTGGATTATCTTTCCAATGAATAGATTTTTAAAAAATAATTTTTAAATGCTCCTCTTTAACTCTGGGAATAGTCCTTATCTTGAAGGCTAGTTTGTCTTGTGTTAATATAACCATATCAACTTTCTTATGATTAAATTTTATATGGTATTTCTTTTTTCATATATTTACTTTCAACCTATCTGTGTTCATATACTTAAAGTAGGTCTCTTAAACAGTCCATAGTTCGGTTATATTTTTTATCCAATTTGAAAATCTCTGAATTTTAATTGATGTTTTCAGTCTAGTTGTACTTATAACAACCACAGATCTGGTTGCAATTAATTCTGCCATCTTGCTATTTGTTTTTTTGTCATATTTGCTTTTTGCTTCTCCTCTCCTACTTTAATTTTGATTTATTTATCAAATGTTGTTGTTATTTCATTTTATTTCCAGCTCTTTACTTTCAATTGTTTATTTTTATGCTTTTGATTTATGTCTAGAAATAAGTATATTTCTGGATTTGGGGTCAATTTTCACCGACTATAACAATCAGTGTTGTTTTTTATATTCATTTTAAATATAAATATATTTAAATATTTTTTCTATCATTTTTTTTGTGTGTTTTCTACCTTGCCTGACTGTTATGTGTTTTTCTTCCCTAGTATTGAGTGCATTGATACTTTTATATTGTATTTCCCCCTCAATTACTTCAGAAGTTTTACACTATATTTACACTCTGATGATCAATCTGGAAATTTGACTATTTATACTAATAAAAGTTTGAGTTAAGTTTACATTTTTATCCTCTTTTATATAATTATGAGTGCCTTGAAAAACTTTATACCTGATATATATAAATTCCATCATAGGAGAAGAATTGTAGAAATAACAAAATAAAATAGTGCTGAAAACAGTGACACGGAGGGTGAGCTTTAAAAATTAATTAGAATAAAACAGGAAAAAAGAAAAGATTTTAAGAATGTGAGAGAAGCCCGGGCTGGTGTAGCTCAGTTGGTTATTAAAGCCACTCATTCTTAACTGATCCAGATTTGGGTATGCAGAGGTGAGGCGCTTTAAGTAACGGTCTGAGACGGAGACCTGGCTGAGTGGAGGAGGCACACATTTAACTTTAATGGCACAGGTGTGGGAGCAGACAAGCCTATGTTTGTACCCTGTCTGCCACTCTCTGGCATTGTGACGCTGGGCACATTACTTAACCTACATGGGAATGGTGAAAATACTTATCTTGTAACATTACTTTGCACATTGAAAGATAAATGCATGTCTGTAGCTTAACAGAATGACTGGCACATAGTCGTGTCAATTAGTTGTGACTCATTAGAAGCCAAATGTCAGCTGAGGCCACTGTGCCTTTGTAAAGTCTGATTAAACCTGGTGTGAACAGCTATTCCACAGCCCTGTGACAATGCAGAGCCTACTGAGGTAGGAAGACTCCAAAGGCAGCCCCCATGACCCCTGCTGCCCAGTATTCATGCCCTTGTATAATTCCCTCCCCTTTGAGCCTGGGCTAGAGTGGCTGACTTGCTTTTAACTTGGTAGAATATGACAAAATTAAAGGGATATCCCCTCTGTGATTAGGTTACAAAAGATTGTAACTTTGGTCTTGCTACTAGACCCAACTACCTATGTGGTTTGCATTGATGATGCAAGTGGCCTACTGTTCCGGAGAGTCCATTTGGCTCTGACCAATGCAAGAGTGGAGCTGAATACTGGCACAACCTTGTGCTTTGGGAGAGCGTTTCTCCAGCCCACCTTGCAGATGAGACCCCAGCCCTGGATGGCACCTTGACTGTAGCCTGCAAGAGGCTCTGAGACAGAGGACTCGGCTAAGCCATGCCAGGATACTGACCCACAGAAATGGCGGGATCACAAAAAATGGTCATTTTAAGATGCTAAGTTCTAGGGTAATTTGTTATGTAATAGATGACTAATACACTTTCCTAGAATCTTGATTTTTGTCACATTTCTCTTTGTCTTAGTGGTCTAGTCGGTGTCTGTGCCCCTTCACTGTTTCCACAGAAATATGTCATCAGTACCAACTTTTTTTTTCTTTTTGAGTGAGGGATTTTTAATGAAAATTTTGGGCTTTAATGAAAACCTGATCCTGTCTGTCCTTCTTTCTCTTTTTCTGCCCCGAGTGATGGACAATAGGAAAGTCTTCCCTTGCTCTGTGCCAAGCAACTCTGCCTACATTCAGGCCCAAGTCCCTGCCATAATAGTTTCTTACCTAAGAGAAATTCTGGAAAAGCCAAGTAGTAGTATTGCTAATGGATCAAAACAAAATGAAAAGGCACCGTGGGCAAATAGGAGAATAGAAGGCTGAGATGTGAGGTGAACCTTCAAACTCAGGGTAGCTTCTGGTAAGGCCAAAGAGAAACTCCCTTTTGCACAGAGAAAGGATGAAAAAAAAAATGAGTTTTCAACTTCAGCAAGAAATGGAGGGGCCAAGCTCTTTGCCTGAAAGGCAGTGAGCTGCAGGTTAATTCCCTTGTTTTTCTGGAATCTTTTAAGTATTGTCCTTCTGGAGGTCTGTGAATGTCTGACCTCAGCAGCTTTCCACCAGCCCTCTGAAGAACAAACATCAGTCTCAATTCAAACATGAAAGATCAGCGAGAAGGAGTGTCTTCCTGGTATCACAGCTAGTAGCAGGGCCGTGGGCCCCAAGACTGCCTGACTCTTGTGCTGTCCCCTAGCCCCGGTGCCTGGCTGGGTTTGGGAGCAGGGGAGGCCAAGGAGAACATCTCCTTATTTTCTTTTTTAAACAAAATATATTTTATTGATTTTTTACAGAGAGAAAGGGAGAGGGATAGAGAGTTAGCAACATCAATCAGCTGCCTCCTGCACACTCCCCACTGTAGATGTGCCTGCAACCAAGGTACATGCCCTTGACCGCATCGAACCCGGGACCCTTGAGTCTGCAGGCCGACAACTCTATCCGCTGAGCCAAACTGTTTAGGGCTCCTTATTCTCTTTTTAATGTTAGCAAAGGGGATGAACATCAGGATGGAGCCAAGCCCGGAAATGAAAGACTTGGGCGCTGAAAATAGGGAACTATGTATATGGGTATTGGGGGTAGGAGTGTCCTGTAGGTTGAATGCAAGAGTTTAAGGTAAAGTTGGAGATTGGGATTAAAAGGAAGATGTGGGAGCCCAGCACTAAGATAAGACATTAGTACTGAAACTGATGTGGAAGTTAAAAGGCAGTAATGGCGTGCCTGGGTACATAAGTAGCCAAACATGGACCTCTCTTTTCATTTGGCATTTACCTCATCACTGGCCTCTCATGCCCTGGCAATACTTATATCCAGGGTAGTGAGTAGTAGGGCCGGGATTCTGCTGAGGCCCACTGTCTCCAGTCTGGAGCATTTTCTACAAGGTGTGAGAAGTGCTGCATATCCTGTGAACCATCAGTTAGAAATCAATTGCCCTTTGAAGAAGCAAAGAAGAATTACCAGGACACACAGAAAATCCCAAACTTACCAAGTGTGGGAACTGGGACCATTTATTCACTTTCTCTCCACATGTCCACAAAGATTATTCACTTCCCCTCAACTCTCAGAAGGCTTCCACTTCCATTGTTACTCTCTCCTGATGATGCCAACTCTGACTTCAGAGGACAAAAGAGAAACCCTCAAATGGAACTTGCTCTTAACACCAAGCTCACAGCCTACTTGCTTCCACCCTCCCTCTTCCATCCAGGGGCCTCTTGGGCCTAAGGTGGTTTCTCCCAGTTTGCTCAGTCGTCTATCTTTTTTTGCCTTCTTAGCTACTTTGAGGCTGCTGATGATTTTTCTTCTAGTGTTTCTTCAACTTCTTTCTTCCCTTCTAAGGACTTCTCATAAAGATTAAACTATGTTTGCCCCGGCTGGTGTGGCTCAATTGGTTGAGCATCGTCCCATGTCCCATGCATGGAGAGGTCACTGGTTTGATTTCCAGTCAGTGTGCCTGGGTTGTGGGCTTGATCTCCAGTAGGGGGCATGCAGAGGGCAGCCTATTGATGTTTCTCTCTCTCCTGCTCCCTCCCTCATTGTCTCTCTAAACACACACACACACACACACACACACCCTTGACTGGAATCGAACTTGGGGCCTTTGTGTCCACAGGCTGAGGCTCTATCCACTGAGCCAAACCAGTCAGGGCCAATAAAAACATATTTAAAATATATTAAAATATGTTCAACTCTTCTGTATACAAAAACTTCCCCTTGATCCAACACTCTCCTCTAGTCTTATCTTTCTCCCTTCAAAGCCAACATTTTTGAAAGGGCTTATTGTATCCTTTTTCTCAAGTCTCATTTACTCCTCAGTGCCCTGCAAGCTGGATTTCACCCCATCACTCAATGAAACTGTGATCCCTAAGATCACCATTGGCCTTGTCACTAGTTCACCTGACACTTTCCAGTTATCTTATTTGACATCCCTGCAACATCTGACACACTTGTCAACTTGTTCTTGGAAACACATCTCTCCCTGGATCCCATGAGACCACACTCCAACACTCCACTGCCTTTCTTCCTTCTTTTCTGACTTTTCTTTGATCTACCTGCAACTTTGTCACTCTTACTCACCCCCCAAATGGGTTCTGTCCTAGGTCCTGTTTTGCTCTCTCCCTACACAATTTCCCTTGGGGATCTCTACTTCCCGAATGGCTTTAGTATGATCTGCCAATATTCCAAAATCTCCATTTTAACACAAATTTCTTTCATTGAAATCCAATTGTCCACTAGATATTTTTCATTTGGAGGTGTCCCCAGAACCCTAAATTCAACATAGTCAAGGTGGGACTCATCTTTCCCCCAATCCTGCTCCTCCTTTTGTGTTTTTCTCTTGCTAGGTGACAGGAAAGCCCACTCAGTTGTCTAAGCAGAAACCTGGACATCATTCTTTTTTATTTAATTTTTTATTACAAAGGGTATTACATATGTGTCCATTTTTCCCACCCGCCCCAGACAGTCCCCCAGCCTCCCCTATCCCCCAGTATGCTTCCCCAGTGTCCCATGTCCAT
>NW_006284614.1:1392853-1398656 GCF_000327345.1 Myotis davidii
TATCATGTAGTCTGCAAATAAGGACAGTTTTACTTCCTCTTTTCCAATTTGGATGCCTTTTATTTCTTCTTCTTGCCTAATTGCAATGGCTAACACTTCCAGTACTATGTTGAACAGGAGTGGTGAGAGGGGGAATCCCTGTCTTGTTCCTGTTCTTAGGGGAAATGGTGTTAGTTTTTGTCCATTGAGTATGATGCATGGACATCATTCTTGACTGATCTTTTTTTCTCACCTTTCACAGTCAACACAAAGTCCTGTGATTCTAAACCCAGAACATCTCTCAACTGCACCCATTTTTGTCCTTCTGCAGTGTCACCTCCTGAGAGCAGGCCACTGCACTTCTCACCTGTATTATCACAATAATTTGTTTAACTGGTCTTTCTCCTTACACTGCTGATTCCTTTCCATTGATTCTCATATTGCAACAAGAGTGGCACTCCTCAAATGTCAACATGATCATATTTAAAATCCTTCAATCGCCTTTCATGGCCATTCTGTCTCCTTAATAAGTCTTGCAGCCTTGCTCATGCTCCAGCCTTTGCTGGTTGCTAGCCACTTTATAGACATTCTAACCCAGTGCTCCCAAATTGGCTACCCATTGGCCCATTAAAACCCACAGGTGTGTTTTATTTGGCACAGACAGTATTTTTTAAAAGTTGAGCCAACATTTAAAAATCAGAGAATTTCTCATAAAAACCCAGGTTTCCAGATTCTTTTGAAAAATTGGATATTCACACCCCTCCTCCCACCGTTCTTGCATGGCCACAGCGTGTTGGAGCTGAGTATTGGTTGGCCCTTTAGATGGGGCAAGAGCTCTCTAGTTTTCAAGTCTTCCACTCCTATTGCCTGCATGAGATGAAGGCTGAGTATTAAGTTAACATTGTTATGTTTCTACTGTTTTCTCTGTCTGCCGCACTCTGCTCACTTCTCTTTGCCTGGCCAGCTCCTACTTTTCCTTGGGCCTCATTGTGATCATCACTTCCCCACAGAGATCTTCCTTGAGCTCTAGGGTCTTACTTACATGCTTCCATAACATAAAAGCAGGGATCTTTTCCATGCTGGGGGACCTAGCGTGGTCCAGCAAAGGAGGGAAGATGGACTCGGAGGCAGTAAAAGGAAAACTAAAAGTAGAGTTTGACACTATCCACCAATATCTGTGAACATACCATGTCCCTGAGCACAAGGCTGACATCCAACCCTCACAGTGTCATGTTGAAAATTGCTTTCCAGACCTTGGTTTGTCATATTTCTGGGTGGGGGACCAAGTCGCTTGGCAGTTGCCATGTGCTTAAAAGGCGGGAGGGGGCAAGATGCCGTGCTAGGAATAGGAGATGTGTAAATAAATCGTACACAGTTTTTATTTTGAGAGGAGTATGTGATCCAATGGGAAAGGCATGCACAAATGCGAATAACTAGAGTGAAAGTGTGAAGAGCTATGACAAAGGTGTGCATACAGTGTACAGCAGGAGTAATGATTTCTGCTCAAGGGATCAGGAAAAGCTATTAAGAGGAAACAGCATATGAACTGAGTCTAATGGGTTAAGCAAACCCAGCATATACAAAGCTTGGGGGAAAAGCCATGAGGGGAGGTAGCATGAGTCCATCCTAATTCTATAGGTTAAAAGGATTTATGGTGACATAATTTCAAAATACATAAATTGAAATCCAATAGAATCAAAAGAACTAGGCAATGCCATAGCTATTGCTGGATATTTTAATGCTTCCTTCTTACCGATTTCTGCCCTGGAGAAATCAATCAACTTTTTTGTGGACTTAGTTTGATCATCTGTAAAGTGGGGATGATGTTATTCTATGCTGCCTTGCGGGTTGTGGAAATTAAATAGATGTAGAAGAACTAGCAGTCTTTCAAGAACTGTATATATGTAAGATGTATCACTGTCCTCCTATTTGAAATAAAATGTTTTGTTCAGCACCACATAACAAACAAACAGGTCAATAAATTCTTGAATATTTACTTTCTGTCAGGCACTAGGTTAGAAGCTGAATTCTAGAGAGAGCTCAGACATTAACACCCGGAGTAGCTCACAGTCTGGGAGAGAAGGCTGATATAGGTAATTGTATGTTATGAATGTATATATTATATGTGCATATAATTCCCTATTATATAACGATATGTTATGTATACATATAATTCCATATTATATATGTTATATGTTAATGTCTATGTTTACACATTATAAGGAATAATTTCATAGAAAGACACAGAGGGCACCAGGCATCACCAACACCTAGCACTTCCTCCTTCATTCACTTATTCACTAAACCTGTAGCGCCTGGGCACCAGGCCCCTTCCAGGGCTGCACAGGTGTCGAGTGAGACTGGCAACATTCTCGGGGACTGAATGGGAAGAGGTGATGGTAGTGCTCAGGTAATAAACAAGTGAACAAATAGGTGAACGAGATGGAGTCAGACGATGACAGGGGCTTGAAAGGAAATAAACAGGGTATATGGTCGTCCCCGGGAAGAGTGACTTCAGATTTTGGGGCTGGAGGAGGACCCTGAAGGCCCTGAGTGGAGCGTGAGAGTTCACCAGGTGAATGGTGGTGGGCGGGTGTGTGCAGAGAAGACGGGTGGAGAACATTGGACATGGGGACAGCCAGTTTGGTTGTGTTTATTATTTTCTCTTAGTTGGTGGTCGGGTGACTAACTTGCCCAAAGCACACCTAGGACACAGTATAGTGGTCTCTGCAAACTCCTTAGAGAGGACGGTCCAGAGGGCAGGGCATTCTCCCAGAGGTCCAGATGCAGGGAGGGAGCAGCACCCAGTCAGCTCAGCGACCGACACCCTACCTGAAGGCATCCATCCGTCTCTGTGCTGTGGATTGGAAATGGTCTGGGAAAGAGAAGGGGCCATGGCCCTCTGCCCTTCCTGAGCCTCTCTCCTCCATCCCCCATCTGCTCCTGTGGAAGTGTGTGTGTGTGTGTGTGTGTGTGTGTGTGTGTGTGTGTGTGTCTTTTCCATGAGGTACATGCATTTAAGCCAAGAATGCTGGAATATTGGAAATCTGAAAATCCCAAAGGAATTAAACGACAATGTAGGAAATTTAGGCACCCTTTAAAGTGGCCACGGGGCAGGAAAAACGCTGACTGCTCAGAGCAGACTGGGAGCTCTGAAGATGGGGGTCCCATCCCCCCTACAACTCTGGGATTCAGAAGGTCTCTGTTGTTCCTCCAGATTGTGGGGTGAGGAGGAAATGGCTTTCGCCTCCATTCATTCCTACTGATTATAGCGGGGCTGGAGTGAGTTAGGGGCGTGGGGGGAGGGGTGTGAGTGCCTGTGTGTGGCTCTGTGTATGGGATTCCAGTTTGGGGAATGTTTTACATAAAGCCAAGTCTAGCCAAGTCCATTTCCTCCTCTGTCTACCCCTTTCTCAGAAATGCGTGTCCATCCCACCACCCCCGTCTGGTTGTCCATTGCACCCCTCCTGGGTGGGAAGAGGGTGCGGGGAGCTGGGCGGGGCGGCCTGCGGGGAGCCCTGGGGCACCCCTGGGCTCAGATGCCTGGCAGATGAGGTCACATCCTCTCCCTCCCTGCTCCTCCGCGGCTGAAATGCGAGAGGACTGAAATATATGCGGAGCTGGAAGGCCAAGCTGGGCTGGGCCAAGGCTGGAGCAAGTGGGGGCCCAGGCCACCTTCAGCGCTCCCCGGCGGAGAGACTGTACCCCCACCCCCAGGAGCCCTAAAGGGGAACCCAGGAGGCAGCTGGGCTGGAGGGAGGAGGGGGTTCCAGGGAGGGTGGGAAGGGTGCGGAGGTGGGGAGACAGCCAGGCAGGGTGATGAGCAGAGGGCCAGGGGCCTGGTTCCCTGCTCCGGGCTCCAGCACGTGCCTTGCAAAAAGCAGCTGCAATCTTTGGTATCTGCAGAAGGAAATGATGACTAAAGACATGGCTGTAACGTGGCAGATGAAAAGGGTGTGAAAGTGAGGAGAAGGGGAAGAGAGAAACGGAGGCAAACGGGGACTAACATGGACTCCAGCCAGGGCTCTGGACATTATTCAGCTCAGATAGGCAGAACAAAGCCCTGGGGGACCCAGCTCTCCAGGCCTTTGCATCCCCCTAAGACAGCGGTTCTCAACCTGTGGGTCGCGACCCCTTTGGGGGTCGAATGACCCTTTTACAGGGGTCGCCTAAGACCATCGGAAAACACATATGTAATTACATATTGTTTTTGTGATTAATCACTGTGCTTTAATTATGTTCAATTTGTAACAATGAAAATACATCCTGCCTATCGGATATTTACATTACAATTCATAGCAGTAGCAAATTTACAGTTATGAAGTAGCAACGAAAATAATTTTATGGTTGGGGGTCACCACAACATGAGGAACTATATTAAAGGGTCGCGGCATTAGGAGGTTGAGAACCACTGCCCTAAGACAATTTGGAACATAATTAGAAAATGACCCATTAAGCATCTTGAATTTCTCATCATGAGTTTAAATAGTTGTAAATAGCATAATTTTTGCCATATTGACCTTTTGTTGACATTTTAAAATATACCCAGATATATCACTTAAAATGTATGAAATAGAATTGAACTGCTTGATCCCGATTATCACTCACTTAAAAAATACATTTGTGCCGAAACCAGTTTGGCTCAGTGGATAGAGCGCTGGCCTGCGGACTGAAGGGTCCCGGGTTCGATTCTGGTCAAGGGCATGTACCTTGCTTGCGGGCACATCCCCAGTGGGAGATGTGCAGGAGGCAGCTGGTCGATGTTTCTCTCTCATTGATGTTTCTAACTCTCTATCTCTCTCCCTTCCTCTCTGTAAAAAATCAATAAAATGTATTTTAAAAAAAATACATTTGTAAGCTCTTAAGAGTTGAAAGTTTTACATGGTTCCCTTTTTGCCCCGAACCCTACAGAATTTTATCTGGTCATGATTATTTCTATGGGTGAAAATGTATGGATCACTCTGTTATGTTTTTCTGCCACAAATGTACATATATAAATTGAATTGAATTTTTTCTCTGACTTTACATGATATATGTATTTTCATAATTATTAAATAAAGGCTAAAATTTTATTGGAAATTCATTCCCCTTTAGCCCATGTATCCAAGGGTGAACATTACTTACGTGATGCAACATCAATTCTGTTCTGATTTTTTATTTTTATGGACATTTTGTCCACATAAAAAGTAGGTGACAAGGGAAGACGTTCTATTATGGCCCTCTTACTCAATTCTTTGAACGGCACCTAAGTTATTTGCTCAAATATCGCAAAGTGATGTGTCATCAAAACTATTGTTTGTCGGCTGATGATTCATCAACTGATAACTCTGTCCTCCTTCAATTTGTTGAAAACAAAGAATTAAAACCATTTGACTTACGAATGCATTTGTTACTCAGATAATAGTATCATTCCTTTCCACTTCTGGGAATTCAACTGAGAAGGCTTTACCCAGACGTATTAAATGACTATTAATTATATCTATTACTCTTCCACTTAAAGGCAGCTTGTTAAACCAGATGGACTCAGAAAGCTTCAGGAAATAGAAATATTTATTTATTTCACTACATCTTTGCCCCAAATCTTTGTATTAAAGTGCTTTTATTTGGTCACTTGCTTTAAATCTATTTTCATCAGAACCTTGGTGGTACAGATTTATCTTATTCAATTTGTGGGAAATAGTTAATGGATAACCAACCAGCCAAATTAGACCGCCTCTCTCAGAAAGACCTTGCCTTCATTTCTCACTTCAAAGAAGTGTGTCCATGGACATGCTTCAGACACCTTTGTCACTTCTGAAGTCTAAGTTTTTTTCAGAAAGAGATA
>NW_006284614.1:1398703-1399927 GCF_000327345.1 Myotis davidii
TGTCACCTGGATGAAATATGGAGGCGGCGCGGCCCCTTTCATACTCCCCACTGAGGCGCTCTCGGCCTCTTTCTCACAAACTGCCTCTCCGAAGCTATGCAGCCTTTGGCAACCGCAGGATGAAAGAGGTTATTCATTGAAAATTGCTATCATTCCGGTTCCATTCTACAATATGTCTGAACTGAGAACATCCCATCGTTGGTGGAAATACCACATTCTTAAGGCCAATGGTATATAACAGAAATCCGTATAAAACAGGAAGAGGTTCCCATGCTTGTGCCTTGATGAAAGATGTCACCGTTTTCAAACTGTCCTTTGCTGATGCCCCTGAGGTTTTAAGACGCAGGAGCAGCACATCATCGTGAGATTGCAGGCTGGGTGAGAGGTTGGCCTTTGTTGGTGAAATGGGAGCAGGGTGAGGGAGGAAGGAGAGGCAGGAAATGAGACCCAGCCTGACACTGTGATTGCTGGCAGCCACCACCATCCTCCATGGATCCATTCAAGCAAAGCTCACATGAGAAGGTGGAGGACCTGAAGACAGATTCCTTTCAAATTCTCTGTGTTCACATACCCTGTGGGAAGCTATGGGGACCTTCTTGGGGGAAGGGCTAGAAAGGTTGAATTCCACGTGACCACTTTGCCCTGAAGCCTTGCTTCACCCTTTTCTTTCCAGGCCTGGTGTTCCTGTTTGTGAGGAGCGTGTGTGGGAGGCAACAAGCTGTGCTCCATCTCTTCCTAGTCCCATCTCGTTAGTCACCGAGGGCTGCTTGTTTATCTCCTCAGTTTCTCAAATCCTTCCCCTCCTCTCCATCGCTACTACCTTTGCCTTAGCCCAGAGCCTCATCGTCTCCACGTGGGCCACGTCCCAACTTCCCAGCGGAGCTCCCGGCCCTCTGCACTGCTGTGGAGCGGTTTGGCTAAACAAGTATCTGACCAGTCGTTCCCTTAGATAAAGGCTTTCCTGGCTCCCTGTGACTCGTACAATACAGTGCAGGGAGCCGGTCCATCCTTGCTGTTTCAAGGGACCTGGCATATATGGCATACTGTTCTTAATATGTTTGGTCACCTTCTTGGCACTATGTGTTTTAACCAAGGTCACCTCTCCGAGAAAGGTTGTTTCCCCAGGTAGGGATTTTCCCCTGAAGTTAGGGATGGAATAAAACCTCTTAACTGCCAGGCGGGTAATTAATCACTTTACGAACAATCATGCTTAAATACATAATC